>NC_134544.1:47974166-48276000 GCF_050624435.1 Tenrec ecaudatus | reverse complement strand
AAATATATCCACTTTCCTATGGTTTATGTTTGTTTCTGAATTAGTTAAATTATGACACAGAGCATTATCAATTATCTCCGTGGAGCATAAGTTTAATCTGTATAAATCAAGAACTCATACATTGAGGTTCAGAGCCATATACACTTGCATAATTTCCTCTCTTGGTAGTATGTTAAATCTAAACCATTGGTCAAATTAATGACACTCTCACAGCGTGAAGAGGCTGGCAATTCGGTAAGCCAACACAAGTCATGCTAATATTATATATACTAGCCTCTGTCTATAGCAACCCCATAGACAGTAGAACTCCCCCTTTGGGTTTCTGAGACTATCAATCTTTAAAGAGCATAGACTCAATTTTCTTCCAAGGAGCACCTGGTGGGTTCGACCAGCTGACCTTATGGTTTACAGCCCAAGTGTAACTCACTTTGTCACCTGGTGAATTTGATGGCAAGGGATTTTTTGAATTTTATGTAGGGTATTTTGCTAAGAATGAACGTTTCAGAGAAAACTATAGTATTTCCATCTATTGTTTTGTCACATTACAGTCTCAATCAGAACTATAATGTTTATAATTTGGAAAGTGTTTTCAGTTTGTGCCATATTACAACAAAATGAGGCAGTTACAGATATCCGTTTTAATTGCTAAGAAGTGGCGCTTGTACTGAGTTTCCACTGACTGCTTGATGTGAAGATGAAGGAAAAATTTAGCTCAACAACTTACCAACCAAACAACCAACCAACTAACCAAACTTGGGTCTAGTCACTTTCCTTTGGATAGTTAGGTGACCCGCCCTGGTGGTGCAGTGGCTGACCCATGGGACTGCTAACCAATTGCAAGGTTGGCAGTTTAAAACCACCAGCCATTCCTCAAGAGAAAGATGAGGGTTTCTACTCCTATAAAAATTTAATCTCAGAAACCCACAAGAGCAGTTCTACCCTGTCCTATATGGTCGCCGTGAGTTGGATCTGACTTGATGGCAGGTATTTTGTTTTGTGGGGGAATCTACTGATTCAAGTCAGGTGCTCATTCCAAAGTGCCAGGTAGTATGAAGCTACAAGTGATAAACAAACAAGCACAAATATCCAGGGAGAGAAAACAGTGCAAAATGCCAAAGTGGAGTATCTGAGAAGAAAACTCTGAACCAATGTCTCTGAGTGTGATTACACACTCGTTCTGAAAACTTCTTTAAAATAAAAGCTGTTCAACATCCTCCGATGCATCCAGGAACCTTCTGGAATAGCTACTGCTTCCATTGGGTACTGCAAATGCAGTGTGCCTGGTTTCAGCTCTCAAGAGGGCTCACAGCCACAGTAGGAAATTGTAAACACCCAGTGAAAGGTCTCTGTCCGTGGGCGAGACAAGCACGTGGAGGACACCTGAGAAGGTCGCATCAGGAGACCGGAAGAAACACACCACCCCACCAATCACCAGCGACCCATTAGTGGCGGGGCTCAGATTAAATTCCAGCTAGATTTTTGTCCTTATCCATTATTCATAACATAGTCTGTTGGTCTATTCCCCCCCCCCCCCAACTATCTCCCCCCCTCCCTATGAGCCCATCCATTTTAAGGACCCAAGCATTCATTTGACTTCCTGCCAATAATTTGGAGATAATGATTTGGGTCTTCGGTATGTCGGCTCGGATCATCCTGTGATCATCTGGCGAGGGAATGAGCATCTTTTCAGGCAGTGGCCTTAGGGATTTTATTCATTGCGGGGGCAGGGCCTTCGCTTCTCTGACAGATTTAAGAAACTGGAAGACAGAATCCAGAACTGAACCAATCTGTCAAACTCATTTTCTTTTCGGGGTTTTCTGCCAATTTTTGCTTGCTCCCCAGAGCCCCCTCTCTCCCCTTCCTTTCAATATGGGGAAGTCATTGGACAAATGCGTAACTGACGGCTCCTAAAGGTAACCACTGAAAGGCCACTGAGCAAAAATGCAGGTGTGTGTTGGCTGGAAGGTCACTCTGCCCCTTGGAGGAAGAAGCAGGAAATCCGGACAGAAAAGTGCACTTGAGTACCAGGAGAGACAGCAGCGCACAGACAGCTGCCCCCTAACTGTCACTCCCACGATCCCGCCTCCACAGCTGAAGGCGGAGGATATGAGGCAGACTTTTGTCTTCCTGAGCTTGACCTCCCCTCACCCCCCCCTCCATCTCTTATCTACCCATTAGCCAGTTAAGGAAGGAAGAATTAAACCTGCTTTATTGCTAAATAATTTTTAAAAACCACTGGCAGTCTGACAAGTTGGCATTCATTTTCTTAATCAGCAACCCAAGTAATTTTGTTTATAAGCTACTTAAGATAAATACTGTCACTGAAATAGTCCAGAGGAGTCTGTATGTAGATGTTGTCCGTTTCCTTGCAGTCGCTTGAGCCAGGCTTTCTCCCCGTCTTCCGAGTACCAGCCTCCAGGATGGCTCTTTGCACACTCAGGGGAGGGCATTATTAGTCCTAAAGGTAGCAATAGAGATGTCCACGACACGTCCAAAGTCATTAACAAAGAGGATTCGGTTTATGAGCCTTTTAGGACCCGAGAAGGCAGTGCACAGGAGCGCTGCTGCTGCTGCTGCTGCTGCTGGAGATAAGGTCACCCCGGCTGCTTCACTGCCAAAGTCAATGATGCTGTAGGGTACTTGTCTTAAAAGGGGGGCGGGGGAAGGACACAGCATTTGACACTACAAATTACCTATTCCCTCTTATTTTGCCGACTGCCTCTCTAAAACCTTTGGCTCTCCAGTTAAGATTCCCCCCTGCTCCTCTCCTACCCGTGCGCCTTCTCCCATCCATCTCTTAAAGATGGACATGCCCCAGGGCTCCCTGTGCCATCACCTCCCTGTCTACTGACTTGCATCGGTTGCCTATGCATGGTCTCTCTCCCATCTCTATCTTCAGCCAAGCAGTGTGAAGGCAGAGATGTGCTGCCGAGGGAGCAGCAGTTGTCCCAGCCTGTGCCGAGATCTACCACGCAATGGCTCAGTGAGGAGGGTGAGAAGAGACATGTTCTGAAAGGGTGTGTGTGACACGGGAGGACTTGCTAGCTTATACAATCACGAGAAGGGGTGGTCTTGGCTGCATGGTTGGGAGGTCACTGCTTGCTTGCATGGCCAGCTGGAATGGCCACTGAGAGGAGCCGAGAGCGCTCTCCTGGACCGAGGAAGGAAAGGAGGTGCCGTCACCTCAGGAATGCCTTTCAAACTTTGCACATGCGACCCTTGCACAAAGTGACTCCTGCCACTTCCAAGCTGAGCCTGGTTCTGAGTTGCAGATTGTTACTTCCCGAGTAAAACACTTAACTGTGCAGCCAGTCTGTGGTTTCTGTGTGACACTACTGGTGGAGCGGTTTATGGGTTCGGCTGCTAACTGTAAGCTCTGCAATGCAGAACCACCAGCCTCTCCGTGGATGCAGGACGGTCTTTCTGCTCCCATAAAGCGTAAGTCTCGGAAGCTCACTGTGAGTCGGCAGTGACTCGATGGCAGTGAGTTTGGCTTTGGTTTGATTGTGACGAATGACCTAACCTAGCACTGACACAGAAAGTGCCAATGGAGAGGACAGCTGTGTCAGAATGGAGAGGCTCTACCTCACAGGAATTGGTTTTTGTGCTGATCCTGATCCCTCAGAAATCCAGTCGTATCCTGATGGGAGATTACAAATACCTGCTTCATCAAAGACATGTTATACTTGCTTAAAGTATTCAATAGCTCTAACTGTGAAAGAAAACCAAAAAACACAAACTCACTGCCATCGAGTTAATGTTGACTGATTTAGACCCCCAGTTTCTGAGACTATAACCAGTTTATGGGATAGAAATCTCAGTCTTTTGCCCAAGGAGCT
This sequence comes from Tenrec ecaudatus, assembly GCF_050624435.1. Classification (NCBI taxonomy): domain Eukaryota; kingdom Metazoa; phylum Chordata; class Mammalia; order Afrosoricida; family Tenrecidae; genus Tenrec; species Tenrec ecaudatus. Next base: position 48,272,161 of record NC_134544.1, on the reverse strand, counting down.
GCTGGTGGTTTTGAACTGCAGACTGCCATCACAGCCCAACACACAACCACTACACCAGCAGGGCTCAGGTGGTCACAATCAATGTGGTTCGGACCTCTGGAGACTCTCGATGGAATTGGCAGTCAATAGAACCTCATCACGGCAGACAGAAATCAAGAGACAGTTTAGCTCCTCCCCCTCCCTTCCCTGTTAACACGGGCCCTATTCATTTTACCACTGCCAGAAACTTGACGCACAGGTTTCACCTGAACTATCATGGAAACAGTCAACCTTGTCCTTATTTTTCTGTCCTCATTTCCACGCCACTTTCAGAGAGGTCCTTCTAAATACACATCTGACCACATCTTTTCTCTGAGTAAAATTCCTCAATGTCTTGTCATCACCCACTGAAGCTCCTGTCAGATATAAAGCAATCTTTGATTGTCTAGCTCAGTGGTTCTCAACCTTCCTAAAGCCACGGCCCTTTAATAGTGTCTCATGTTGTGTTGACTCCCAACCATAAAATTACTTTCGTTGCTACTTCATCAACTGCAAATTTGCTATTGTTATGAATCGGGCAACCCCTGTGAAAGGGTCATTCGACACCCAAAGGGGTCGCGACCCACAGGTTGAGAACCGGTGGTAACTGAATCACCTACCTGTCCTCAGTGCTAACCTTTTGTGACTGTCACCAAAGGCCTTCCAGATTCTAAACTGTGCTATGCTTTCTTTTGTTTCAGAGCGTCTGCTTCTTTGTTCATTTTTAAAGGTTTTATCATGATGAAAAGATACAGAACACTTGCCAATTCAATAAATAATGTCTACATGTATGACTCAATGACATAGTTTTCATGTTGTGTATCCCTTCTCCCAATCTTCCCCAAATTATTTGATTCTCCCACCAATAGCATAACCAGTGCCTGTGCCGTGTATTGCTCTGGCTCTCTGGGTCTTGTGCGATGCTCCCACACCCACGTGACACCAAGGGACCAAGGCCTACTCAGCCTTGATGACTCCACCTTGCATGGTGAGATTTCGTCCGTCCTCACCGCAATGTGTGATCATCTATTTGTTAGTTTTCTGCCCCACTAAATTTTAAGTTCCATCAGGTCAGGGACTCTACCCCTCTAGTTAACCATTAAATTCTTCCAGGATTTAGCTGAACAATCAATAACTCATCTGGAATAATAAAATGAGCTGGGAACAACCAAATGATAGAGGCTGAAAACACCACCCGCCCAAAACTTTCCAGTCAACTTTCACAAATGACATGAAGGAGTCTTTATGAATTCGATGTTGTCTTACCATTAAAATGTACTGTTCTCAAACAAAACCAATCCATTAAAATGCCTTGAATCATTGTTCACACTCAAGACACTATCCTCTGCTTTATAAAAGTAGTATGTGAGCCAATAGTGATTTCAAAATGCAAAGGAAAATTTCATTAATATCCTACCTGAATTCTAAGATATTACAAACACCTATGTGTTCATGCATATATGCAACAAGATACCTACTCACATGAATGAGGGGGCTTCAAAAAGTTAATGGAAATATTATACTCTTTACCTTTCACTTATCCATGAGGTTTTTGAAGCCATCCTCATGTACAACTATGCAGAATTATTTTCCCAATGTCTCAGTTATATCTACATCAATTGTCAATGAAGTAACATAAATTATGAAAAGGGTGACACAGAATGTAAAAATAAAATAATCATTTTATAGACACGCATAAGCCAGAGGTAACTGAAGAATATCAATGAGCACCATTATGCCTATAATTTGGATTACATTTCCTTCAGTTTTCTAGTGTAAACAAATCTCCTCCCAAATAGCCCTATTAGTAAATGAAATATTTACCACATCGATAAATTTGCCACAAAATTTGCTGACCAAAAATGTTTTTAATGTAGAGAACTCATTTCACAAAGGCATTTATTTCTTATTCCTTGTCAAGGTTCATGGACAATGAAGGCCTTTAAAAAGCTTATCGGGCCCATTATCTGATGGCATTTCCTAAAGTTTTTTTTTAATCAATATAAACATAGGTTCTCCTGATTGCTTTTCTTTGAAAAATATAAATCTACCTCCTCAAGCTCTAGAAAATGAAGGCACTGTTTTAAATTCTGCTTTCCAAACAGTCCCTTATAATAAGTCTTTAAATTTTTATATCGTTGCAGGTGGGAGTGATTGTGACCCCAAAGGTGACCTTGAGTCTTCTTAGCTTACCCAGCACAGTCATGTGTCTACTGCTCTACAGAGGGCTGCAACGAGTGTACCACATGCAAAGCTCTTAACCTTGTGTCTGGTGCAGAATAATGATGGAAATGGTGAAGAAATAAATCAACTGGTAAGATTACTGTGGACTCTGGAGTGACAGCACCAAAATTTCAGATGGCCAGTTTATCTACTGGCCAGCTGATCACTGAAGGCAGAGACTTAATCTGCCCAAAGTTTTGTATCTTTATCTAGAAAAGAGGGATAATAATTCAACCTAACTCTTGGAGTTGTTGCAAAATTGAATGCAATTGTGCACAAAACAACTCAGCACAGTGCCGACCCTTTATTATGGTGTATATAACCGTATTCATGTCGTTAGCACGTTGGGAGGCAGGTGCAGAATTCTGGAAGACTATACCTTCTCTACAAGAATTTTCACATTGAACCCAAAGTAACTCAACATGAAGCGAAGACATAAATGGTCTCCATGAGCCTGAGATCATTAGAAATAGAAGCTGCACAGCTCCCACGACCAGCTGCTCTGTAAAGGGTCACATTAAAAGGTCCTTGACAGAAGGAGGACAAACATGGGCAACCAGAGTCAAAATCATTAAAAGACCAGGGACCGGTGGAATACCCAAGATCATGGCCCTCAGTCAGCGTTCGGGTCTGGAGAAGCCCTCAGCTCCTTGGTCCAATTTTTAGTGAAATAATAGGTTGTTAAGGGGAACAGGGGCAGTGGAGAGATATGCACACGATGGAATACGCAATCTTTGGAGATCAAAAGGGCAGCATTTACCAAGGAAAAATTTCAGACAGGTAAGGTAAGAGAGGAATGGACACAAAACACAGGGAGGAAGACGGACAAAGTGGGGTTAAGAATAGATTGCAATCAATGACACGAATCAAAATGTGTATGAACTACGCAATAGAAAATTGATCTACTATGTAAACTTAACCTAGTTTATAATGAAATGTTTTTATTAATATTTTATCAAAGATAAACAGAGAATATACAGACTTGGAAAAGCTCTTTGGGACCAATAAACCTGATAAGGGTCTAGTCTAAAAAAGATAGAGAACTTCAACACTACTCATGATAACACTCAGTTAGAGGAACAAGAAGGGGGGAAAGCAATGAAGATTAACAAAATCAACTAGCCACTTGGCAATCATTAAAGGACTAGAAAGAGAAGATAAAATAAGACAAATAAAAAACAAATGGCCTCAGAACTAACTGAAATGTTACATCAGAAGTAACTGAAATGTTTAAAAAAAAACAAATACTATGATGAACTCTACTCCAACCCATTTGAAATAGAAGAAATGAGCAGATTTCTAAGGCATATTACCTACCTAAACTAACCCAGAATGAAGTAATACATTTAAAAAGAGCCAGAATAGAAATAAAAGAGGTTAACAAATTCCCCCAAAATAAAAACCTTGGGCCAACACAAAATCCAACCAAACATTCAAAGACCTGACATAACGATCCTCAAACTGCCAATAGCATAGAAAAGGATGGAATGTCCCTGAATTCACTGTATGAAGCAAGTATAGCCCTGGTATTAAAGTCCAGCAAATGCACCACAAAACAAGAACATTAAACAAAAACTTAGGAATAGACCCAAACCAAACTCACTGTCATCAAGTCCACGCTGACTCACAGTAAGCCCCCCACCACCCCTCCTGAGGGTTTCACAATTGTAACTGCTTAAGGGAGTAGAAAGCCCAGTCTCTCTCTGGAGGAGCTGCTAGTGGCTTCCAACTGCCGGCCATGCGGATCACAGCCCAACATGTAACCGCTACACCACCAGGGCTCCATTCTCATGAACACAGATGCAAAAATTCTCAACACGATACTAGCCATAAGAATCCAACATCATATACAAAAAGCACATCATGATCAAGTGTGATTCCCATCAGAGGGGTAAGGATGGTTCAACTTTAGAAAATCAATTCATGTAAAATGCACCACATAAATCGAAACAAGCAAAGAACACAGGATCCTATCCATCACTGCATAAAAGACCTTTGATAAAACCCCATGCACACACACTCCTGATAAAAGACGTCAGCAAAAATAGAACTAGAAGGGAATTACTCAGGGTAATCAAGCGCACATACTCAAAACCTATGGTCGGTATTAGTCTCCAGGGTCTGAAGCATTTCCTTTGAGAATGGGAACTACTCTATGATGCCCATTGGCTCTCATCTTAATTCAATATTACACTGTGAATCTTTTAGAGCAAAAGACAAGAAAAATAAAGGACGTCAAAATTGATGAGGAAGTAACACGGTTTCTGTTTACCAAGAATATACAACTATGCATAGTAGGGACTTTACATAAAAGTTACAAGCATAGAAGGATCCAGTGAAGTAGCCAGGTATAAGATCAACATACACTAATGAGTCAAAGATTCCTCTACATTAACAAAGGGAATCTTGACCAAGGAAATTAGGAAAATAATACTGTTTGCAATAGTCACCTTGGCTTGGCCAGGATACTCAGTATTTTGGAATGTGTTGCTCTTATCGTTAGGTGCCTTGCGGTCCATTCCGATGACAACAGAATGCAACACAACCCAGTTGGGTGACTACCTCACACGCATTCCTGTTTGAGCTCACTCTTGCAGACACGGTGTCGATCCATCTGGCCAAGGATCTTCCTCTTTTTTGTTGCCCCTCTGCTTTACAAATCCAGGGACTGCACTCATGGTAATGCCCAAAATACGTGAGACAAGTTTTTGCTTCTAAAGAGCATTCTGGCTGAATGTCTTCCAATACAGATTTGCTTGCTCTTTTGGCAATCCATGATACTTTCAGTAGTCTTTGTCTGTACCATATTTCAAACACATCAATTCTTCTTCAGTCTTCCTTATTCCATGTCCAACTTTGACATACATATGAGACAATTAAAAATATCATGGCTTGGGTCAGGCGCACCTTAATTCTCAGAGTAATATCCTTATTTCTCAGCACTTTAATGAGATTGTATGCAAATGTGCTTGATACAATGGATGGATTTTGATAAGTTGTATGAGCCCCTAATAAAAAAATGACTTGGGGACTCTCGTGGCCCGCATCTTGCTCTGCAAAAAAAAAAAAAAGTATATGCAGCATTTTTGCTGTTGCTTCCAAGAGCATTGGTTTTGACTCCAAGCAAGATTAAATCCTTGATAACGTCATTCTACTCTGTTTATGACGATGCTGCTTGCTAGTGTAGTTGTGTGGCTTTTGTGCACTCCACATTAAGCTGTGAACTCCACAATCCTCGTGCCACCTTCCAAGTGTTTCAAGCCCTTTCAGCAAGCAAGGTTGTATCATCTTCATAGCACAGGTTATTGGCTCCAAATCTGATGTTTTGTTCTTCTTCATATAGTCGAGCTTCTGATTATAGCCTCAGCACACAGACTGGAACAGGTGTGGTGAGAAGAGATAATCTTGGCACACCTCTTTCTTGATTTTAAGCCATGCAGTATTGCCTTGTTCTATTCACACAATTGCCTCTCAAGCCAGGTGTGGGGTCCACATGAGCACGGTGAAGTGCTCTGGAATTCCCATCCTTCTCCAGGCCATCCGTAGTTTGTCATGATCCGTATAATCGAATGCTTTGGTATAGTCAATAGAACGCAAGTAAACATCTTTCTGATAGTCTCTGCTTTCAGCCAAGGTCGTCTGACATCAGCACTGATCTCCCTTGTTCTACATCATCCTCTTTTGAATCCAAACTGAACATCTGGTGGCAGCTCCCTGTCAGTGCAATGCTGCAACCCTTGTTGGATGGTCTTAAGTAACATTTACTTGCATCTGATATGAATATTGTTCTATAATTTGAGCATTGTATTAGGTCACCTTTCTATGGTATGTGTACAAATAGCGATCTCTTCCAGCCAGTTGGCCAAGTCTTCCAAATTTCCTGGCATAGACAACTGAGTGCGTTGAGTGTTTCATCAGCTGTTGAAACATTTCACTTGGTATCCCATCAATTCCTAAAGCTTGTTTTTGGCCAGTGCTTTTTGGCAGAGCAGCTTGGACTTCTTCCTTCACTATCACTGGTTCTTGCTCACATGCTGCCTCATAAAGTTGTGGACTGCACCTAGCTCCTTTATTAGCGTCTCTGTGTATTGTCCTCATCTTCTTTCAGTGCTCCTTGTGCTATTCAATATTTTGCCCATAGAATCTTTCAATATTGAAGCTTGAGTTTTGACATTTTCCCTGAGTTCTTTCACTTAAGGGATGCTGAGTTTGTGGGGCTTTTGGTTTTCTAACTCAAGGTCTTTGCAAATTAAAAGGGCAAAATTTCATTAAATGGAGAAGAGATTATTTCTTTAACAGCTAACCTCAATATCCATTTAAACAGTATCCATACTTCACACCACACACAAAAACGACTATAAAATGGATTAAAGACGTACCGGCAAAACCTACAACGATAAAGATCAACAAAGGAAAATCAAGGGCAAACTCAAGAGAGGCCCCAATTCATGGTCTAGTCTATGGAGCCTAACTACAAGTGCACAAGTCCCAGAAGATGATCCAGCTAAAGGATTTCCTAAATATGAAATACTGCTGCATATTCTAAAGACTCCTCAAAAGAGTAGACAGAGGACATAAAGCCAAACTCGCTGCCACCGAGTCGATGCTGTAAGACAGGGTAGAACTCTTTAGGCCCCGTCTTCCTCCTGAGCACTGCCTGGTGATTTGGAACCGCTGACTCTGCAATTAGCAGCCCAACTCATCACCACTCTGCCACCAGGGCATCCAAATAAAGCAACCCTTTAGTAACAACATATCCGAGAAGTAACCGATTTCTAAAACTGGTAGAAATCTTCCATAATAAAAAGACAATCCAATTAAAAATGGCCAAAGAACACAAGAACAAAAACTTCACCAAATGAAAGATTCAAGCAATGAACAAACAGAAGATGCGATGCTCCTGATGCGTAGTCATTACAGTGATGTAAAGCAAAACAGCAGTGACGGATCATCTCCGGAGTAAAAGCCACCCCCCCCCCCCGTCAACACATTTGAAAGCAACAACCATCACAACAACAATGAACAACAGGCACTGGTAAGGGTGTGGGGAGATTGGAACTCATGCATTTGCTGGTGGGGTGAAAAACAGTACAACCACTGTGGAAACCAGATTGCCCTACACAAAAAAATTTAAAACGGAGATGCTATATGACCCAGCAATGCCACTACTAGGTATACGGAGGAGGGGCTGCATAAACCTCATGGAAAATGTAGAAGATACTCTCCTGTGAAGCTCCTTCTCAATGATGACATGCTACACTCTATGGGGTTTTGAAATGGTTTTAAACAAGGGCATTGGGGAGAAAGCGCTGTCATCTTATGACGCTGAACCCACTAGCTTAACAGAGACGCGTTTTACACGGAGGTAGTGTCAGCAAAGCACCATCATCCATGACACTGCTTAATGTTCTAATTCTAACGGCTTTTGAGTTTTTTGGAACGTGTTTAAAATCACTTTGCTTTTACAATTATATGAGACATGTAATTACAAGGAATGTTTAACTCATTTTATGTTTTGCACAGGGATAAAGAACATGATATAATTTAAATCCCAACTGCTAGAGACCCTTTCATTAATCAAACGTGAGAAACACTGTGTTTAGCCAGTGTGTTGATTAGTTTATGAGGTCTCTCACATAAAATTATACCCAAACAGGGTTGCCAATTTCTGATACATGGAAAACCAAAGGATTTGAAAAGTCAAATGAGATGATGCATGGGAAGTACCCTGTATGGTGCCAGGCACTTACACAGAAGAGAGGTCTGCCTTTCTCATGACCCTGATCATCAGTTCTCGCCAACGCTGAAGGCATCTCTCCATCTTCCACTTGGACAGTGGAGCCTGGCTTCCACCAGCGGTGCTCATCAAAGAACCCAACTGGCAATTGTATTCATGTTTACCTCTCCTATTTTAAATAATTATTTCTTTTCTGGTAAGCTGGACATACTACTGGCTGTTTTACATCTTTTGAAATGGATAGCACTGTATAAAAGTCTGCTTGTTCAGAAGAGAGGTCAGAATCTTGGGATAGATGTTGAATGAATGAATAACATCATAATTTTATTAGACTGCTTAATTGAACACAAGAAAATTTATAGAAACAAGTGTTACCAAATCAGAAATTAAAATGAGATTGGGAAGGTTCCTTTAATTGAGGAAATCAGTACAAAAACCATACAGCAATTCCTGCTTATCTTAAACCACATTGTTCTGTCAACGTTGCCTGAGAACCAGAAAACGTAATGTTTTGGTTTTTAATTTTAGAAGCCTTCAAAAATCAGCGTATACAACTTCAACATATATTGTGTTCCAAAAGGGAAGGATGGGTGGTTGTCACTAGTATTTATTCTCCTTTTATAAAGTGGAAATAATCAAAGTTCTAGATGCTAACGCAAATCTGTGGTCACTGCCGGGAGACAGTCCTTGGTTAGCAAGGTGAGGAATGATAACTCTCTGTTCAGGAGCACTAGCTCTGGATATAAACCTTGCCCAGGAGATAATGCCAGCACAGCCTATATTCCTTGTATCTGCAAAACGCCCTTGCATATAGGACAAAATGCATTCCTTCTGACAGATAAACAGAGCTCAAAGTTCATTCTTAAAATGCTCTCTCCAGGACCACTCAGTGTGCCCCTCCCTCCAGGCCTCCAGATTAACTCAGTCTCAGGGTTGAAAGGACTTCGAGATTAGCTGGCTGAGCTTCCTGCCTCAGGCTAGCAAGACACTTATTTAATTCCTATCAGAAAAGTCGTCTTGTCCACAAATCAGTGGAGATGAAGACTCATTAACCTCGGTGACTGGCCAAAAAAGAGATGTATGCACGTCAGCACATGAGAAGGCCATGTGTTGGTGAGGAGCGAGAGGCAGATGAAGGCATGGAGGCTGTCACTGATGAGTAAGTAGTAGAAAGGGGAAGCTCTTTCTGGCTTTTGGACCAGTGTTTGACAAGGGCAGCATCCAGCCTCCCTGACCTTGCCTGCTTCCTCACCTCCAGTTCTCTTTCCCTCTAAATCCTATCATCTACATTAAATTCTCCCTTTTAATTCCACGTTCTCTCAAGCACCCCGTTATTTATTTGCACATTACTGTTTTCTGCCTAAAATATCCTTCTCCAGCTGAAAAACACCTACTTTTCTTTCCAGACCCCAGGAAAACATTTCTACACCCAATGTCTTCTGCATTCCGCTCCCTGGCAGCTTAATCCCCAGTCTTTGTGCATTCATTTCCCACCATGAGTGCTTTTCTCACAGTGGGTTGTACAACTGAATTTGTGATAACTTAGAAACGGACTTTCCTATGGGCACTGATATCATTCTTCCAGACACTGAGCAGATGGGGGCACCGATCCCTCACCCTGCACAGTAATTATTTGTTTTCTCGTGGACTTGGAGTTCCTCGAGTCGGCACGAACGTTATTTATTTATCTCAGCATCCAGGAACTTGGTAAATGTGCAAAAATATCTGTTAAATAAGAAATGAGGGTTTCACATTGAAGCTATCCAAAGTTTCTAGAATTCCTTCCTGCACACAGATGATTTCTTAAAATGAAGACCCAATTAATAATGTGCCTCATCATATCATCCATAGGTGAAAGTTCAGTAAACGGTAATTCTCCTAGACCTTTTATTTAAAAATTTTTTTTAACAATTTTCTTGGCACATAATATACATAGCATATATTTCAATGGTTCAATTGCTCCATCCCATCAAGTCTCTGAGCCCTTTTAGATGATTAAAGCCTTACTCTTTAAACACTCCCTTGATTCTTTTCTTGAATTTCTCCATTAAGTCTTAAAGTATGGCGATATAGCCAGAAAGCAATCCTTTACAATAAAACAGGGGCCTCAGAGCGGTGTGGATCTGCGTACTTTGTGCCCACAATCAAAAGCGTTACTTGAGCATTACCCATTGGGCTGCGATCTGCATGGTCAGCAGTTTGAAGCCACAGCAGCTCCTCAAGAGAAATACCGGGTTTTCTACTCCCATAAACAGTTACCTTCTCAGAAATCCAGAGTGGGAGGAGGGGCACCGGTGGGGGAGGAATATGAGCATCAACTCCATAGCAGTGAATTTGTTTTTCTCAAAATTAGTTGTTCTTCTACTGCTGTATACTTTCCCGTCAGGCCAATCATTCCACGTTGAAGGAACGCATTGCTTCAGGTTTCTATCATCCCATTGCATATTTTGGTAAAGTTCTGGCCAATGGGCTAAAGGAGGTAAGGCTTCAGACCACAGTCCTGCTATGAGGTCAGATACACACACAAAGACAGTGGCCTTGAGAAGGGGACAGCTAGGTCCCACAGGACACTGGCTCGAAACCACAGGCCTGCATTGTTTGGCAATGCCCAATTATGAAGTCTTTCTTTCTATTGCCTCAAGAAGGCTGACATGTTTTTTTCTTTTTTGCCAGCAACGGTGGTGGTAAATGAGTTATTTTCCAGAGGAAAAGTTCATGTTCTTAGGAACTTAAAATGTTTTCTCTTTGAAGACTGACTGAGCTACTGTTTATGAGCAACACATTTTATAAGCAACAAACTACAAGTTTAGCAAAGAGTTAAAAGGAGACCAGGAAAAATATCTTCTACCTAATACTGGACCAGAAATTCTCTAGAATGGCATTTCCCAGTGAATGGTTGGTTCAAGGGCCCAGAAGAGCTTCCGGTTACGGAGATCAGATTCCTCAGGAAGAGGATGGACGCAAGGCTAATATTCAAGAGAAGGAAGAAGGTCCTGGTACTTACTCACTAGGAGGAGGGAAGACAAGACCCAGAGGACAACAGAAAAGCCCAACAGCCCGGGGGCCAGAGGCAAAGAAGGAAATTAGCGATGAGTACTAAAGGTCACTACATGAAGTCCAACCCAAGCCCACAAATGAAATCAGAACCGAGAAATCTGTTTTCACTTCCCACTTCTTTATAAGGTAACTAGAAATTTCCCACTTCCCTCCAAAAGGAAATTAAAAGTCCACAGAAAATATGTAAGAACTAGAGGTCTCCAACGTCAATAATGCTAATTTAATTTTAGCAACGTACAACTGGTAGCCAGTAAGGCCACGTGAATAGTCATTTACTCCGACAGCATTTCCCCCTTGCAGGCCAAATAACGCAAGGGCTTTTGCTCAATGTTGCTGATGACGACAGTGTTAAGATGCTGATACACAATACGTTTAATGATGAGCCCACTGCTACTGAGTCAATCCTGACTGAGGTCTTGCCAAAACCGACAAAGGAAAGGAAGACCACACCAGAAAAGGAAATCCTTCATTTTAAAAATACTGAAAACTTTGGTTTCCTGTGACCGTTAGGGGAACAGCAGAGTCCTTGAACCAGTAATCACCAGGCTCCATCCCCGAACGCAGGTACTATCTTAGACCCGGAAGCCCTTAGCAAAGTACTACTGTGGTGGTTAGCATGCCCTCAGTCTGATCCAACTCCTGGTTACCAGAGGCTGAACAGCAAATCACTCCCCAGTCCTGTGCCAGGCTCACAATGACTGCTATGCCTGAGCACGTCATCTCACTGAGGGCCTACCTCTTTGCCACTAACCCTCTCCTTTACCAAGAAGCAGGGATGGGTCACTCCTGAAAACATGGACGCAGTATATGAGCAGAAGTCTCACTGTTTCCCCTTGTAAAGACCATTCCGGCTATACTTCTTCCAAAACAGATGCTTTGGTTGTCTGGCTGTCCATGTTATATTCAATATTCCTCCCAAACACCATATGCATGAATTCTCCTCTGGTTTTCCATCATTTTTGTCCAGCTTTTGAATATACAGGGCGACTGTAAATGCCATCTCTTGGGTAAGAAGTACCTTAGTCCTATAAGGGCATCTTTGCTCTAATTAATACTTTAAGTAATAGGTCTTGTTAATTTCATATTTTCTCCATTTTCATGATATTGTTTATTAGTCTACAAAATGCTAGTAAATGTCAATATTCATTGGTTTATTTATCACTGAAGCCCTGAAGAGAGTCAACATTTTGAAAAAGCAAAAAAAAAAAGTGTAACTAATGATTAACCTTTAGAATGTTTTCGTTTTCTCCAACATATAAGAAAAGTACAATGTCAATTGTATTATCTTACCTGTTCTCTGTAGAGGAAAGTACCATCTGCTTCCTAACGGCCCTGAAGAGTTTGCTGAATAAGGATTATGTTGCACTTATATAAATGTTTTCTATGATACAAGCATAATCACAAATCTGACAAGGTTAGCAACTACCAAGTCTCAAATATAATTTAGTATTAAGGTAATAAAATGTACGTTAATAATTTTGTCATAGATTACAAAATGTATGTTTAAATGTTTAGAAACACTTAAACCAAGTATTTCAATTGATGTGCAGAGTGCGTGAACAAGGAAGGGAACACTGGCATGTCCTCTTCTTGTGGATGGGTGATTTAATGGTTCAGTCTCAGCAGCGAGCCCCAAAGTTAGGGTTTGAAGTCACTCATGGCACCTCGGAAGAAAAGCCCTCGGAGCACTGCAGGGCAATTGTACCCTGTACAGACGGGGTCACCAGGTACTGGAATACGCTCAGTGGTAATTCCTTTCATTAATGTTCGTGTGTTTTACAATTTATTAGGATCGCAAACATCTCAGAGTTTTCAAATGCCTTCAAAGGATCATCTAATATTTACAGGAATAGTTACACTACTTCCCTGGAAACTTACTAACAAAGACTGGTGTCCATTAATCCAGATTGATCAAGTTCCTGCAGAGTGTGCTTGTCACACTGGTGATCTTAATACACACCCCTATCCCAAACTCGGTTTACATTTTCCCCTACAAATCCCTCTAATCGTCACAGAGCATTTCCTATCATCGTATTCATCCTATTTTATATTTGATTACAAAACGGTGCATTTCACATGCTGTTTTATGACCACGCCGCTGTTCCTCAGATTGCATTCTTAATTGTACTTAAGATTTAACTTCTTCCGTCTAAAAACTTTTTGTAAAATTTGCAATCTTCAGGACTCTGGTGGAGAAACAGTCAGTCGCCCGCACACAAGTGTTCGCTGGGGCTCTTCCTAAGGGAATGTGTCTCAACAGGGGCAGCTGGGAGGGTGGGGCTGCAGCAACTGCCAGGCTCCGTCCCACTCAGCTCTGACCACAGGGGTAGGGTTTGCTGTTGTTCCTCACAGTGAACTAAACTAAGGGGTCTAAAAATACCCATGAGCAGCTTAAAAGCAAGCCACCATTTAGGCCAACCAAGCAGAAAAGAATGCTGATACATGATTTCTAGCCTTGTCCTTCTGACGGGAGAGGCCTGGGAAAGCACGTCTGTTGCTGGTCATCTGCTTGCTGCACGATTCCCTCCATTAGCTCTTGGAGACGCTGGTAGTAGAAGTAAGTTACTAAAGCTTACGCCATCACCCCTGCTCTCCCCCCAAGAAACTCCTTTCCAGCCACAGGCACCGAGAATGCAACAATACCTTGCCTGAATTTCACATTTTCTTGTCGCTGCCCACCCTCTGCTGGAGGTGCTAATGAAGAGACAAATAGTCCAAAGCCACGTATAAATGGCAGCGGAGGAAAAAAAGGAAACTGGAGGCTCTACGGTTTGATCGCCAGCGTGTTGTGTTAGCAAAGAGCACTGGCCTGCCTAGAAACCAACAAGGGGAAAAACTGTATTTCTCAGACACAAGAGAATCATAAATTTCAGGAACATTTACTTCTCATTCACTGCCATTGAGATGATTCCGACTCACTGTGATCCTAAAGGGCAGGGTCGGATGGCCCCAGAGGACTGTCTGTACAGCAGTAGGGAGCCTCGTTTTGCTCCATCGGTCGGTAGATTTCCAAATGCTGATCTTGGGGTTAACAGCCCAACTGGCCTCTCCCACACACACCCCTGCCACCAGAGCAGGGCGTCTACCCCTCCAGATGTAAAGTGGCTTGGCCCCAGGTCGCTCAGCCATTGGTCAGTGAGTGTGTCGGGTACTGAGCACAGTGTATCCTCTAGCTTCAGGTCACGGTTTACGACTTCAACTCCCTGCCCAATATGGGCTTTTATTCCTAAACGCTGTGATAAAGTTAAAGTTGATTTGATTCAGACAATGACCAAACCACGTTTTTTTGTGAAGGCAAGCAGAAATACATCTGTCCCCAAGTCAGGGTTGCCAATCCCTGACCTAAATCCAGTCTTTCGTGAACACATGAAGAATGAACCTGTGTTTCAGAGAAAGCTAAGGAAGACAGCGAGAGTCCAGAACCCATTTGCAGTGTCCACACGCGGAGGGAGTCGCCAGTGAATTCCTTTGGACCATGCCCAGGGAGGTGAATTGCTCTGCCCTCGGACGAGAGACTGGAAACGTGGATCAATGAAGATGTAGTTGGATTAAAATATAATTAACTTATCAATCTGGTTTCCCTTTTGACCCATTTTAAATTGGGGCTAGGTTTTATCATTTTCTGCTTTCCTTTGGATTGAGAGTTGTGGGTTTTTTTGTTATTGTTGGTGTGTGTGTGTGTGATTTTCTTGATATGAAATCCAGACAGGTAAATCTATAATGACAGTTTCTTAGGGTGACTGCAGGGGAGGTTGGTGGGAAACAGTGAAATAGTTATGAGTAGAAGAAAGAAGAAAATGTTCTAAAATCTATTGTGGTGGTGATTGGATAACTTTAACAAATATATTTAAATCATTGAATTATACAGTACATGAGTTATGTCAACAAAATTGTTAACACGTATATTTTAAGGGTGCATCTGTGAACAAAGCCCACCGTTCACATTTAGACTAGGGTGCCTGTAAGTATTTTGGTTTTCGTTAGATCAACAATTGTCTTGTTGAGTTACATTTCAGAGCGCTGGTTTTCAGCTTGTTTCACACATAATCCTGTCCTGGGTAGCCTGTCAGCAGATCAGCCCTGGAGAGCTTTGACAAATTCGAATGACCAAATACCGATGATACAAGATTCCGTGTTAGCAGCCAGCATAAATGAGTGTTTGTTTAATTCCCCGTGCACCTAACAGGCTCTGGGTCTTACAAATATCAGTAAATGGCATTGCCGAAGGCTTTTCTGGGTGTTGCCTGAGAACAACTCTGCAGTTATGCAAGCAAGACTGGCCACGAAACTCAACCCCCCAATCACAAATCTCAGGACACTAATGGGTCAGACTGCAAAAAAAAAAGTCACTGTGTCCAGTTCGACTGAAAGAGATAGTCTTGATTTGGGCAGTTTGTTTTGGTTTTGATTGCTTATTCATCTGTTTTAACCAGAAGACTCCTGAGTGCAAAACCCTAAGGTGTGCGAGAAGCCCCGGCATCGCAGGGGTTGCTTGCTTTGGGCACCTTCACTGGTGCATTCTTACTGTTGCCAAGTATCTGAGAAGCGGTCAGAGAATCCCCCTCTCTTCCCGGCTGGGCTGCGTCAAGTCACATGGGAAAAAGAGCCAGTTTCAAAGCCGTTTCACTGAGGAGGCAGCCTACTGGGAGGCAGTGAATGTACGAACAAAAGAAAATACACACACACGCATGCACACACATAGACAGTAAATTTTTAAAAAAATCCTAGCCCACCCTTAGGGTTTGCTAGCTAACTAAATAACCATTAGTCTATTTTGGCCTCATCCTTCCACCTCATCCACCCAGAATGTCCCCTAATGGGGATCAACTCCATGAAAGTACCATTTTTGGTCCAGATGCAAGATGAGAAATACCTTGCAACTGTGCCTGGCCTAAAATGCTTGCCCCCGTCCTAATTGGATAACCAGTCACTATGTACCATGTAGAGTGTTGGGTTACCTTACCTCACCCCCACCTCTTCCTTTGCGCACCTTCCTTCATTAAACTTTCTTCTTACACAGGTCAAGAACATGCTCCAAAGTGATGTGTGTGTGTGTGCGTGTGTGAGCCCTTACAAACCTTTCCGCTTTTCTGAATCTTTTTCTGCGTCACATCCCACCAGCAGCAAAACTCACATGTACTTTCCTTAAGAAACAATACTTGCCCTTGCCGCTTTCTCTAGACAGACTTGGTGTTTCCATCTCAGACACCTACTCTCCCATTTGCCCCTTACATATGGATCCTCAGGATGTCGTTCCCACAACTGGGCTCTTGTCACTCACCTTGCATAACTGCATTCATACCACCGGGTTATCAGCTAACTCTGACTCGCTTCTGGCCTTCGAGTCCATGCCACTTGTAGCAACCTTGTAGGGCAGAGGAGCCCTAGCCCTGTGAGGTCCCAAGACTAACTCTTCATGGGAGTAGAAAGCCCCATCATTCTCCCTTGGAGAGGCTGGTGGGTTCAGACTGATGACCCTGCAGCTGGCAGTCCAATATGTAACGCCTATGCCAGGAAAGTTCCCTGTATCTTTCAGCCCAGCTTTAACCGTGACTTTCTGAACAACATGTTCAAAGACCTACCTGGCACCGAATGACCTTGTCATACCCAGTTCATCTCAAAATCAAACTTCGGGTAGAAGTCATCCACTTGCTTCAAAATCTGTTCCTGCAATAGTAAACTCTGAATCTTGAATGCATACTGTTTGAGATTTAATCAATGATTAATAGACTGCAGTACTTAACTGACTTAATTACCTATAGTATTACAATTTCCTATGAAGTTGGTGTTGGGGCCATGCATCCAATAATAGTCAATGTCACAGACACAGGTCACACTCATTTTCTCAAAAGAAAAGAAATACTAAAGGCAGGGCGGCGGGGGGGATGGGGGTGGGGGGCTCAAGTTCATAGGAAAATGCATTCAAATATAATGGAGTTTTGCCACAAACGTTTTGAAACTCCTCGTTCATGGGGAAGCAGGTTTGCTACCGTATTATAAACTTAATTTAGATACTAGTAAAATTCAATAACCAGAACCTTTGAGATATCATTACTTTGTGCCTCACACAGGGGTTCAGTTTTCCCTTCAAACAAGTAAGAAAAGCTGAGGGTCCACTGACTCCGGAATATTGTGGTTTGCCATGTAGAATTTGATGCGTATATATTTTAAATGTTTATGCATTTCTAAGAAAGGATCAAGGAGGTTACTATTTTCTTGGCCTAAGAAAATACCTTTTCAGCCACAGAATTCTTCTACAGTCCTTTCCTATACCAGGCAGAATTCTTTAATTCTTCCATTATTCTTGAAAGATCACTATAGTTCTATTTAATTGCTTAAGTCAAACTTTGTGAATTTCCTTTCGTTATTAAGCCTCGATTGTTGTTGATGTTGTTTTTACTTGAAAGGTCCATTTACTTCTCATTCATTCACATTTGAGACCTTTCATCTCCCACTGAGAACAGACTGTGTGTAACAAAAATCTTCAGAGTTCAACCAGGAACAGAAAGGGACAGAGACATTTCCTGTACTCGCCTCACATCCTGTCAAAATTAGGGTCCTATGAGCTCACAGAGGACACTGACCGTGGGTCTAACGAGTATATGAATCTGGACAATTACACATGTATGTTTTTTGGCTTTTTGCTCATACACAAGACACACTCGGGGCTTGCCTCAAGTTGAATGGCCCCTTGTATTCACTGAGTTCCCAGCCTATGCCTCATCTCATTAGAATTCCTGTATCCTCTGGTCTTGCAGAGTTCCCTTTACCTTCTTTTGTATCAGACAAAAGATGGTAATTTACGTCTAATTAACGGAACTGAGTCATAATGAGTTCTTTTCTCTTAGGCAGCATTTGAATGTCCAAAATAACCAGTGAGATTGGGCTTTTGAGTCTGGCCCCAGCTAAAGGTTTTAGCACACAATGCTCTGATTCAGACCCCTACTTTGCATACAGTCAGAGGGCTAGAGGTTATCCACATTGTGCAATTCTTGACTAGTTATGCCCAGTCCCATTTAATGGCATGCAGGCAGATTTAATATTTTCTTCTACGCAGCTCCGTCCAAATAGTCCAGTTTACGGTCGCATCCTTTTTTTATGGGCTCTTCCTTATACTGTGAAATGATATCTTTTGCCAGCTGATGGATTTGATAGCATTCTTTATGAGATCAATTTCCTTGGAAAAGATACAAAAGAGAGGATGAAAGACACGTCTGATGCAAAGCACACAAAGGGGCTGCGCATCTGTGTGGAGAGAAGCATGATGAAGCACAGAGCAGTTCTCCCCCATGCTGCGAGGAGGGCCAGGCGGGAAATGATGTCAACACAACAGGCTTGCCGACAGAAAGGCAGAGCACATGTCCTCCCAGAAAGAGTCCCCGTGTTAAAGTACCAAACGCATCTTCTCAGGCTTTCACAGGTCAGGGGATTTTTTAAACGCCCTCTCTCCACGTCGACATGCCAACACAAACAAACCACAGGGTCCGGACGCAACTGGCTTCAGGCCCTTTTGCAATGACACCACTTAGATGCATTCGAATTTTACTCCTGGGACTGTCCTGACCCAAGTTTGTTTTACCATGTTGGGTTGGGGAGGCGGAATCTTCCTCTCTCCATCTCAATCCCAAATGCAAGGTCCTTGAACATAACTGTGCTATATAAAATGATAAATAAATTGTGGTCGGATCGTCTAGCTGGCATCGTGTTCTGCTGAAATGTACACTTTTCTGCTTGGTTCTTTACAATCAAAGACACTTAAAAAATAAACGAAAAACAACAAACTCACAATGCTGGTGCAACTTTCACTGTGGGAGCCCTGGGACACGGACATGGCAGCTGTGTGACCAAAAAGGACGGACAGGCCTGAGATACGGGCACAGCGATTTTATTGCTCGTCTCCTTGTTTTCATAGCCCTCCAAGGGGGAACACGTAAAGTTTATGTAGGAAAGCAAGTGCCTCGGTAAATATATTTAATTTGTCAAAAGGGAAAGATAACTGCCTACTAACTAGACTGTTGGTGAAAATATTAAATCAGACGGGGAAAAATAGGAGAAAATGAAATCCAGCCTCAATTAATTTGGCGTAACGGGTGGGAAGCAATGAATTCATGACCTTAAAATGACAAAAATAAATTAAAGAGAAATTATTCCACATCAGGTTGCCTTGTGCCTTTTTTGTTTTCTTTGTAAATACACACAAAGCAAAACACTCATGGAAAAATGCTACGGTCTTTTAATTCCATCTGTTTCTGCAGTGGTGGAGCCACCTCGTATAACAAAAACAAGAACCAAACCTGCCTGTCACTGGCAAGGAGAAGGGCAACTCTACACAGCAGAGTAGAACAGCCCCAAAAGGCTTCCATGACTGTGGTCTTGATGGAAGTAGACAGACGGTCCCATGGTTCTCCCAAGGGACAGCCAGCGCCCTTGACCTTGAACCTTTAAGTTCATAGCCAAGTGTTTACCTCTGCACCATTAGGGCTTATTTGGTAAATCTATTGGTACTAAAAAAAACTGAACTATATTTTGTAGTATATAAAATCAAAATTCACTTCTAGACACTTTGAAGCCACTGTCCTTGTTCCAGGAGACTTAAAGTATTTGAGAAATAGGGCACACATAGAAGTAAACATTCAAGTAGTTTTAAAGTTACTTTATAAGTCTGAACTTGAATCACATTTTTCCCATTCAAATTAAAGTGAAGCCTTGGGGTCTCGGCAAGATTAGAGTACTTAATCTTGTGGGTCAGAGCTGAATGAATGGCTAAGGAGCTCCACCCTCCAGAGTAACCGAAGGCTTAGCAACCCTGAAGGTGGTGATGCTCAAAATGCCCCGCAGTGTAGGGACCATTGCAGAGCGGTCTGTTGAAATGGTACCTTCTGCCATGTGCTCATAAAGGGCTTGAGGTGGGGAGAGTTCCTGCGTGGATTGCGGAGAGGAACATTCCTTGGCAGCGACCTACAGAACAAGTCAAGTGTTTCTAAACTAGGGATTGTCTGGACATACCCCAAGGTAGCTGTGGCCCAAATCTGTGTAGATGCAAATTAAGTAGAAGCCGAAACTGCACATAAGAATGCCTGGTCTCTATCTCTCCTGAGTGCCGGGCAGAAACCACAGTGCAAAAGCATAGGGAACTCAAATCTGACCTTTAATTTAAGACAGTTTAGTATGTTTAAGTGTATATTCCAAAATAGCCCTTCTAAAAGAAATTTAAAGAAAATTTAAAAAGCAGCATATGTGTGTCTTACTGGGTTGACATTCGTTATTTCCATCAGCAAATGTGCACAGAATAGAAAAAGGAACTGCCTTTACAAACAAATCCTAAATATGTTCCCCATAATGTCACTGAAACTTACTCATGTGAGATAGTTAAGGGTTACTGTGCCAACCTGGCCAATAAACACATGTGAGATTAATTGAAGGGCAGAGGGATAAATGGCTTAGTGAACCTAGCCTTTCAAGTTCTCGGGTCTTTTGCTTTCTGATGGTCAGATCACAGTGCAGCTGCCTTAGCCAGTTCCCTGCTTCAGCTGGTAAGGCTCACTTCCTGCAAGACATCCTCAAGGAGAAGCCACATGGACCTACCCCGATGCAGCCCTGGGTGCTGGAGCGGCCGTGTGGAGACCCCTGCCAGCACTGAGATGCTTACATGCTCACTGATTCAGCTTTCCTCCTGCAGTCGGTGTCATTAAGCATGTCTTGTGGGATGGAGGAGGACTTTGTGGATTGGTGTCAGACATATGGCCTAACGTTGGACTTATGGGCTTGGACAGCACTGGGTTGGGATGCTTTCTTGATGTACACTTACCCTTTATATAAAACTGTCTTATATACATATGCTTTTCTGTGGATTTGTGTCCCTAGTTTACCCAGATTAACACATCATGCATCAGAAAACTCTTTCATCATAAGGAAGATTCTAAAACAAAGCTTCATAAGAACTACACACCTGAAAATGTGGTTACCTTTATTCCAGGTGAGAACACCATGGTCTTCTAACAGTGGGGAGGGGAATCTCATCAGAAGCACTCAGAAGCACAATGAAAGATCTTCCAAATAACTAACACAGACCTTCCATATTTCGTTCTAACACATAAAGAATAACTAATTTCATCAATTTTTTCAATTGTACATGATAATCATATCTCTTAGATATTAAAAAAATTAAATGGCCATGTTTTTCTAGATGGAGGTATAGGTATCTATTTTTTTCCTTTCTTCTAATCTGCTTTCAAAAAGTATGTAGGGTTTTGACATTCTATGAGTAAAACCAATTCCATTGCTGTGGAGTCAATTTGGTTTCATAGAATGCCCACATATAAAGTCCTTCTGACATAAAAAATCCTGGAATAATTTAAAGCAATTCCGTCGACAATTTTGTCCAAGTCATGGCTTCCAAATTGGTTACATTTGAAACTAGTTTTATCAAAGTAAGAGGTGAGGCAATGAGCCTTGAAACCTCCAAGGTCGTACCATTCTCCAAAACCTCTATCTGGCAGAGCACTGTGATGGGTACACATTCCCTTCCCAGAGGGAGGGAGCTTTCAAAGTGTCCTGCCTAGACTCTGTAAGCAGAGAATTGTGCTTTGTAAACGCTTTAGAAACAAAGTGAAAGAAACCAACAAAGACTCCACAGAACTATGCAGCCCTTTCGAGTATTAGTAATTGTTCTTTTCTGAACTCAGTACTTGTAAATAGATGGGTATCACATTCCTATCAACGGCATCTAAATCCCTTGGGAGAACTGTGACAAATGCAGGGTTGGCATGTGGCTCTGCGTAATGGGCAACCATGTTTCCAAGGTCTCTTGAAGACAAGAACAACTTATTCATCTCCTTTACTTCTCAGATGAAGAACTGAAGACCAGAAAGGTCTGAGATGCCCTTACAAGGTCAGCCATTGGCTAGCAATAAACTTGAGGGGAGAATGCTGCAGTCTACTAGCACCCACCCACATACTACCATCTAGATCAGAGGTTCTCAACCTTTCTAATGCCGTGACCCTTTAACGCAGGCTCCTCATGTGGTGGTGAACCCCACAGTCATAAAATTATTTTCGTTGCTACTTCATAACTGTAATTTTGCTACTGTTCTGAATTAGGCGACCCCTGTGAAAGGGTCATTCGGCCTCCAAAGGGGTTGCGACCCACAGGTTGAGAGCCGCTGTTCTCGATTCTGTGCAGGTGTGACCTACAAGCCTCTTCTTCTTATAGAGAGGAGACACAATTTTGCTTCAGCTACAAAACAGTAAAAGTAAGCCCTGTGTGCATTTTAAAAGTATCTTCTATTGCATTCCAGCAGAATCTTGACAATCATATAAATGCTTCCCCCTTCCAATCTTCTGTAAGATAAGAACATAATGAAAGCCAAAATATAACTTCAGGGCAAGAGACAAATTTCCTTTTATTGTACTGTGGAATATTGTATCTATTGTGCCCTAAAAATACCCAGAAGCCAGTGTGGTATTTCTAATGCATCATGTATCTTTCTGGTTTGGGGAAAAGAAAGTCTTTTTATTCCTTTTCGCTCTGCCTACAACTAGAACATTGAAATAATAGAGATTAAGCCTCAAATTTCTATATCCAAGAGGGGTCGAATCACAAGAGGGCTGAAAAAGCATTTGTCTGTACAAGGGAATACCCAGCATGTTAGTCCTTTGGGCAGTTTCCATTGATTTTGTAGTTAATTGCACAGGCTGACTTGCCCATATTTCGCAGGACAAAGTTGTAAAACTGAGAAAATCTACACGGACTCTGATATGAAGCCACAAGGAAGAAGTCAAGTTTAGAGTATCGGTTTCTACAACACCTCGATGATTGCAAAGACTACAGAATGTTGTTTTCCTAGTGGAAATCGACACCAGAAATCACAAACCAATTTGAGAGCAGAGGTAATAAGTCTGCATCCCCCTTTCCTTTCTGCCCCCTCCCCAACTTCTTAAATTACAGTGAGAAATGGGAAGCAAATGATCAACACCCCCTGACACTGAATGCCTTTCCCTTGCACTTTAACTAATTGAGGTTAGCTGCTGTCCTTTGTCCTCCAACTGGCTGGCAAATACTGCCCAATTCTTTTAACATGATTTTGGCTAAGTACTGAAAAAGTAACTCGTTGATTTCTCCAACCATTAGAGAGGATAAAACCATTATTTTGATGGGATGAAGTCACTAATCCGAATGATTAAGCTCAAATTATGTTTTAAAGTCATCATTTTAAAAACAACCTGCAGATCTGGTACTTGAAGGAGTTGTTAGAGGAAAATCAACGAACAAAACACTGATGGCTTTAGGCACCCTCGAAGGGTTTACGTGGGAGCAACCTTAAAAAAAAAAAATCTCACAAAAAAAAAACAAAAAACAGAAAAATGGAAGACTAATCTGGGTGATTAAGTTAACTGGTTTATTTGAATGACTATAAAAACCCTGCTCTAATCAAAATTGAACCCCGCATTTTGGAGGTTCCACAACATCTAATATTTTTTGCAGGTCAACTTTTAACAGCCGACATTTTTTGTCATCATCAAGATAAAAGCCCGGGAGCGTCGACTGAATTACGGACCATGGGCCGAAATGACAAACAATGGCCGTGCGCACTAACACTGGCTGGGCCTCAGCCTGCTTTGTGGACAGAAGTGTTACTTGTGCGTAGAACTCTGAAAAGCCTGTGCCGTACACAAACTAGCTCCAGGTCAGAGCAACAGTACCACACGTGGATTTTGGTCTCTCCTCCTCAGAAACCCAATGCCATTACCTTGTACTCAATCTAAGAAGCACAATCTCCCATCAGCCCTGTTGCAGGGGCAAAGAATGCAATACAAATCAGAAGAAGAGGAGTGGGCATGAAAAGTAGCTTAAAATTTCATAAAAACCCCACAAGCCCGAAGTGGTTGAAAACCTTAATATATAGTTTTCTTTTACAAGACGCTGGATCTTTGAAAAAAGAAATGCTCGTCATTTGTGTTGCTTCGTCACAGGCCCATGTGAGAGGAACAGTACCGCTCTGCCAGGTTCTCCACTGACCTGGTAGAAAGAAGTCTACCACCAGGCTGTCCTTGGTGGCACGTCTGGGTAGGTCCACACTGCCCACCTCTCAGCTGATAGAAGGGGGCTCATGGCTTGCCTTGGGACTCACTCACATGCTTTCTCAGTGGTATCATCACATGTCTGTAGTATTTTCTGTTAATTGTGTTTATGGGACAGAGCCTGGCGGATAACGTAGATGAAAACACAGAATCATCGACATCTTTACATCCATGCTTTCCTTTTGATAGTGTGGGATAAGGACCATTGAGAATAAATTACTTTCTTGACAAACAAGTGGGATTAATTTCAAGCCAGTGCCACCCCTACACCTAATTGTGTGATTGTTTCAAGACAAGCATGGAATTAAAGTTTTTTTTTCTACATGATTGATCAAATTACAATCTAGGTAATACTGAAGGGCTTGTTATAAAGGACAGTGACAGTGGAATTACAAGGGACCACAAATAACCAAGTTATCTTGAAAAGGAGCCAAGTAAGTACTTCCCACTTTCAAAACATACTATAAAGCTACTGTAGTCAAATCAGTGGGGTGGTCATACAAGTGAAGGCTTACAAACCAATGGAAAATAATTAAGTCCAGAAATCAACCTATACATTTATATGGTCACCTGATGTTCAACAAGGATGCTAACTAAATATGTTCAATGGAGAAAATAATTTCTTCCATAAATGGTATGGAAGTAGCTGGATCTACACATGTAAACGAATAAAAGTGGGCCCAGGCCCCACACCGTATATGAAAATCCACTTTAAATGAGTCAAGGACAGAAGTACAAGAACTAAAACTAAAAACTCCTAGAAGAAATCACGGAAATAAAGCTTTATAATTTTATCACAATGGTTCTCAGATCTGACAATGAAGTCAGGGGCCATGAGAGAAAGTAATAAGTGACTTGCACTTTGTCAAAATTAAAACTTTCATGAAAAGGAAAAGACAGCCTAGATGGGGGAAATATCTGGTACCTATCTGATCGAGTTAAAGATCCAGAATACATAAAGAAATACAACTCAGCAAATAGACGACGGAGCCAATTAAAAAAAAAGCAATAAACAACTTGATTCGACATTTCTCCAAAAGAACATATACAAACATCTAATAAGTATGGGAAACATATTAGTCATTGGAAAGTACAAATCAAAACTATAATGAGATACCGATTCCTACCTGCCAGGATGGCTAATATGAGGAAATAGAAAATAACAAGTGTTGACACAAGAGGAAAAACTGGAAGCCTTTTGCTATGGAAAACAGTTGAGTGATTCTTCAAATAAATAAACACTAAATTACCATGTGACCCGGCAATTCCTCTCATAGGTGATATAGCTGAAAGACTTGGATGCACAGATTCATACAGTCAGGGTCACTACATGATTCATAACAGCCCAAAGGTGGACTATCTCAAGTATCCATTAACAGATGCGTGGATAAACAAAAACATGCCCATGCTTGCCATCCATTTGGGTAACATTCAATCACATGGACAGGACCCTGGTGGTGCTGTCGGATAGCCTGTAGACTGCTCACCCCAACCATAATATCTGAGGTTCAAATCCACTAGCCCCACCTTGGGGAAAAATTGAAGCTCTCAGGTCCCATACAGATTTCCAGCCTCAGAAATGATGTACAGGTCAGATTACTATGAGTCAGAATCCACATGAAAGCAGTGAATGGGAGATCACATATCTGCGGGTAGTCCCACCCCTCATACAAAGACAACATTGTATGAAACTTCTGAGGTATAAACAATGGTTCAGAACAACAAACAGGTGCTATTTGTGATGCACATCCAACCATCATTGTTGCTATTGCTGTCTTAATATGTTAAAACTTCTTTTAATGGACCTAGAAAGAGTTCTTCACTATTTTTATGTATCGAAAGTTACTCTGTATCTACAAGTAAGATAAAAATTTGACTGACTGATATTAGGTATGAACCTCCCTATTAGGGAACTAACTGGTTGCAAATCTGGAGGAAAGACTCAGGATGTAGTTTTCCAGTCAGAACAGCTTGTTGGTCTCGTCCATAGACACACCTGTCCTGGTCACTGGCCTCTCAGCTCTTGGCCCTCTCAGACCAGTGCAAACTGCCCTGATCTGGAAAGTTTTACATACCATTTTAGCTGGACCAATAAGTGCCCAGGGGCACACCATACTACACCAGTGAACCTTTGTCCCACAGGACTCCGTTCTCTAGCTCCCTGGGATTTATTTGGTGAAGCTAGCTCAACCAAATGCCTACAGGTCCCCCACCAATACGCCTCCTGCCCTAAGTGTTTGGCTGCTCACTCCACTGCTCCAACACTGGCTCACCAAGTAGCTCTGCTGCCTCTGCTGCGGCAGCTCTCACCCTCTCAGACCTACCATTCTCTCTGGCTACTGAAGTTCTGGATACTCTCAGAGCAGGAATCCTGGGTCCATCGGAGCTTCGGTTCTAGATTTTCGTCCTTGGTGGTATTGAGGTAGCCCTTTCCAACTCTAGGAGGGGTTTGAAACCCAGCAGGGTGGCAAAAATGACCGAAATGCATGATGCCAGCCCTACTAAGTTGCTATGCACCTTATTCACATGACTACGCAAGCTGTCCAGTCCCTTTGCCCTTTGTGGGCCATAAGCTCTATATTTGCATAGCCCCACCTAATCATTTGGGGGTTACAAGACCACATAAAAGTGATCCATTACACTGCACTAAGGTTTCTGCCAGCTCTAAATACCACATTTCTATGATTTAAAATTTTTTAATGAATGGGGTGGAGATTCAAAGTTGTCCAGGCAAGCTTCACTAAAAATCGATCAATTTGGGGGAA
Source organism: Tenrec ecaudatus (assembly GCF_050624435.1). Classification (NCBI taxonomy): domain Eukaryota; kingdom Metazoa; phylum Chordata; class Mammalia; order Afrosoricida; family Tenrecidae; genus Tenrec; species Tenrec ecaudatus. The sequence continues at coordinate 48,245,281 of NC_134544.1, read as the reverse complement.
ATAACCTTTAAAGGACTTATAATGTGGAGTAGCATTTTTGTGCAGTGACTTTTCTTCGCTGCTGCTTCAATGCGGTGTCTCAATCCACATGTTTTAGTTCTTACAGTCTGCTCAAAGCTCCTCTAAAATGAGATTTCACACTCTGCCAATTATCTAGGGTCCCAGGTTTTCCTCCCTGTAAAGGGTCTGGCCAGCCTTCAGGGAGCAGGGCTTTCTCATCTTTATGTGCTCCGTGCCCAATAAAGCTAAGCACAGCACCCAGACAGCCAATAAATGCCGGCTGGATGAGTGGACAACCTCAGAACTGACTGCTGTGGATTAGGCATGAGGAATTAAAGTAGAAAGAAAGAGGGAAAGAAAAAAAGGAAGGAAGGAAGGAAGGAAGGAAGGAAGGAAGGGAGGGAGGGAGGGAGGGAGGGAGGGAGGGAGGGAGGGAGGAAGGAAGGAAGGAAGGAAGGAAGGAAGGAAGGAGTATGACTATGGGTTCTCTTTCCTCAGAAGCACCGAGGGAGCAGGGGAGATAAACATGCAAAACACAAAATTAATTACAATGGACTGTCATTCAGCTCCACATTGGAGACTATTTACTGGGTCCAGAAACAACACAGAAGAGGGTTGCACATTTGGTTTGAGACATAAGAGGCTATTAGCATGAATAGCCACCTGGATCATGTCAGAAAATACTAGCCTTCTTTTTTTTAATAGGTCATTATGAGAGTGTTCAAATATGTTTTTTTGGCCTTAAATTGCCTGAGGACAAGTGGGAACCCAATAGCTTGAGATGCTGTTCTCATTATACCACTGAGTGCAAAAGAAAGCAAATTTTTTTGGCTTTGATTTTCATTTTATTTACATTACAGATGCTAACTTTCACATACTCAGAAAGATATTTAATTCGGTGGAATGGCCTTAAACTCAGCAAAGAAAAACTTCTGCCAGGTACATACTGGGCAAAAATTATAAACAAAGATCTCAGATCAGACAAAATGCCAATAGTAAATGCTATGAGAAGAAGATTGATCCTTGCTAGTCATCAAAAATGTTGTCAGCTTAAAATACCCTTCTATGGCTCCTAAGAAGGTCAGAATGGCAATTTTTTTCTTTATAAATAGTACACACTTCACATAACGGTGGAGTAGCTGGTGTAGATAATAGCTCCACATTTTTAGAAAAGAATGTGAAAATACAGCACAAAGGCAACAAAGTGACTCTAACCACCATATATTTAAAAACGAATATATGTTTAAATAAAAGAAACAAAACCCTCATCCCTAGCACAAACATAGATGAATCAATTGTCCATTTGACGTGATCTATAACCACCATAACAGCAGTAACAAAAACAAGTGTATTCTGATTCATAGTGACCCTACAGAGCATTTCCAAGACTGTACATCTTTATAGGAGCAAACAGTCTCCTTTTTTCTCCCTCAGAACTGCTAGTGGGTTTGAACTACCAACCCTGTGATTAGCAGCCAAGGCCAACCCCACAGCATCTTCTGGGCTCCTTATTAACCAACTCTACCCCCAAAGTGGAGGGAATCCAACAAGATCAAATAAGGGGAGAATATGAAAAAAAAAAAAAAAAAGCACGCATTAACAGAAAAACCTATGTATCAGTACTTCATGATCACAAAAGCACTGCAGGAAAAACCTCCCCGAAATACTGCTACTTAAAACACACACACACACACAGAAAATATAAAACATGGCATGCACTCTGTAAATAAAAATGAAATAACCATGAATCAACATTTCCTCTCCTGTGCAGTGAGACTTATAAAAAACAAGTTCAGCACACTGTCTCCTTGAGAAAGATGATGTTCAAAATTTAGAATCTGCCAATGTAGTTGATGTATGCAAATGTATAGTATTAGACAATCCTGTCCTTGAACATAAGTCATTGTTCAATATCTGTCACACATGCCCCCTCTTTCACCTGCCCAATCCTCACAGCAGAGAGCAGTATTTTCTTCGTCCTCTCTGCTTCCGATGCACTCTGTTTAGATTCCTCCTGAGACATTAATTATGATCTGCCTTGTTGCTGAGAGTTTTTGTCTACCTGCTCTGCCTTGCTGGCTGGGAGGGAGTGGCACTGCTTTCTTTACTTCTGTATCTGTGTCTACAAGGAACAGATATATGATTCGTGCTTCCTGAATGTAGAAGACTGAAGGGAAGCTAGAAAAAAGAAAACAAAAGAGGGGCTGGAAATTGATGTATGTATAGATTGTGATGAGAGTTGTATGTGCCCCTAATAAAATGATTAAAAAGAAAATCATGGATAAAGCATCAAATTTCCTATCTATTGATGAAGTAGTAAAATAATATTTCTACATAAATAAAAAGAAAATCATTTATAAAAAAATGTAAAAAAAGAAGGGGGCTGGAAGTGGAGAGGGAGCAGTCCAGTGTTCCTGCAAACCCAGGATTAAAATACTTAGAAGGAAACAGTGCTGGATGGGTTTATTTCTAAAAATAGAGTTCATAATAAAATATTAAAATATGTCTCCAACCTTATCATTAAAGATAGTGGATGGACTAAAGAGCCTCAAGAGTCCCTTCAGGCCCGTTCATGTCGAATCTGCAATTCTCTTCCCATCCAAGCACAGTGCACTGCAACTTAAGTAGATTATAAAAAATTTACTTTAAATGGCCATTGATATGAGATAAGCTAGCTTTTTTTCATATCCCTCTAAGTTTTCAAAGATTGATAAAAGGGGCAGTTTCTTTATGTTTATTAATTTCCTTTCATTCAGGAAAGAATAGAACATATTTGGAAGATCACAAAAGAATCCTGTGAACAGCAAAAGTCTTCATCTGGATGCCATAAAAAATTTCATTTACAGAAATGTGTCCTAAGACAATCATCGTGGATGTGATAAATACTATCTGTAAGAATGTGGATTGAAGAAATGCATGAGTAGCAAAAAGGTGGGGGAGGGATAGTAAATATTCTACAATAGTACTTTTAATAATATACTAGCTCATCTGTAGGAGAGAGATGAGGCTTTCTGTGTCCGTGAAGGGTTACAGTCACAGAAGCCCACAGAGGCAGCTCTACCCTGCCCCCTATTTGGCACAGACTTCATGGCAATAAGTTTGATTTTTGGTCTGGAGCACATCTGGATGCTATGCTTTTACACAGCAGGTATTTGAGATTGAAGAATATGTAATCACTCAAGAAAGTAGTCAAAATATACCACTACAGAAAATGACACTCTACAGAGGAACTCACCTTTTGAAGAAAAATAAAGGGGGGGGCACAGGATGTGTTTATAGGCACATAGGAGAAACGATGTATAACAAGTAACTCTAAATAAGCGTATCTCCAAATTGTAGTAAAGTAGGTTTATTACAGATAATATTTACTTGTTTCATTTTGCTTATCTGTTTCAATGTAAATCTGACATACTTTAAAGTGATATATCTTGATTTTCTACAGTGGACATGCATTAATTTTTGTGGGGGAGGGGACTATTACTAGCAAAATCCCTTAAAGTCTCAGTGGCTCCATCTTCTGGATTACTTTATACCATTATATAAGATAGAGAGCAATTTGACATTCATCACATTCCTTAAATACTTGCAATTTTCAATTTTGTGAGAAAAAGAGAAATACAGATCAAGAGGTAAAAATACCAGATTAATAGAAAATGGTTGGAAATTATTTGCAGAATAGTACCATGTTTCCAAAATGTTGACGTTGAGCCCACTTTTTGAGGTTATGCTGATAAAGTTGTCATCAGGATAAGATTCCATTGAATGATATAAATGGAATCTCTAAACTGTTACTACCTACACACTAAAATTAAGAGCTATCGCTTAGAAGCCGCTTAAAGAAGCGTAATAAGGGCTAAGCAATGAAACCAAAATGCGGCCGGGTGGAGAGAAGCCATAACAATGAGTGAGCACCTGGACGGAGTCTCTGGGTAGCACAAGTGGTCACGCACTAGACTATCAGCCAAAAGGCTGATCACTCCAACGCACCCAGAGGTGCCCTGATAATCCGTGTCCCCAGGGAGTAGATCCACTCGAAAATGACAAGGTAAGCACATGGGGTCACCACAAGGGAGAAGACAATAACCACCCACGTGAGAAAAAGAAGTCAACAGCAAACTAAAGACCTGCAATGGCAAAAAGAGAAAGCTCAGGCCTCTTTGTCGTTATCTTTGAGTCTACTTACAGGTAGGAATAAACCTTTAGGTTGTCTCATATGTTAGATCAGGGGTCCTCAAACTACTGCGCGTGGGCCGCGGACATTTATCCAGCCCACCGGGTGTTTTTGCTGCCGCTGCCTGTCCTGCTTAGCAGCCCACTCCTCCAGTGTGCATAGGAATTTGTTCATTTTTTTTAACTATAGTCTGGCCCTCCAATGGTCTGAGAGACAGTGAACTGGCCCCCTGTTTAAAAAGTTTGAGGACCCCTGTGTTAAATACACAGATCAATTCATACTTTATTTCAAACCCATATCTGTGAAATTAGGATTTTTAATGAGAGACTGAGAAGTATTAAGAAAGATAGAATATGGAAATGTGTGATCCTTTGAATTCTGTGACTACATCTGTCCACCTAGCCAGCCAGTATTTACCAAGTAGAGATGTTCAGAGAGAATTGTTCAGGGTACTGTCCGGACATGGTGAGGCATTTCTGTAGCAGGTAAGAGCAAGTCACAGGGATCCTGGGTTTTTCCCAAACTGGCGTGTGCTACAATTTATCTGAGGTCTGCAATAGGGCTTAGGAGAACTTTCATTCATGAGAAAATCAATGTCGTTTACATATGCACACTGGTATCATTCCCACCGATTCATGACACTTCCAATAAAGTCCTGTTGGCGTAGTGGTTACAGGTTGGGCTGCTAACTCCAAGCCCAGCAATTCAATTCACCAGCAACTCTGAGAGGAAGATGGGGCTTTCTACTCTGGAAAAGTTTCAATCTGGAAACCCACAGAGGCTGTTCTACCCTGCCCCGTGGGGTCACTATGAGTCAGCGTAGACTCAGTGGCAATGGGTTTGGTTGGTTTTTGATTTTCTTTTAAATAAAACTTAAACGTTTTCTGATGAAAAATAAAAGACCTACAATTAGAGAGTCCCTCCTGCTAGTACCGTATATTAGGAAAGGCCAAGCTAAGGCACTGCAATTTGCGCACTTCCCAACTCACTAGAAGAAACGCCCCCCCCCCCCCCCTTCTAGTCCACTGAGCAGCAGGTCCGAACGCAGGAGAGTGAGACTACCACCATACAGAGAGGTGGACTGGGAAACGTAAACCGTTTGGAAACTTTTTAACACGCACCAGGGACAAGGGTGGCAAGGTTCATCATTACTCAGGACATGCCGTCAGGAAAGACTGGTCCCTGGAGAAGGACATCATGTCAGGGGCAGCAAGGAGGAAGGCCCTGAAGGAGATGAATTGACACCACAAATATAACAAGGGGCTCACAATGGGAGCAAGTCTGAGGCTGGCGTGGGACTGGGTGCTGTTGCATTCTGTGGTGGCTGAGGCGATTCGATGCACCGTTCAGTGCTAGTTGCACAGTGTTCGGGGCTGATGTGCAAGGTTAAGCGCGGTACTACGACAGCAGAGATGGCAGCTGGAATCCAGGCAGAGGTGCCTCGAAGGAAAGGCCTGGTGATCTATTTCAGAAAGGTCACAGTCATTGGAAAACCCGATGAAGCAAGAGGTCACCATGAATTGTGAACAACTGATGGAAGCTGGTTTTGGTACTTGTGACTCTTGTTATCTGGTGACACATACTTTCTGGACACTGCAGCACAGAACACACTATCTAGGCCAAAGGATGATTTCAGAAATATACTAGTTTAATTCCGACAGCTACTGCTCATGACTGGAATTTTTGTTAATGCTTTAAATAACTTTCTAGTCACAGGCTATGCAGAACACCTTAGTATTTGGCTCCCTTTTTATCTTTTTCAGATCCAAACTGATTCAAGGTCTGTGTGAGCTCCCCCATGTTTTACAAATTTAAACTAGACACAGAACCTCATATGACTCCTGGAGCTATTTATACGACCCTCCTGACTAAATACAACTTAATTCTCATCTCCTGTGATGAAGTTTGTGGTAAATTTTTCTGCCTTTCAATGTCATCAGCACCTGTATTCATTTCTTTAACAGCAACCTATTAACTTATGTTCTTCCAAAAGCCACCTGGAGACTTGACTGTAACCACACCTGTGATTTATAAACAAATATACCATAACACATTTGGGAATTTAATCTCGCCAAGCTCATTTAATACCTATGTGCAATTTAATTTGTGTAAAATGCTGTTTGCCTGAAATAGCTGTTCTTGGGGACTCAGAGTCTCTCAAAGAGAAAGAATTGATTAAAGTGTCCGAATAAACTTTTTCTGGAATCCAGGAAACGAAATTGCAGAGCTTGAAGCACACAATAGATTACAAAAATCTGCCCTAAGCATGAAGCGGTTTCTCATTTCCTTGATGGCTTAAGAAGCATTCCAAATACACCGAAGTTTAATAAAAGAAAAAGGAAAGTAAACTACACCCAACAAAGATTTGAGTCGTAATAGCTGTCCTATCAAAAGGCGGCTTTAGCCACGGCTGCACCTGTTTCAGGTTTTCTCCGCTCCCTTCGCGTCCTCCTATGTCTCACCATATTTCTGAGTCTGCTCCAGAAAGAAGCATCGAAAGAAGAGCAGCCAGAGTGGAAGGCCTGCAGCGAGGCCCCTTTGGCTGTGGACGGCAGCCTCCACACCTCCATTGCTGTCAGGCTCTGCCGTGCCGACTTTGCTTTGTAACCACCTCCTACGTGTCACAGAACCCAGTGCTGCCCAGGGCCGCACCACCCTCCCAACCGTGGCTGTGCGTGCGCCCACTGCCGTGGCCCACGGGTGCACTGAGCTCGTGGAGGGACTTCCACTTTTCCAGTTGCCTTGCTGTGGTCACTGTCATCGTCGTCTTTAGGTGCCATCAAGTCCGTTCCAACCCATAGGGACCCTACCTACTCCAGAAGGAAATGCCACCTGGTCCTGCACCCCCCTCTTAATTGTTCTCATGTTTGAGCCCACTGGAGCAGCCCCCGTGCCAACCCCTCCAGTTCCCACAGCCATCGGGAAGCAAACGCCTCCCTTTGAGCCAGTGGACCTTTGAGCCAGGAGCAGCTTCACCATAAAATCGGCCTGTGTTCCAGTTGTCTTTGGGGAAAGGATTAGGCTTTCCATGGACCATGCGTTTAGCTTTAGTAGAAAAATAATATTTTTAAGAATTTATGAATAGGAGAAACAAAATCCCAGTTGTTTGAAACTGACAGACTAAAAAATGCCTAAATAATTGAGAAATGGAAATCTCAAAGAGTCTAGGCATTCTGACTCACTTCTAAAGGGTCATCAATTGAGATAGAAACACACACATACACACGCACACGCACATACGCACGCACGCACACGAACACGCAACAAGACCAACAGTAAGACTCCATCGAGCAGCAGCGTTCTTCCTGAGTTAGATGTCAAACCCTGCGGTCAGGCTGTGGACCGTGCACACAGAGCAAGAGGCCCATTCCCTAACTGCGAATTCTGTGGCAAGTGACAGCCGTTGGTTCCTGGGGAAGAGCAGTCGCAGAACAAAATTATTTTCTGAAATGAAGATGTAAATGATTCCCTTGCCTTTTTAAGTCAAGAGTGTAGGCACTTAATGTAAATTAAGAATAGACAAGCGTAAAGCTTATCCTGTAGATTATAGCATATTATTGTCATTACAGGCTTTATTTATTTGCTGAACATGTAATGGGGAGAGATAGAGACCCAATACTGCCAATTTGAGTGCTCACTTTGGAAGTAGGAAGGAAATAAAAAGTGTAAAAATAGGTTGGTAGGACATAGTGCACAGTGCTAAATGCCTAAGAATACCTAACGCTGCAATTCCAAAGTGGTTTTTAGATGGTTTTTAAAAAAATTAGACTGTAGTTTTCAAGTTGCTTAAAATATTTCCTACAGACTGCAAAGCGGATTATAATTATCAAAGCACATTATTTGCACTGCAAGATAAGAGGAGCTGAGGGCCTTACGTGCAACAAATAAACCCTTATTATCATGCACTTACATTTCCTAATGGAATCGCTAGGTAGCACAAATACTTCAGCGCTCAGCCCTGCTAATTGAAAGCCTGGCAGTTAAGAGTTCATCCACAAACACCTCCAAAGAAAGGCCTGGAAATTCCCTTCCCAAAAGCTATCAACTGAAAAGCTTATGGGTCACACAAGGTTCTGCACTGACACAGTTGGGGTCACCAAGAGCAGAGTCTACTTAGAACCAACTGCCTTGAATTATGGTGTTGGCAAAGAATATTGAAAGTGCCCTGGCCCGTCAAAAGAGCCAACAAATCTGACCTGGAAGAAGTACAGTACAGCCGGAAAGCTCCTTACAAGCAAGGATGGTGAGACTTCGTTCATGTACTATGGACATGTATCTGGAGAGACCAGTCTTGGAAAAGTGCATTGCGCTTGGCAGAGCAGAGGCGGCCCACAAAAGGGGAAGCCCTGCAACATGTGCAACACATGGACTGACACATGGCCGCCACAAAGGGGTGCTACGCAAAACCAGTTGTGGGGAAGGTGTGGGACCCAGGGTCTCTCTGAGTCAATGGCACCCCGCCACCACAGACCTCAGCTTGTTGATGCAAACAGGTCAACGAGCTGTTGAATTGCATCATTAATGCCATTGTGGTCTCTGATATGAACATGATCTGCACACGGCGAAAACCAATGGTGGGGGAGAAGTTGAAAGGGCACTTTTCTGATGTAATCTACCAGCTGTGGCCAGTGGTACTCATCTTCCCGGTGCCAACGGGCTGTGACCTCCTTTCTGTCTCTCCAAGAAAACAAGCAGTACTATTGTTAGTTATACTATGGATTTTGGTTGCTGAAATCGATTTATAATGAACGAACTCCATAATCAACATTATCAAAGTTTCTCTTGGTCCTGTACCAAATACTATGACCATGAAAATATTTACAATAAAGATTCCGTAAAAGGTTCTCCAAGCCCTTGCTTTTGAAGAAACTTCTAAAACAAACTTCACTGCAAAATGCATATGCATTTGTTCTATATCATAACGTTTAGTTGCATTAACTGGAGATTATAATCTTATGTATCTTTAGATCAACGGTAACAGAGACATTCGATTTTCATCACTTTTCAAATTAACGCCTGATTAAAACTCATTGTTTTATGCAGTATCCTTATTCATGTCCGTGCCTCCAACATTAACTCAAGGGTGTCATGGAGATGTCATTTAAGAGCAACCATCTAAAAACAGCTGTATGGATTTAATCGATCCTCATCCTTGTGATTAATGCAAAAAAGAATTGAATATATTTTAGGAGGTTAAAAAACAGAAGCACTTGGAAATGGAAATATATGCAGAGGCCGCAGCTACTTCACCCTGACAAAATGCCGGGAAGATGGGAATTACAATCCTCTCACTTCTGGCTTCATACCATAATTTCCCACTTAACCAAGACATTTTTCCATGGTCAACACACTTGGAATGGATCCAGCAGTCCTGGGTTACAATCCATCTCACAGTACGATTTAGCCGTGTGTCCTTGGGCAAGTCATTTAATCTCTCGGGGCCTAATTTCCTTCAACTGGAAATGGAGAAGGCGGTGGTTCAAAAGCTCTAAACTTCCTTCCTGTTCTAATAACCTGTGAATCTGTGATAGAGAACATTCATAAATATTCCATAATCTTCCTTTTACCAAAATGTTACTTCCAAATATAGATAACCTTTCCTGACACAAAGCAAATGTTATGACAAGGTACCTTTCAATTAATGCAAATGCTAAAGTTACTATTTAAAACAATCCCAAAACAGAGCAGACTCCATCAAGATGTTGTGATTTCGGGTATTTCAGAACACAACACAGGAATCACATGCCAATCAAAATAAATCTGAATGAAGCAAATTATTAAGTATGAAATTTAGAGCGCTCTGGAATACTTCCAAATTCCTCCCATCATTTGAAAAATAAGCGTTCCCAAAAAAGGAATGCAGTCGTCTCAATTAAACAGCGCCCATCAATTTCTTGCATTTGAAGACTTTAATTATTTTAGTTGTACTCCAATCTTCAAAGAAACATTCAAACTGACAACAGAATAAATTTATATCAGTGATTGGATTCCTTCTCCTCCAATTCCTGGCCCATAACTTGGCTAGAGAACTTTAAAGTGAAAACCAAACTCAGGAAAATATTCACAGAGGCCATTATGCAATTCTTAATTTAAAATGTAACTGCACTCATTAATGGTGTTATGATAGTCAAAGTGTCTTAACACGTTTTATAAAGATGGATAAAAATAAAGGTTGATATTACGCTGGGTTTATGGTTAACCCCTACCTGATTTAATTAACCAGAAAGAAATCCCTACGTTAATTAGTTAATTGAAGGTTTCTCATAAAAAGCAATAACTAGATACTGTAACACAAGAAACGGGCAAAATGCAGTTTAGTTAATATTATTCTTGAATTAATTACTTGATTCACAAGACTTACTCAAAAGTCTTTATTTTGAGACTTTGAATGTGAGATCCTTGAAAATATCAATTTCCTGCCAGCAGTCAGCCACCTTGAATAAATGTGTTTTAGCTCGGTTTGGGCATCAACCTACCAAGTTAGGTTTTTATTGTTGTTTGTTTTTCACACCACTCCCTCACGTGTGGCATTTAGGTGTTTTCTTTTTTTAACCGAAGAAAGAGAAAACTAAAAAGATGATCTACTAAATTTACAACTATCTAGATATGATTTTAAAAAGAAAACATGCAACACATTAAGCTACTGAACCCTGGGTGAGAAAACTCACTGAAAGAACTATGTGTCTGATTCATAAGAGTTTGAGAGCAAGTCCCACTTAACAAACTCATGTAGTTTCAAGTTGGGCTGAGATCTGCATGGTCGGCAGTTCAAAACCACCAGCAACCCGGCTGGAGAGGTGTTCTACTCCTGTAACCAGCTACAGTTTGGGAAGCCCACAGCGTCAGCACTGTAGGGAGCTCGGTGTGGGGTGCTTTCCAGCCATTTTCTGAAAGTTATTTTACCATGTGGTGCAAACACATCACATTATCAGGAAAATAAAAATCAAATGCAAATCTTTAGGGAAATGGATAATCCTGATTCGGCATCTCTAACCATATTACTTATATCATAGGTATCATGAAGTCATTATTTCTTAGTTTCCCTAGTCACAAAACTGCTAGTTAAGTCATTTTAATTTGAAGGGAAGCTTAACAATCAAAATTACATACAAAGAGGCAACCCAATCTGGCACTGACTGGGAAAACATAAACAAAAATTATGCATTGTAATAAATTCTATGGTATTTATCAGATAGTAGAAAACTCAAAGACAGTAAAATGGAACTGCCAGCACCCAACCCCGCCCCCAGCAAGGTTGACAACTCCTGTGACGTAAAACTAGAATCCATGACGCACATTCCAGGGATGTTCCAAACAATACCTAAGGTTGCATTAGACCGTAAAGTGAAGATGCATCATGTCACTAATGAACACCTTCTTCCTTTATTAAAGAATACGATCTGAAGATGCCCCCAAACAAAAAAGACCTGACACTTACCCTTCCCCATATCCGATGCCTAAAGGCAGTCTGCACACAGTTTTGAAAAAACGAGTTAGTTCTTGGGATGAGAGTAAGGCACAGGGTTCCCAGCAATATAAAAACGTTGAACCGTGTTGTAATATAGAAAGTCCAACAAAATGTCAAACCAAACTCGTTGCCAGAGTCCATTCCAGAGGGACACTATTCTAGAACAGGGTAGAACTGCCCTCTTTGGGTTTCCAAGGCCATAATCTTTAAGTGAGCAGATGGGGCTCACCCTCTCACCTCCATCCTCGCCTTTGGGATCAAAGAGCTGATTTTGCGGTTAGCACACCACAGGAGCCAACCCCACCCCCTTCCAGTGGGATCCTGACAGAAGATGGCACCAGCATTCCTTTCAACTCTTGTCCCCCAAAGGTACCGCTCCTAAGGGCCACTGTATTGATCGAGGGGAACTGAAAAACCAGATATCTAAGTTTATTCTGGATTACGGTCTACAGAACAAGAATTCTTAAATGCCAGAGGGGTGCTGAGTAATCCCACCCCCATCCCCCTTCCTCCCTGAAAAGAGGGCAGTAGGCCAAACACGCTAAGAACCTATGAAATGGCACGGCACTAAATTTTAAAAACAGATCAATGAATAAAACAGGAAAAGAACGAAATCAATGGCTTAGCAGGAGTACAACGTGTGTGCTATCATGCTGCAAACGATTGGTGCATACCTTACAATTGGGACACATTCCCTGGATATTTAACAGTTACATAGAAACAGATCAGAGTTCTTCTTAATTGCATAAAGAAACAGCCCATGAAACAAACAGGGTGGCAAGGAGGCTTGTAAAGGGGTCAGAATGGTTGGTGTCAAGGGAAGGATGCTTCCTTTGGGGGGCCGGCTGGGGGAGGAAAGTGAAAGTTCTTTTGCATTTTAATTAGCCAATGTGCAATAAAAGGAGTCAGGTGAAGACTGCTAATTATCACCTCCTAGCCTCACTAACACTTTGTAGTCTAGCAAAAAGGAAGGGGTGGGGGCTTTAAACCACCCTCCCACTCCAGGCCATTTAAACAAAACAAAACAAAAAAAAACCCACCATCCTCTAGCAGCTACTGACAAGATTTACCTTCAAAGAACTTTCTTGTTTACAATACAAATCTTCTCCACTGTTACAAATTAAACCCAATTAGCTGGCCAAGCAGTTTCCATAATAAAACCTGGTAGACTTGGGGAAGCAGTAACCTTTCCTCTCTTCCCTGGCTCCATTTGATAGCCTGCAGGTTTCAAGAAGTGAAAACCACTCTTACTTATCCCATTAACACATAGGTGTTGAGTGGGCACAGAAACCCCTGGAAAGATAAATGGCCTCATTTTCCTTGGATCAGACTTTTGAGGCAACTTCCACAGATCTGAAAGAAAAAAAATGCTGAAAACTCTTGGTTGCTTATTTGATCCATAAATTTAAAAACCAGTGAGGGAAACACAGCATTCTAGTGAAAAGCCTCATTAACTCTTTCTGGTCAGTAGAATCCAGTCATTGGTGTATCTAAGTCATGGCTGAAGGACCAACCGCAAATATGCAAAAGAAATAGATCTCTCTGTTGAGATAGCAAATAGATGAGATGCAATCACGCTTGAACCCCAGCCAATTCAAACACCACCCCCCCCCCATAGACTGGTGCTCAGGGTTTTTGTTTTGTTTTTTTGTTTTTTAAATAAAGCAACTGGCCAAAGTGATATCCGTGTCCTCGACTGCATATGTCCAGCAAGGAATTCCAAAACACCACGTTTCAGTCTTCAAAGCACATTGGAGAATATTCCATATATACAGCCACAATTATAAGTTCTACTTATTCTGTTAGTACATTACATTGGCAGAGGGCTTATTAGACTGTCTTAACTAGCTATTTTTCCACGTGAACACCGCAAAAAAACAAAAATTAAAAGAACAAAACTCAACAAAATAACATCATGACTAGAACAGACGATACCAAAAGTAAGCAAACAAAAGAGTTGCCATTCAGGCCCTGACAGTACCTGACGGGGCCAAGGGAAACGGCTCCGTGACATTTCCAAGATGATCAACCTTAGAAAGCTTCTCACGAGCAGAGCCCCGCATCTTCCCCCATAGCATGGCTGCTGGGTCCAAATGGTCAGCCTTGAGGCCCGCAGCCAAGCACCCAACCACCGTCCCACCTGGAGTCACATATTTCCTCAGTTTCCCTCACTTTAACAGAAGCAGTAATACCTGCACAAATGAACATTAGAATTAAGAACAAACATTCTTATCCTTCCCTCTGAGACTGAAGAGTTCCCTTTACCTGACCACCCAAGAAAGGTAAAGTATGGGAAACGGCAGTCCAGGTTATACATCAACGGGTTTTGAGTGTGTTGAACAATAAATAATACTTTTGAAAACTACCCATATTAAACCAGCATCTGAACTGTGACTACAAGAGAACAGAAGACTAATTAGACTGCTAATGACATGAATATTGTATCTATGAACTTCTATTTTGGGAGCTAATAAGGAACCAACAAGGAATTTCACTCTTGATATGCCCAATACAACTAAGAGAATTTTCCATAGAAACAAATACTTATGCTTCCAAATAAATGTTTACGGTTAGACTAGCCTGTGACTATAATTTAAGTAGCATTTTTTTTGAAAAATAAGTTTAAACTATTATGCCAGGAAAATATTAACTTTTAGAGATTTTGGAAATAAGTACAAATTGAATGCCATTCAATATGAAGTTGGGGGTTCCTATATGTGGTAGTTATATAATTGTCAATTTAAGAATTAAGCATGCAGAGGTGGAGTTTAGCCTCTCAATTAGGTCATAGCCAATTAGGCTTCTGTGTGGGCATAGCCTTCCCCTAAGGATTCTGGGAATTCTGATATTTTCCTCCTTGGTGGTAGGAGACTCTCTGCTCACACCCTGGAAGACACAGCAGCTGAAAAGACAGCCCTGGGTGCTGGAGAAGCCATGCAGAGACCCTTGCCAGCGCTGAGATGTCTCCAATGCCACTGGATCCAAAGACTTTCTACCCACTGGCCCGTGACCTTCTACATTCGGCATCATTGCATGTGTTTCATGAGTCCAAAGAGGACATATGGGCTAATAGCGGACTTATGGACTAGATCTGGGTTGGGCTGGGATGTTTTCTGAATGTTCAATTGCTCTTGTATATAAAGCTCTTTCTTATATGCATATGGGTGTCCACGGATTTGTTTTTCTGGTCTACCCAGACTGACACACTTTACCTCGACATAGCCTGGAGTACAAAGTGATGCTTTCCTTTTCCTGACAGGCATCCTAAAGAATGTAAGGAGAAAAGTTGATCATAATGAAAACCAAGCTAAACTCTTACATCAGGTGGATTGTCCTGTTAACAATAACAGGAAACGAAGCACGATGAGAGGCTAGGCCTGGGCCAACCATCCAAACAAGGCAATCCAGGACTGCTTGTTCATCACAGTTGAAGAATAGGAGAATGGTAGATTATTGCAAATGTCAAGTTCATTCACCACAGAATCAAGGCAGAGCTTCAAGATGAATCCACAAATAACTGGTGCCCAAAGAATAAAGTTTCATTTCCTTCTGCATAAGGATATAAACCTTCTTTAAGTTGAAAATGCAAAACTCCTCCATGTCTAAGGTAACCTAAAGATCAAAAAGAAAGGAGTTGTTGCTGGCTATACAAATTATATATTATTAAAACTTAAAAGCACATGTCTTAAGGCAATATCAACACTTATCAGCCCAAAGCCCAACCCACTCACAGGGAGCCTATAAGCACAGAATAGAATGGCCCCATTTCTGAGGCTGTCAGTCCTCACAGGGGCCTGCAGTCCCACCTTCCTCTTGGTGGGTTCAGACCCTGGTCCACAGCCCAGCCCTTGGACCACTGGGCTACCGGGGATCTCTCAACACTGATTGGGAGTTGTCCGTTTTTATTTCATATGCCAAGTTAGGAATTTCAAAAATGCTGATTAACAAATGCTGTCCCCTTTCTTTTTTTTTTTTTTTACAAGGATTAGCGAAGGATTTACATGCCATACTTCTGGAGCGAATCATTTCTGACAGAAGGAATGGTGGTGGCGGGAACATACAACTACAGGGCCATATGGTGTCCTTTCTTGAGATAAGAGGGAGAAGGCAATAAACTTGACACTGTTAGGAGTTTATTCCCTTCCTGAATGAAGAAGTTGGAGTTGCCTCTGCTCCCACAGGGCCTGGGAACGCGCCCACTCTGCACTGATGGCACGCACGCCGGCCTCTGCTAGTCTCTCCACTGTTGAGCAGGGTCCTGGGCTGACTGGGTTTTGTTTCAGTCCCAGGGAAAGGCCAGTGGAAGAGAAGCGCTTTCCCAGCATGGCTTCCTCTAGCAGCCACCTTCATTCACGACATGCTTGCTTTCTTGTGAAATGCTCTGAGGTAAGGCCCAGAGGAGGAAGAGATTTCTGCAGCCACGTCAACCTGGAAGTCAAGAGGAAACAAACTTGGGGAAAAGGAAGCAATCGTGAGAGCAGAACCCAGCGCAGTGGAAGTCACACTGACCACAGCTAACTGCGCATAGTGAGCAAGGGAGGCGTTTTCTCACCACAAATGCTGCTTCCTCCTTTGTTCCTCCAGCCTGCACTCTACAAGCTCTTGGGCCTGACGCACACAATCAAAGAATCACGAAGGGGGCTTGCAAACATCATAGAAAAGTTGCACTGTGTTTTCACTCAGTGCTTCCACAAACTTTCTGAAACCCCTGGTGCACTGCGGGAGAAGGAAGGTAGACTGAGGAAACCTCTCTGCCATCGAAAGAAAGCAAGTCATGGGTATGGACTGGATGCACTCTAATTAAGTGCATGTGTCACTGATGGCAGCAAGATTCCAAAGGAGAAGCTGGGTCCCCGCTTAAGCTGTCTGGAGACAGAGGCCAGGGAGAAGGGCCTGGCCTTGCCATGGAGAAGTCCTCTGGCTGCTGAAGACAGAGCTGACTGGCTGCTGAGGCTCTCAGCAGTCTCCATCATAGACCCCCTCCTGCTGAGGGGAGGGAGGGAGCTGTAAAGGGTACCCGAGGTGGTGACTCCAATACGACAGTCTATAAATGTGTGCAGGATTTCAGTTTAAAAAATTATGAAAACGTCCCTGTAGGTAGTTATATAACAAAAAACGTTTCTTGCATGCCCAGTTTACATGGATCCACATAGCTTACAAACTAAAATCCTATGCTGGTTTACTTTTTGAACCGTCTGATAACTCCCTGTCAGAGCGGCCCTTGGGAGTTGCTGTGAGTTACAATTGACTGGACAGCAGTGGAGTTTGTGGGGTTTTGTAAGTCGGCAGGTGTTTTGTCAGAACTGTCATTATTACGACCCCAATTATAACGACGCTTCCCATCAGCACGACTGTGGTCACACTTGCTGGATTTGTCAAATGTTCCAGTGTTTTAGCTATACGATTGTAGTAATTAGTATTTGGTACTTACACCAATTATCTTTTTTGAGTATTAAGTAATGATTCAAGGAAAAGAACCAGAAAACAATGTGAAAGTCTCCACCCAGTCACCAATAACATGGGAAGGAAGGGGGCTAAAAGACCGGAAGCCCCCAAGGAGACAGGCTCACGACCACCATGTAAGGACGCTGTGGGGCAGGCTGGAGCCCATTTCTTTCTTTGGTCCAGGGGAGCCCTGTGGGGTGCCACCACCTCCTGCCCCTCAGGACCACAGCGCCCGTCAGAATAATGAGCTCAGTCCCTAAGGAGCACTTTGACACAGCCAGGCTGTGGTAGTCATTCAATCTAAGCAATTTACATTTAAGCAATGCCCACCTACACTTACCACATACTAATCAATGATTAAAATGGAAATCCATGATGAGGCTTCTCTGTGGTGTGGCCCAGGAGGATGGGCCGGCCACGGGGGTGGGGGGTGGACATCCTCAGTGACCCTCCTAAGCGACCAGCCCGCAACACTGCTGTCTCCAGGATTTGTTTCAGAGCAGAAGCAAGACGTGGGGTGAATCAAGCCGAATGGAGCTATTTTGCGGAAAAACTTAAGCAGATGGACAAGCAAGAGCGGTGCCCTGGTTAACCAGTCACAAAAGGTGGACCTTGCTCAGTGCTGCACAGGAAAGACTTCTCATCAACTCTCCAATCTACTCCCAAAACGGACCTTCCATAGTCTCCTAGCCCAGCCGACTTAGAATCCGTCGAAACGGGCATCACAAACGCTGCAAAGGACAAAAATCATAGAGCAGGCCTCGTACGATCGGATCTCAAAGTCGGTTGCACTTGACCGCAGCCTCGTGCTAGCTCCTGAAGGTCACCCACTGACCTAGCTGGGGGCATGTCAGAGCTTGTGCCCCAATCAGGGATCTGCGCTATCCCAGTTACGAGATTTCATGTTCCTTCTTTCCGCCTTGGTTTCATCTGGACCTAAACTGTCACTTAACTTGACCTTGAAATAGAAGTGGCTTTTAAAAAGATTGCAAACATATGTATTTGAGGGATGACACTTTCCACATTAAACAAAGAAGAAAAAAAGGTAAAGGAAAGAAGTAACTCTGGGCTATAAATTTGCACGCAGGCAATGAACCTCAGAAATCACCCAACCATGACCTACACTTTTCTGAGTGACATGACCGAGGATCAGAGGCAGGTGCTCCTTTTTAACCTAGTGCTCGGTTGTCTTGCTATACTGAGTCCTGAGCGTGAGAATGGTCAAACTCTGGCAGAAGGAACGCCAAACTTAAATGTCTGAAATTTAAATTTCAGTCTAACCCACGCAGAGACAGAGCTACAACATAAAAAGATGAAGAAGTTGAAGATATGATGTCTGCAGTTTCCGCCCCCGCCCCCAACATCTAAAGGCCTGCCATTCTGTTCCAAACCGAGCAAGAGTAAATAACAAAACAAATCTAATTGCATTTAAAATGACTACTATGAAATTTGTAGGGTTTTACAAGCTTAGTTAGAGAGAGAGAGAGAAAGTCGTAGTTCCTAGCTTCTCACACACATAGGTATTCTCGTTTGCACAATACTAGAAGGACAGTTTGACCTTAGCATTTCAGGGTAGCCGACAATGAGCCTGTGAGAGAATTAGCTGTGAGCAGTTAACGATATATTTAGCACTGAAGAAATGCACTCACTATCAGTGCCCCAAAAGTATTTGGAAAGTTTAGTCATCAGTAGATAGAGCATGAATCATGTCCATGTCACCAGCAGACAACTCTTCTAATCACTCCCACTATAAATGCAAGACTCCGTGTCTCCAGCGCTGGTTTATTTCATATTTCAGCTCCACGGTCACAGGCAAATTCACTGAGCCAAAATAAAACCTTCTGACTTTCTGTAGTCACTGTCCCAAAAAGGGTCAGTGATGTGTCTGCCTGCAGAATTCCACAAGGGGATCTTAATGAGCAGAAAAGCCTTCCAGGCTGCTCTCAGCAGTCCTGATAGGGAGCTGCCAGTAAAAAGGCCAGACTGGAATTCCTTTGAAGGAGGCACTGAGGTGTTAAGTTTTGTAAAATTTCACTTAAAACTTCAAAAGCTCCCAAGTGAACAAGCTGGGTGTTTCTTAAAATGACCTAGTATTATGTATTTGGTCATCTTCGAATACCCAATAACTGTTTACATTTTTTTTAAAAAAGGAAACCGTTTTTGTTTTGTTTTTTAATCTTGTAAGTACCTTCTGCTTGGTAACTCAAAACTTATTTTTAAAGGGAGGGGACAAGAAAATAACTTCCTGAGGATTTCTGCCCACACTCAAAGCAGCAGATTCACAAACTCTTTTAGGAAGGGAAATCTAACATGCAGATCAAAGTGCACACTCTTTAAGATGCCTTATCTACACAGGCTGGCAAGCAAACAAGAGCCATGCAAGTGGGTAAACGAATTCTCTTAACAACAACACAGACAACACAGGAAAGGAAATCCGGGGTGCCAAGCTTTAGATGGAGAGCCATAAAATACATAAGTAAATTCCTAAAGTTGCTAAATGTTAAGCCTGGGGCGGGACACATGAAAGCATGGGAAGTGTTCCTGTTCTTAAGACCATAAAGGGAGCAACCATTCTTCCAACAAGATGAGTATTTATGGGGTCTGGAGTGGAATGCTGAGTAAGCTAATGAAGGGTCCACAATGGCTCCAATGGAAATATTATGCGAGCCCTATGTGTACTTGTGAGGGTCTAATAGCTAGGATATCGCAATGGCGAGGAACGGTGCAGGGCAGGCAGGGTTTCATTCTGCTGTACGCCAGATGGTTAAGAGGCAATGGCACCTAACCACAACCGCTACTGCCCGTCTGCAAAGGTAAAAAGGGAATTTAATTTTAATTAAAAATGTCACTTAATGTAACATGTCCAAAGTTCTCCGATTTTAAAAGTAAGACATTTTTTAGTCTTAATACACAGAGTCAATACATACGTAGCTAATTTTCTGAAAAGCAGATTATCGAAGAGGCTGTGATGATTAAGCCAATAACTGGAGGAAAAAGTAATAATAACTGGAAAAATAAGATATAAACAAGTTCTCCAAAAGTGTCTAAAAATACTCGCCAGTGCCTGAAAAGCTAAAGTAAGAGAGACTGGACAAAATGAAAGAGCAAAGACTTAAGAACCCGAAAAACCAAATTACTGCCCTCACGTCAATTGCAACCCACAGCATCTCTAAACAACAGAGCAGAACTGACCCCTCAAGTCTGCGATGCTGTAATTTTTGTGGAATTACACTGCAGTCCATCGTGCACCCTTTGGACCCGCTGGGGAGGTGGGGTGGTGGCTTAAACAATAGGAAAACTCGCATCGCTTTCAGAACACTCACATCTCTGCTCTGTTCATTTACACAGAATCCCTTTTCCCTCGATACCATGTACAACAAATTAATACACTTATGAATAACTTAAAATCGATCCTGAGAAAAGGGCAAGGAACACACAGTGCTCCTGCTATCTATGAGGGAAATCCAAAAATGGAACGGCAGCATGGAATTTTTCCACCAACTTGAATAACCCCCAGTGTACAGAAAGTTGCTCTCCATTAAAGCCCCCATGTATAAACCCTATGAAGTCATAAGGCAAACAAGCGTTTTCCTTTTTTAAAATCTGTAAGGGAAAAAGGACAGTAAGTGGGAAGGAGAGAAGGGGAAATCATTACGTATAGCAGAAAGCGTTTGGAAGAAACTAGGTCTCACAGTCTTCGTGATAGCATCCTCCAAAGAATACGGTTCTAGGTGTGGAAGGGAGCAAGATCTTAAAATATTTCCAATGTACCCCACACACTATGAACTTCTTTTTTTCATAGGTCCTCGTGTGACTCGGAGTAACTTATATTGAATAACCACCCCCACCTCCACCCCACCCCCAAATGACTATTACATAGCTGGATTATTTATTCAAATTCATACCCAAGTGGACTTGACAGCTGAAGTGGGCATTAGTTCCCTTGCAATTGGGTAGTTCTCCTTTAAACGGAAGACTATGGAGATGCCGAACACTTTCTAGATGATACTTCTATCAAGCTGGGCCACAGAAAGTTGGCATGGCCTGGATTTGGTGTCAGTACTTTGGGTACTACGTCACCAAAGGCTTTCGGTACAGGACCTCTAAATTTCGATCCCGTGACTCTGTTATGAATAGGATATGACCTTGAGCACATTGCAAGCTTTGTCACAGCCTGTCCAGTTTCAAAAGAACGAACGTACCCTACATTTGATTCATATGCTGACTTAACACAGGAAGATAGATTTGAAAAATAACTTGTCATGCATAGTGTAACAGTTTAACATCTGTTTGTGAAGACTTTTTAAGCCCCCCACTGGTTCTCAATCTTTTTCCTGCCCAACCCCTCTAACGGATGACAAATCCCTAAGATTACAAAGGGCTTTGAAGGTGACCTGATAGAGTGAGGTACTCCCTCCTCATTCCCCAGCAGAGCGCCCAGCCTGCCTAGTCCCTGAATGCAGAATCTTGAATGCCAGGAGTCTCCAGTCATTGCTTTCAGCCTAGGAACCAAGCCTTTGGAATGCTGGCTCTGTGGGTGGGAGTTACAGCTGAAAGACTTTGTCGGAGAGGTTTCTGACAAAGATCCGCTTGCCCATAAGGTACCATGGTGATCACTTCTCCAACCAGAAATACCACGAGGGGAGGGAGATGAATCAGGTTGTTTTCATTCCCACCCTGCTCTACAGACCCTCAAAAGTGGAAGATGTCAGGATGACCCTGGTGTGAATCATCCTGCTAGGTTCTAGGGCTGACCGCTTCAGTACCCATCAGTGACTTAGAGGGAAAAGCCAAATGGCTAAATGCCAAAGTTTCTCTGGCCAGTGACGAGGTTGCACAAGACACTGGAATCTTCCGTAGATAAATTCCTGCCCCACACCCACCTCTTTACCATCCTAAAGATAAACAGGGTGATGACTGCGGCCCCCACGAGAGCCACACAAGAAACATGACAAGCAGTTCCTTATCAGCCCAGATTCCCCCAAAATAGTCCACAGTTAATGAACTGATATTAAAGGAAATGAAAACCTCCATTGATTCGAGCGTGCCTTTGTGGATTAGAGTTGTTACAATGATTTATGTAGTTAGTTGACAGAACTAGTGGAAATTTGAACTCCACTTTGTGCTATCTGGTCTAGATCTGTCAGCCATATGTCAAAAATAAGTGAGTTCCACAATAATACTTTCATAATGAAGTTTTAATAAGTCAATTTAAGTTTCCCACACTCTTCTTTCCCGTGAAGGTGTTCTTCACTCCTGAATTTTTAAGGCTCAAAATTCAACTCACTGCCATCAAGTGGATGCTGACTCCTAGTACCCCCTCAGGCAGGGGAGAAGCTGGCCCTGTGAGTGCCTGACACTGGAACTCTCTAGCCAAGAGTAGAAAACCCCTGTCTTTCGCCCAAGGAACGATGGTGGTTCTGAATCCCTGACCTTGCATCGCCACATGGAACCAAGGCTGCTAACCTGTCATCATGGTCTTTTTCATTCAATAGTTTCAACCAGAGGTGACTTGTACCTTCAGAGGTCACCTGGGAAGGTTTGGACAACCTTTGGTTGTATTCAGTGTGTTTAGTGGGTAGAGGCCCCGGTCAATGTGTACATAATAGACAATGCTTGAAAGACTCAAAATGTGAGCTCCTGGTGTGGTGAAAGGCACCATGCCTTAGAACTGCTATGTGTCATGACAGTGTTAAACCTGGCATTCTCTGCACAAGTAAGTACTTTCTGTGAGAAGAATCATTATTTCATTTTGTTAAAATCTAGCTTACTCCAATGGGTGGGTGGGGTAGAGTTCATTAAGCAGGCTGCTTCCAGTTATATTAGATTTTCTACTTCCTCCCTCATAAGCCCTGTAAGTGAACTCAACGTCCCAGGCTGAAGTCCGAGCAATGCCATGCTTATCCGACTCGTGTTTGTTCCTCTATTTAATATTCTCTTTAAATTGAAATTCATTGCTACTCCCAAAAAGGGAAGCGGTGACACGTAAAGAGGTCTTCCATCACAGAAACCCAGTCTGCTCTTTGGAAAAAGCAGATTGAGCTAAACAAGATGAATTGAGACTGGAAATACCAACCTCGAATTAAGAAAAGGAAATCCACGTGGTCAGACATGTGACGAGGCTCAAGAAGAAGGACGGGGGGGGGGGGGGGGGGGCCATGAATGTTCCCGACCAGTAGGTCAGCAAGACCCGTCCAGGCCGGCCACCTGGCCCATGACCCGCGCAGGACACAGAGCTGGTGGACCTGTCTCACACCCACAGCTTCCCTTGTGAGCTGGTTCCAAAAGAACTCCCAGAAAGGCTCCTAGGACTCGGTGGAAAGGTTTCCCGCTGTCATTCCAGGACCAGAAGCTAGCAGTCACTGGGCACGGCCATTTATTCATGAAGCATCTAAACAATCGAGACAGGCACGTAGCCTCTGGGCAAGATGAATTACACACATGGGTGCACATAGCTTGTTTTTTGTTTTTGTAAAACATGCCTTCGGAAAAGCGCCGTTGTTTGGTTGTGTGCTGTCGTTGAGATGAAAGTGACCAGTGGATTGGCACTCATAGCCGGAGAGAAGTCTTAGCAATCACATGGTGCAGTGCCCACACGCTACAGCTGGTCCAGCCGGCACGGAGACAGTACATGCTACCAAAGTTACTCTACAGGTAGGTGCTGAGCTGTACCTGAAGGCCAAAGCCCTGGCTCTGATGCTAGGCACCGGTTAGGCTGCCTCATAGTACACACAGCTCTGGAGGGGAGGGGAGGAACAGGGTTTAAACACGTCTCTACAGTCCAATCTAAAGGTTTCATGGCATTTCTTTTTTTAATGGAAGATGAGCTTCAACATGTGGCTTTGCCATCTTTGTTTTACTTCATCTACCTACCCTCCTACCAAGGAGCCCTAGCGGTCTCACGGTCCAGTGCTCGACTGCCAGGTGCTCCACAGGAGAAAAGGCCGGGCCATCTGCTCCAACAAAGGTTACAGCTGAGAAAACCTCCTGGGGCCTTTCTACCTGTCCTATAGGGTTACTCTCAGTAGGATTAAGGGCACACAACAACAAAAACTCTGCCAAGCTTATCACAGCAGAGCAGTTCTTCGTTCCCCTTCTTCTGTGTCCAGTTTATGTATCTGAATTTTTTTGCAGTCATTTTAGCGGGAGCTCTTGCAGATCTCTGTTCAGTTTTGAGTTGTGTGGTTTCTTTCAAAATGATGGGTTTTCATACATACCATGAAACAGAACCCATAGGATAATTAATAGTTACATTTTTCCCCCAACAGTGTTATTGGCATAAAATTTGCATATCACGCAATTCAATAATCATATCAAGAAAAGTAGAACAATCATGACCACAAGCAGTTCTTTTTCTTCCTTCTTATGCACATCATTATTAGCTCATTTCCCCACACCCTCCCCTATTCTACCCCCAAAGAACCATAAGTACAGTCACTATCTCAAGGTATTCCTATCCGGAATTTCATATACAGAAGAACATTGAAACAACAATTACAAAGTTACAGCAGTTTAAAATCACAATCGAAGACAAAGCAGAGCATATTTTAAAAAAAGGTAAAAGGGAGGACAGGGAGCTGAATCTGAATGGAAGTTGTCCTGCAACAATGCCCTTTCTAATGCATCTGGCTGACAGCAAGTCTACCCACATGCCTGGTCCGTGGGCAGAGGGGAGTCACCAGAGGCTAAATCCAGGTGTAATTCCCCTTCACTGTGTTTTTCTTCTCTTTTTAACCTGAAACCGCTTTAACATGGGCCAAAGGGGAGGTCAAATGATAAGCTATTACATTTTAACCTAACTCCATCTGCCATAGTGGACGCTACAATGGTCTCTGTCTGATAACAGGGCTACTCACACCCCTCAACTAGGATCAGAGGAGATTCCGGGAGGCTTAGTCCACCTTACAGGTAGTTTTGACAACCCTTCCTACCGTCGAGTTGATTCCAACTCCCAGGGACCTCGCAGGACAGAGTGGAACTAACTGCCCTTTGGGGCTTCCAAAGCTGTAACCCTTGACAGGAGCAAAAGGGCTTCTTTCCTCCCCGGCTGTGGCTGATGGTTGGAGGAGCTGACCGTGCAGTTAAAAATGCACTGTGCAACGCACTCCAGCACGAGGGCTTATCCATGTTCACAGGCAGCGAGTCGGCTGGGTTTGGAAGGAGGGGCAGACAGGAAGACAGAAGTATGATAACGAAAGAAAGTCAAGGCGGGAGAAGAAACCCTCTACTGATGCATACTGATAGTCACGCGAAGCGTCCATCTTCTGTTCTAGATGGCTTTAAGTGGCATCAAAATCGGTTTCCACTGATCTGATGCAATTTGGATCATCAAAGACAATGATCAAGTTATTTCACAAGAGAAGAAGACTCGTATAAAGAATATTAAAGTTCACCTTACAGAGGACGACAAAAAGAAAGAGAAAACTACATAAGATGAGTGCTCTTTGTTATTTTGTTAAGAGCATGTGTGTTTTGGTCAATGTTTCTTTTGCTGTGTGCGTCTGTGCTGACATCAAGTTGTGGGCATAAGGGATGAATGTCCCACTCGGTTTGCTGTGTTTGGGATATGAAGAATAAAAACAAACAGTGTATCTAAGGAAGTTTTAGCCAGTTTACCTTAATGGTTATTGATGTATCTAAACTGCCTTCTATGTCTTACGACTTCTTATTCAACAACATTTCAGAATGTACTAATAATATGACTGAAGGGGTATATTTTTAATCTGAATTTCTGAGGAAGGAGAAAATATGCATCATTACTGCCTATAGATTGTGTTATGTTAAAAAAAAAGTCTTTGAAAATCCTGTAAAATTTCTAATTTAATTGGCTGAAGTGAATGTGGTTTTCTTACTGTCTCCCTTACATGTCCAATGGAATGTACCCCAGTGGAGGGAGCTTCCTAAGTTTTAGAAAGGAAAAAAAAATTACAAACAATGGAAGAAAAAAGGTAACATAAAGATCTAACCTTCTGGGGCCCCTCCCCCCCAAAAGGAAGCAAATTCCAATTTGCTTCTGTTCAGGAATCTGGTGGGAAACATACTCCAAGTAAGAGAAAGGGAGGAGTCCTTCTGCCCCTTCCCTTGGGATCTGGAGCAGGCACACTGCTTTCCTCCAGGCCTGATTTTCCCGGGAAGGCACACACGGCTATAGAGCCTTCATGCTACAACAAGTGCCTGCTGCAGGATTCGTCCTGGGAGACACCTACACGTAACTATGGGACCTCTGCAAAGAGTTGAACTCCAACTACAAACAGGCCAACACATAACCTGCTGCAAAGCAAATGGACTTCCCTCCAGAGCTAAGTGCCATCTAAGACCACACTAGAGTCCTCCAAGATTAAAATTCATCAGATTTTCAAAGGAAGTTCATTTCTTATGCACAACTTATAAAGCATTCGACCCTGTCTTGACATTAGCAATGTTGAGTGAATAGTTAATCCATGATAAATTCTAAAGCAAATCAAGAAAAATTACATTTCTGCTTTCATGTAGACCACGCCAATGGTACGCTGGGCAGAAATTGCAACTATGTTTTCGTCCTCACCTTGTTCCACAGTAATACAATTTTTTAGAACAAAATCTCTATCTCCTTGCCTCCCCCTCAGGCTGTTGTCCCACATTAATGAGCTCTGGGCAACAGCTGTGCTTTTAGAAAGAAAAGGCATGATCTGCTTCTCCGTGGATGTGATAGTGATGCTGGATTGTGCAGATGAGGGCAGTGCTCTA
Organism: Tenrec ecaudatus; assembly: GCF_050624435.1. Taxonomy (NCBI): domain Eukaryota; kingdom Metazoa; phylum Chordata; class Mammalia; order Afrosoricida; family Tenrecidae; genus Tenrec; species Tenrec ecaudatus. The sequence goes on along the minus strand of NC_134544.1, from coordinate 48,218,471 downwards.
GCTCGGCACAAGAAGGAGAGAGGGATCCTGGATCCCTGGATGACTTCCTGAAGCAAAGACAATACACCTGCCTCAAGTACGCTAAACTCTAAAGTGTGAAAGAAATACCACAGGACAGTAAACATCTGTCTTAAGTTATTGTTTCTTGGAACAACTAAGTCTGTAACTTACCTAATTCACTTACCAAGTAAACAAAACCCACTTATATTATCTCTGAGTATTTTGGACATATAACATATGTGTACATCACGTATGTGGGTCTTAATTATCTTTAGATGATGTGTTAGTCTGGGTACTTTAGAGAAACAAATCCACAGACACTCTTATGTATAAGAGAGTTTTATATAAAGGGTAAGTGCACATCAAGAAAACATCCCAACCCAGTGCTGCCCAAGCCCACAAGTCCAACATGAGCCCATTTGTCTGACACCAATCCACAAAGTCCTCCTCCATCTCACAAAACACACACTATGACACTGACGGCAGGAGGAAAGCTGAGTCAGTGAATGTGTAAGCATCTCAGCGCTGACAGGGGTCTCCACACGGTGCTCCAGCACCCAGGACTGCATTGGGGTAGGTCCATGTGGCTTCTCCTCAGGGATGTCTTGCAGGAAGTCAACTTTGTCAGCTGAATCAGGGAACTGCTAAGGCAGCTGCACTGTGGTCCAACCATCAGAAAGCAAGAGACCCGAGAACTCAAAAGGCGAGGCTCACCAAGCCATTTATCCTTCCGCCCTTTAATTAACCCCACATATGTTTATTGGCCAGGTTGGCAAAATTAACTTTAACTGTCTCAGATGGCATATTAAAAGCTCAAGGTATTTCTTTCAATGCCTCTCCCCAATGTTTCCATATAGCTAGGCCTTTTAAAAGATGACTAATCAGATATAAATGGAAATGACATAAAATATAATGATAGGAAAACAGAGGGTAAAGGTTTTGATATAGGTTGTCTCCAACTTAAAGGGCCACTGAGCAGGAATCCACTCGATGGCATTGAGTTTGCTTTGTTTCTTGGGGTGTCTCAAACATGAAGATGTCACACCATTCTGAAGACACCCCTGTAAATCGGTCCCCACACGTCAACTCTCGTCTTCCCCTTTCTTTTCTTTTCATCATTATTGCCTTTGATTATCAACAGAGAAATCCAATCTTTATAAGTCTTTCAGAGTTGGAAACACTACATAACACCTTCTGGAAGGACCATCTCAGAAAAACATCAGTCACCTATGCACTGCAATGTTGTGTAAAGTACCTATTCACTAAGTATAAGACGCACAAAAATAAAACAGACTACACACTGTCATCACAGTGGCTGGCCATAACTCATAAACCACATACAAACTACTGCCATGGAGTTCATTTTAACTCACAGTGACTGAAGCTGTTAATCATCAGAGAAGCAAGCTGCCTCTTTTTCTCCCAACGAGCAACTGGTGGGTTCAAATGGCCAAATGTGCAGTGAGTAGCCTAACACTTTATTCAATGCACCACCACCTGTGCACCTTAAGATGTGTATATGTCAATTAATTTTCTCTGTAACATTTGCTATCACTTAGCCACAGATATAATAGAAGCCTGTGGGAGACCAGGACTGATATCTCACCCAATCTTACATGGCTGGACAGTCTGTTTGTATTTTGAAGACAGCGCATAAGCAAGATCAGGGAAGACACATGGGTAGTAGTATGAGAGATAGATGAAGAAAAGCATGATTTATGACCAAGTCAGACAGAAAGCCTTTGGTACTTCATCGACCCCAGTCCTGTCCTAAATTGTAAATCTGGAGGGGAAGGAGTCGGACTGAAGAAATACTCTGACACACCCACATGGGCCAGCTCTCGTCACGGGTATCACTCACACTACTTAGAAGTCGTGTTGTTGTGGTGGCGGCGGCTGTGTTTGCTTTCTTTGAAAACTCTTTCCTGATTTTAAAAAGGTAGCTGTTTGGCGAGGATTTCAGACCTCCTCAAGAGAAAGTCCCTGTGGACGTAGATGTCAGCTTTACTCTTGGAGTCTCACTCTGCCCACAGGCGCTGTGATAGCTTATAACTAATAGGCTCATTGCAAGTCAAGGACAAATAGAGAAATCCATGGACACCGCAGAGAAACACTAACATGCTTCTATTCAGTGTCACTAAGTGCCTCGTACTTTGAAGAATTTTTACCACATACCAGCTTTCACTCAGCAACAGAATGGGGGGAAGAAATCCTTAGCCTCTGGTTACCCGGGGGCTGGTGGGTTGATAGAAAACACCTAAATAAACTAAATGGCCCAACCTATCATTACAAATGACATGTGAACACATGGGAATGTTTTCTTAAAGAAACACATATTTTCATCTCAACCACTTTATTTTAACCACTCTCAAAGGGCCCCAAAGGTTGCCCGTTCACCGAACGCAACCTTTTCATTATGTGTCCTTGTTCTTGGCCTCCAAGCAGGATTTTAACTCTTTGGTCAGTCCTTCCTTCGGGACGATTTCTTTGTCCTGGGATTTGGTTATGGTGATCTCTTCCCTAACCCCTCTCCAATACCGTGTTTGGGTCCCACAAATCTGTCCTCGACATTTTTACCCCTCTGTAGCCCACTCATAATGCCAGCATCAGGCCCAAACGTCAGCTGTTGGCGTCTTATTCTGCATTATCTTTCCAACGACTCATGCTTCTCATCTCCTCTCATTAACTCGACAGCAATCTTTGGAGGACTGACTACATGCCAAAGACTAGCCTTACCAAGAAAAACATGGTCACTGAAAATCCCGTAAGATAAAACCACACACACGTGTGATAAATGGTAAAAGGCTTTACATGGGATCATCAAAGTACCTACCTCCAAGGCTGGGTCTAAGGCTGTGACACCTGACCCAGATTTTGGAAAACAACAAAAATAAGCAGAAGTAACTGGGCAGAATGGGAGAGTGGGGTGAGATGGGTAAGCGTGGCAGTTGGAAGGCGAGAGAGTTCAGGAATTGTGAATATTTCATTCAACAGTACTAGAACTAAGGGTGCTTGGAAATGATGGTCCAACCTCTCATTCTTCAAACGTGGTCTTGCTTTTTCATAATATCAATTAGTCATTGAAGCATCTTTTGTTCTTTTTTATGATAATTTTATTGGGGCCTCTTATATCCTATCACAATCCATATGCACATACATCCATGTGTCAAGCACATTTGTACACATGTTGCCATCATCTTCAAAACATTTTCTTTCTACTTGAGTGCTTGGTATCAGCTCATCCCCCCTGGATAATTTATAAATTATTATTTTTTTCCTGTCTTACACTGACTGCTGACCCCCTTCACCCAGTTTATATGCTGATCATTGTGATCAGTTCTCCCTAGATGCTTCTACTTAAAACTTTGAAGTGGATGTGAGTCTCTTTCTCTTCCTCGTTTCCCATCTTCAACTAAGGGCAAGCATAAAATCCAGTGGGCAAGTTTCCCCAAAGCCTTTCTAGTCTCCACTACAGACAGAAGTGATCATTCATTCCATCAAGAATCCCCTAAGAACTCGATTTTCTGAGAAACATCCCACACCGCTATCTGATGACGATCTCTAGGAAAGCAAAATTAGTACCAATCCCATTTGCACCAAAATGTTCGTAGACATGGGATGCTCAAATGTGTTGTCATTTCCCCAAATGGTTTCCACCTGGACTCACCATTGACTGGTCCTTGCTACTGAATGAGTATTTCCAGGATCTCATTATGATCTGTTACTTACATCGACGTAAATAAAGTTAGTGAAGGGAAGGTGTGCTTTGTGTACTCCTAGTCGTGGCCCTCCAGGTAAGGAGGAGGGCTGCTATGAGCCAGCATTGACTTGATGGCAGAGAGTTTGTTCGGAGTCTCGTCGCTGCCATGGAGTCAATGCCGACAGGATAGAACGACCGGCCCCTGGATATCCACGACTGTCCCTCTTTACTGTAGGCAGCCCCATCTTTCTCCCATGGAGCGGCTGGTGGCTTTGAACAGCTGACCTAGGGTTAGCTCATAACCAATACACTACCAGCATAGTAGTTACAGGGCATGGGTAATCTGCAAAACTCCACCCAAGGCCAGAATTCTAGTCTTCTATCTAATTGTTTTAAAGTTTAAACATAGTTAGCCCTCAGATTTCTAATTATAAAGCACAAAAAAAACAACCTTAAAACAGCACCTTTTTAAGGTTAGTTCTCTAAATGTATTCAAACACACCCCTGAAACACAAGCGAGCATGTGCTTGATGCTTAACGCCTAGCACTATAAATATTTAATGTCTAAGAAGATAAACACTACATTCCAATGGGACGCATATTAAGCTAGATGTCGTATGTTAAAAACAAGTACTTCCTAATGCCTAGGGTACTGTCACACCCCAGTGGGCCAGCAGCAGGCATGGGTCCAAGTGGCATGTGCTGGATTCCAAAAAATAGGCAGCGAAATCCAGGGGGAGTGGACACATTTTCAAAGGGAAGTTCATGTGCAGAGATGAACGCTAGAAATCTCACCACAGACATCGAAGCACCAAGAGGCAACTGGTGGAGGTCTGTGCCCAGTTAAGGCGACAACAGGGGGTTTATAGGCAGTGTCATCCAATACTAACCAGTCAGGGAGCACAAATGGTCTTGTGTCCAGGGAAATTGAAACAATGACTAAGGAGGGTCCTTGTCCACTAGTCAATGGGGCCCTCATGCTACTATGAGGTTAGGGGGTTTGGTGTGTTTTCTTTTCTGGCCCAAGTCACTGCGTGGTAAGGTACTCTGGTTCTTCCCCAGAACCCTTTCTTAGGCAGGATCCATCTTGTAAGTTCAGTGCCCTCTCAGACATCCTTTTCCAGGACAGACTTTACCAGCAGAAACAATCTTAAGGTATTTTTAGGTCATGAGAGAGTTTTCAGAAGACTTTATTAAGAAACAGTAGCAACCAAGGTGATAAACTGTGTTCTAGCACTTTCCATACAGGATCGAATTTCAGGTATCAGGTCTGCTGGTATTGATGTGTTAGAAAATTGCTATCTGAAACACTCTAAGATGCAACTCCAAATATATAAATACTTTTAAAGTGAAAGCTGTTTAAAGGTGTCACTCAGAATAAATCCTGAAGGCAAAACACTGAAGAAAAATATAATATATTCCAGTTTGTTTAATCCATGCTGCATCTGAGCTTCGGCATGTAAAAATGGCAGTGACCGTTAACAGATCACTTCTCGGGACACGATTTCTATGTATAGACAGTTCGTAGGAAGCCTACTAAACAGTCAGTGATGTAAATATTCAAAGAAGTAGATTACTATGATCTTTCCCTGCCAGAGCCGTTGGTGGAGTTGAACCTTCGACCTTTTGGTAAAGCAATACATCGTTTCTCTACCAACAGACCACCTCACTCCCAAGTTGCTTAACTAATGCTGCATGTAAATATATCTACAGAAAAAATAAAGTTCACAAATCGCTTCTCGGGAGGCTATGATTATTAATATTCTTTTCATAAGCAGGCCGTTAACCTGTGTGCACTTTCATAAAATGAAGAATTTTATTCTAAATCATTTAGTAGCCATCCATATTAACTAATGTGGTATTTTGCTTATAGTAAATTTTTCTTTCTGGAGTCAAATGACTTCTGATCACTCCTTCTTCGTGATTATAGCAGGTATGTCTTTGGGTGGACACGGGAATGAGGCTGGTTCAGATTGTTTTGGAGAGAGATCAAAAATGTTGCTCTGTTCTGGGTAATAAGAAAAATCCTGGAACATAATTTTGATTGTGCTTTAGAACAGAAAAACAGACGCCTTCCTCTCCTGGTCAGTGATCCTTGGAAGGGAATTGGAGCACGGACTTCATTACATTATATCGACCTCACTAAATAAAGGGTCTGAATTTATCGATCAGCTCGAACTAGACCATTTGGGAGACCACGCAAGACAGGTTGACAGGCTGTGCACTGACAACAGGAGCATGACAGGTTGTGCACTGACGGCCGGAACAGAAAGCAGTTTTGTTCTCAGGCAGCCACAAAACAGCACCCGACGAAGATGGACCAGAGAGGAACACGATGCACATAATAAACAGCACTGAGTGAGAGAGCAGGAAGGGAGACAGGCATACAAAATTCAAATGTTTTCTATTTTTAATGATGAAATGACCTTACAGGTTTAATGGCTCCAAGAAGATCGTTGCTTTGTATATTTCTAAGCCTAAGGGTTGCTTATGTAACTTCTTTTTAATACAGGTGTTTCCCTCAAACCCTTATTTCATCCAATCAGTCAGCAGCCTAACGCTTAACCCAACGCTTCCCACCACCGGGGCTCCTGCATGTTTTCTTTGACTCTAATTTTTCAAACCCTAAGGGAGGGTTTTCCACTCATTCCTCCTTAGCACTGTTAATGTTAGTAATAATTGTAATATTAGTAATAAATGATGGGTGCAGGGAGGGGTAATTCCAAGGCTCATTTTAAGGTTCATTTTGTACATCTGGTCATTTTTATTTCCTTTTGAGAAGGGCATGCTTATCCGTCTGACTAACCCGCTTTTTATGGAAAATAAGCCTGGCTATTTAGTGAATTGATCTTGTTACAATGAAATGATACTGCCAAAATTTACAAAGGGCTTTGATCTCAAAAGAACAGGAACCACACCCCTTACCCAGATTTTCAGAACATAGGCCAAGAATGTTTGAGTTTTCATTGGTTTCTATCTTTATATTTTCAAAGAGTTCTCAATTTTAAAATAAATATAAGCAAAGACTAGCGGCTTTTCTACACAGCAGCCAGTGCAACATTGCCCCAAAGCCTCTCCGCCTGTTCCAAATGCACAGACAAGCTATCTCATACACTTTAGCTGTTTACTTTGTTGTTATAGTTCCTTTGGGTTGGGTTTTCTAATGTTTCTCTGGATAAAGAAATGCAGGATAGGTAAATCTCTAGAGCTTGGGGTGCGGCAGGGGAGCCAGGGAGGAAATGGGGAGCTAAGAACGATGAGCACAGAATGAAGAAGATGTTCCCACCCCGAGCACAGTGATGCCTGTACAACTCTTCTTGATGGACTGAGTACTGAACTGTGTGATATGTGAATTATATGCCAATAAAACTTTGAAAATGAAAACAAATCATTTCAAAAAGTTAAGCCTGCTGCCATTGAATCAACCCTGACTCAACGCTACCCTCAACGATCTCGCCATGACCTCCTTCCCACTCTAGGCACACGGGTGGCATCGTGGGCTGTGTATGGGACTGCTAGCTGCAAGTCAGCACCAGTTCGAAACCACTGAGGGTCTCTGAGGGAGAAAGATGAGGCTCTGTGTTCCCACAAGGATGTACAGTCTCAGAAGCCCACAGACACAGTGCATCCATTCCTATACTGCCAACCACGACCTAGTCCTGCTCCCCATGGCTGCCCCTGGGCCTGCCGCTGTACAAAAGGCCCTGCTGGGTTTGGTGGGAAAGGGGACAGGCTGGGGCGAGAGATAAGAAATTGCTGTGACTTGGGTAGTCAGATGGCCTCAGGAGATCACCTGTCTCTCTCTCTGAAATATGAACAGTCTTGTACTGGCTGGCCTGAGTGCCTTTTTAATTTATTTGTTTGTTTATTTGTTCCCAGGCAGATGGTGTTCATCCCTTCTGGTTGGGTTGTCCCCAAGCTCCTTCGCTATATAACTGGGATCTTGCCTAGTGATCCCTGGTGGAATAGTGGTTAATCTCTCAGTTGCTAACTGAAAGGTCAACAGTCTGAATCTGCCAGCCACTTTGCAGAAGAAAGATGTGGTGGCCCCCTTCCATGAAGATGTGGAGCCTTAAGAAACAGCAACTCTTCTGGATAGAGTCACCTCTATCCTGCAGGGCCACTATGAGTCCTCATAACTCGGCAGCAGTGGGTTTGGCTTTAGGGTTTATCTCTTTAAAATACAGTATAAAGTATATTACATCCTTTGAAAGAGGGCATGTGGTCTCTTAAAAAATGGAATCTTCCATTTACTAGCTGAGGGGCTTAAGTGGTCTCCTACCTTTGCCGAATTCCCTTACACAGTCTCTTAAGATAGATAGATAGCTTGATAGATAATAGACAGATGGAAAGAAGTACACATCTAGGTGTGTGTGTGTAAAGTTTACCACATTTAGCAGTTATTATAAGTAAGTCAAGTAATGAATCGAAACCCTCTACCATAGTACTTAAAACAGAAACAATTTTGGTTGATATGCAAGTATAAAATACAATCACAGGACTTCCAATTTTTGATGTACAAGTAAATTACCTTGTGAAAAATTCATAGTTTTGGATACATCTTTACAGCTTTCCAATATCTTACTTAGGAGAAGGACGGGCCTCCATCCATTTGTTTCAAACATCTGTAGAGTGCACTGTGCCTGTCCCAGAATACACAGACGTGACTGAGACCAAGGCCATCCTCGGGGAACTGCCAACCTCCTGAAGGACAGGGAACATGACTGTCCACACCTGACAGACCAGCACATCAGAACATACCAAGAAATGATGACACGATCACAGCAGGGACCCGCCGAAAGTCCAGTGAGGTTGGGTCCCAGAATGTCCACAAGATGATGGAGCCGCAAAGCTCCAGAGGAAGTCCAGAGTCAGATCCAAAAGGTGGGGGGAGATCTTACGCAGGGGAAGAAAGACACGTTTCTACATTATGTGAAGAATGGCAGCTTTGGATAAACAATAACTGGGAGGGGAACTCTATCATACAAGTGATAAGGATTGTGTCACTTATTAAATCATCCGCTCTTTGTAGAGAAGGGAAACAATGTTAAATCATCCTATCAACAAATTTAAATGAAACTTGATGTGAGGAGAGAACGAAAATCTGCTGGGCTTGTTTCCTAGCTCCCAGGGGTGTCATTGTGGATTTAGCAGCTAGATTTGGCTTCTGAATGGCTGGAGAATTTATAGGCTTCTCCCTCATAACAGCACTTTCACATCCTAGGACCCATAGCAACTGCTTGTTCTAGCTTTGTCTGAAATTTTGGGAAGCAGAGACACGCATACAAAGCCCCGGGGCTAAAGAAAATACTTTTTTCACAGTGGACAACAGCCAAATTAACTTCTCTATTCAAAAATACATTTATGATTCATTTAAGATTCCATTGATCTCATTAAAAGAATGTTCACTTCATTTTTTAATAAGGAAAATATTCTTTTTCTCAACACACCAAGGCAAATTACAACGCTACAGGAATCTGAGCCATGTCAAAGGAAAGGGGGGGGGATTGTAATTTTATGCGAATACAATTATATCTAAAACAAGTAGGGTTTGTTTTGGTTGGATGTAAAGGTGCCCTTCTGACCCAACGTAGACAAGTCCTGCAAGGCAATTGCAGTACAAATGTAATTAAAATTCTTGTGACATTTCCTCTTTCATTTTCTACATGCATGTGAGCTGGGCTAATTGTACGGGTAGCATGCTGTGAAACTGCATGAGGAAACCGCAAAGTGTATAACAATGCCACTGGTCAAGGACAAGAGTGGTCAAATATTTTGCAAACCTGAACTATTACACATTAACTAACAATCCTGAAAGAACTTTAAGGGACAAATATTTTAGATAAGAAATGAAAGGCACGGAGACATGAGTGATGACTGGTTGGCTGTCTTCCTGGGACAACTCCTACGCTTCCCAGGGTATGTGACTAAAGGAAATTGTAAAAAAAAAAAAATATATATGACCGTGGCCAATATGCTACCAACCACTAGAATGTGGAATGGAGTTTATGGTGACTCTTCACCACATTTGTTATAACCTAAAATTTTTGTCAATATTTTATGTAGTTTCCTGTAATCAACTTTAAAATTAAAGTGAACTCACGAGTTGGACTCATAGTGACCCTGTTTGAGCGTAGACCTTTCCCTGTGGGTTTCCAAAATTGTAACTCTCTGGAGGAGTCCAGACCCGCAGTCTCCTTTCTCCTCATGAGAGGAGAGACTGGTGATCTACCACTGCTAGCTCGGTGGTTAGCAGCCCAAGCCCTAACCACCGCACCACCAGGTGTGTGATCTGGCATCGACTCGAGGGCTGTGTCTGAGAACAGGCGTTGGAATCGACTCTATGGCAGTGTGCTGGTTTTGTGGAACAAGCCATACCAGGCAGTATATGTAATTAGGTACTGAAAGCCTTACTTCAATTGTAGCTCATAATCTTATCCCTTATATAACTTCATAGATTGTAGATCAAGAACTCTGTAGGTGCAATGTAATGTTGTGCATCTGTACCTAAATTATCACCGACTCATGCAGAGTTCCTTCTAATATATGTAGCTAGACTGCTAAATGGCAATGGCCCACGTTTCGTTCTCTGTTTTATCGGGGCTCATGGAATAAGGAGCTAGCCTTTTATTCAAAGTGAATGTTGGGTTTCGCGTTAGCCCCATTATTGAGAGTACTTCCCACAGCAGAACATGAAAACCTAGCAAAGAGGAAAAACCTGACCACAAAGTCAGCACACAGTACTTCGTTTCTGGCAGATACACCAACAGTGTGAACCAAATGCCTATCTAAGCTTTTCCGAGCTGCTTTGCTCCTCTCTGAAGGTCAGTTTGAAATTAATTTCTTATGCAAACAACCATTCTCTTAGTTCCAAATGATGTCATACTGTCATCATATTCAGGTTTCGCCTATATCAGCTAATCAAAACAATTAGCATGCAATTTGTGATTTTTCCTAATACATTCAAAAACTTTATGGTGAAAGGTGAAGACATCTGGAGTTGTCAGAGGTTTCCTAATCTTTGGATCAATGTCGATGGGAGGTCAAAATTTAACTCCTAATCATCTGCTCTCCTTTTTGACTCCTTTTGTATTTGTTCCGGTTTATAGTGTTTTCAGCTTTCTTTCCGATTGAGGCCTTTCTTGGTTTTATTTTGTCATGGTTGAAGGGTTTTTTGTTTTTCTTTTGGTAATATAAATCTATAAAGATAGTAATTGCATGAATAGAGTCTCATGGGCATGGCAGGGGACGGAAGGGGGAAATGGGACACTAAGAACAATGAGGACAAGGGAGAAGAGAACAAATGTTCTAAGGCCAATTGTGGTGATTATCATGCAATTCTTTTTAATATGACGATTGGATTGTATGATAAGTGAATTCTATGTCAATTAAAATGTCAAAAATAAATGGAAAAAACAAGCCAGCAAGCAGAAGATGCACTGTATGAGGCAAACTGGGGTCAAACACCTCTTTAAAGGGTTAAAAAGGAACCGGATGTCACATTGCGAGCTAGGGTGCACATTGTCATGGTGTCTTAAGTTACCTCAGAAGGAGCGCACTGGTACTGTACGTTAGGCATTGGGCTTCTAACTGTAAGGTCAACGGTTCAATGCCACCAGCCACTCCTAGGGAGAAAGATGAGGCTGTTCACCCTATCAAATACTTAGTCTCAGAAGCCCTGTGCAGGATAGCTATGAATCAAGATAGACTAGAGGGCAGTGGCTTTTCATATGCACTGGAAAGCTTAACAAGGACAAAAGGAAGACCAAAAAAGGCTTGTTGTTATTTCAATTATGTTGGCAAAAAATGCTGAAGACACACACCATGACTGCCAGAAAAATGAAGCAATCATTTTGGAAGAGGTATAGCACGAATGCTCCTCAGAAGCTGGGATAGTCATACTTCCCTGCTTACCTTGGGCATCTCATCAGGATGGGGCAATTGCTAGGAAAGCCCCGGTTCTTCAGAAAGGCATCGTGCTCAGAAGAGTCGGAGGTCGGCATGAAAGAGGTTAGACTCCTGGTGAGGGGGGTTGACACAGTGACTGTCACGATGGGCTCAGACATAAGACAGATTGTAAGGATCTGGCAATGGTCTGTTCTGTCACACATCGGGTCACTATGAGTCCGAGCTGACCTGGGTTCTCATCCTAACAACAGCACGTAAAAAGACACCTCAGAATTGCCTTTGTGTGACATTCTGACTCAGCTACTCCACAATGACAACTTGCTAGAAGGGGCTTTCTTTTAGGGTGATGAAGAGGGATGAGTGCATAACATTGCGAATGCCACTGAACTGAACACTTAAAGCTTATGTTCTAGGAATGTCATGGCAATGAGAAAATGGAGTCAAAAGTTGTCAAATTCCTAATGGTAATTACATTTTTTCTAAAAAAAGTTACTTCTATCAGTTTAATATTTTTTCAAATCACAGCTTATTATTTTAACTGACAAACAAAACAAACGACCACCTGCACTTAAAATTTATTTATTATTTAAGCAAATCTGCTGCCATGGTGCTAGCCATCAAAAAATCTTGGAAAGACATGTGCTCTGGTATGTGCGGTAAAAACACCAAAAATAAGAGTATTGACGTATCAAGTGTCCTAACAAAAGTCCAGCTTACTGTCTGCAAGAGAGATGACTTTCTTCTAGCCCTTACCACAACATGGAAAATACAGACTAATAACTTATAAAAGATGAGAAATCACTCTGGTCTTTCTATACCAGTGATTACATTTAACATATCTTCATTTCTCAAAACTATTTTGTTGTGTTTGGGGTGAAAGTTCGCATAGAAAACTATGTTCCCATCTGCTAATTTCCCCAGAAATTGTCAACAATATGTTACCTTGTCATGATATGTCAACAGCCTGCTTCATTGTGTGCTGACTGCTCTTTAGTTTCCTGGCCTACATTCCTTTCTTACCACTCAGTTTTGGGGACATCTAGACTCAAGTGACATTGTGTGAGGTAAACCTACTGTAAAAGAATGATCTGAAATGTTGACAAGCAAAGATGTCACTCTGAAGACTAAGATGTGCCTGATTCAAAGCACGGTATTTTCAATCGACTGTAAGCACGTGCATGCAAAAGCTACACAAGAAAGAGGGAAGAGCCAAAGGGGAGTTGATGCCTTAGCGAAGACTAAGGAATGTCCCATGCGATACTCAAAAAGGAACACACCATCTGGAGAAAAATACAGCCAGAATGTTCCCTAAAGCAAATACGGCAAGACTCCATCTCGCGATAACTTTGCATGCGTTATCAGGAAGGACCGGCCCAGGAGAATGGCATGTTCTCGGTCAAGTAGAAGAGCATTATAAAAGAGGCCGTCCCTCGGTTAGATGGATTGGCACCGCGGCTGCAAACAGGCTCAAACACATCAGCGGCTGTGAAGCTGGCGCGTGACCAGGCAGTGTGTTGTTCACTGGATCGCGGTGAGCTGGGATCGACTCATTAAGCCAAAATGTAGACTTCTCGAATCCATGAAAGGTTCAGCACCGTGTCCCTGCTCTTCTGCTTCCCTGATGAAATAGTGAACAACTTTGGTCCTGATCTTCCATGTGTATAAATAGACGTGGAACCATAGTGTCTGCGCCTCACAGGTGATTGTGAGGCATGTAAGAACAAATCCACCTAAAGTCGTTCCATGTCGAGTGCAGGGTGTTCGATAACCACTAGTCAGAACACAACGATTCTCTTGTAAATGACTGCGCTAACCCTAACAAGGTAAGGCAGGGCACAGGTGTGCCTCTGAGAAGTCCTTCCACCGGAGAATGGGTATAAGTACATTTTGGAGACATGGAGTACTCTCTCTCCACTTTAAGCAAGCAGATGAGCACAAGGCTTTTCAGATGGCAGAATACAAAAGATTATTAGCATATGGGATGAAATGATCTGGAAAGTGGAATAGATAATATTCCAAAAATATTCCAAAAATCTAGCATGATATACTTCCTCTCTAGCATCTAGGTAGCTAGCCATCAAGCTTTACGTACAAAAGTCATGGCGTAAAATGTAGTTTTACACTGATGAAATTTGAAGCCTACTGCCCCAATAGACGTGGACTTTGAAAAAAAGATTCTCAGGTGGCAGCTGTGATGGTTCCGGCCCCCTCTGCAGGCCATCCCAAAGGATAACAACTGAGGCTCGGGTGACAATCAGGCTACGCAAGGAATTGAAGCCAGCTGTCCACTGGACATCTTCCCATTCATCCTTGATGTTTTGGGTCCAAGCACTGTCTCCATGACAGTGGAACAAGGCGTGGCCACAGATGGACAAGAGGAGGCCAAGAGAGAAGCTGAAGTGTCCAGGAAGAGGTCAGTGTGGGCAGGTGACAGGAAGAACTGATGAGTGGGGTCCCTGACAGGGTGGGAGGCAGAAAGCAGCAGGTAGTGTGCCAATACTGATCTGCCACCAGTCCCAACCCTCATTCTCCAATGCAGGTGAGGAAGATGTGGGAGACAAGTCAAATCCGCTACACCAGGCCAATCCCAGAATGCTCGAGGGAAGCCCAACACGATGTAAGCAACCAGGGGCAGGGGAACATCAGTGCTTCAGATGGGGTACAGCCCCCGATTTTCACATAATATGATTTCACAAAGCAACTCCTTTGTTGGAACTTAACCCAATGGCTAGGTGAGGCGTGGGTACAGCGTAGTCTGGATCCCTGGGTAGTGCCAATGGTTAAGAACTGGACTATTTGGCCAATGGGCTGGTTGTTCACACACAACCAGAGGTCCCTCAGAAGATGGGCCGGGCACTCTGCATCTGAAAGGCACAGCCTAGAAACCCCCTCCCCACAGAGTGTTCCCTTCTGCACATAAGGAGTCACCTTGAATCTGAGCCCATGAATAGCAGCTAAAGCAGAGTACAGACCTGAGCAGGCCTCTTCCAGTAGCCCCATGGGAGAGAATTGGGGCTCTGTCCCCAGTGACTAAGTCTAAAATTGTGCTGCCTTCTTCATCTCTAATGCTGCCAACACTTTCAGAGTGGCATCGAAAGGGAGAGCAGTTGCCTGGTTTTAAAAACCAGTCTAGAAGAGTAACAGGATTAAAATTCTTTAGGAGGGTAAAACTGAAGTAAGCCCAAATTTGGCAAGCTACCTTTGAAAGATCATTAATTAGAATCAAGTACATGCATGCATCCTTCCAAAGGAATCTTTATTTTTAGAAGTGTTTTTCACACTGTTTCCTCAACTAATCAGACATATAGCCAACAAAAGAATTCCAAAACTTCAAGAAAGCAAATGTCATTTCAAAACAACAAATACCGTATATACGTGGTTGATCAAGTGGTCTACACCAAAAGCACATGGAGGACATTCTAAGATCTACAGTATCTGAAAGTGACGGTGGTTTTAAATGTCTTCTGTCCTGTTCACATTATCGAGGACTATGGCACTGCATGTTGGTGCTGAAGAATACTGAACACTGAATGTGGGTGAAGAATATTGAACATCTCATGGACTTTCAGAACGGACAAATTGGTTTGGGAGTATGTCTCAAGCCAGCAGGGTCTTGAGAGGTGAGGATGTGGAGACTTCATCTCACATACTTCGGACAGGTGATCAGGAGAGACCATTCTAGAAAAGGACATCGTGCTTGGTAGAGTAGCAGGGCCATGAAAAGGAAGACTGCCCACAGATGGATTGGCACAGTGGCTATAACGAGCGGCTCCGACACAAGAACTCAGAGGCGAACTTGAACCCAGGCTCCGCTGTCTACAGGGTCACCAGGAGTGGGTGCACCCAACTGAACAGCGCCTAAAAACCAACAGCGAGGGGATTATGTGATCTACAGTGACTTTTCAAAATAATTTAAGCCTCTTTTTTGTGTGTGCTAGGAGCTAAAAGGAAACAAACACCGTTTCTTAACTATTTTAATTTCCGAAAATTAAGACAACAAAGTCTAGCACTCTGCATGTCTTTCAGGGGCCACACGAGTGAAGAGGGCTACGATGAGCAAGAGCACTGTAGGGTTTTGATTCCACCATCTTGCCTCAGACGTGGGCAAGTTGAGGAACCCTCTGACAGAACCTTCCCGTGAGCACCTCAATCACTGCCAGAGTGATTTTCTACTAAGCTTTGACCTAGAAAAAGCCCAGCAATTACTTTGTTGTTTTCGTTTCTCCCATGTGCTCTCGGTCTTACAACAAAACCTCACAAGAAAACTAAAATATTTTAGAAGGCATTTAGAGACAAAGAAAAATGAAGGATCCATTTAGAATGTGAGAGAAAGTGTGGAAGCAATTGTTCTCTGACAGGGTGGGGGGATCCAGCAGGCCAGTTATCCTTTCCTTTTACTCAAAGGCTGACAACTCTCTACGCAGGCTGGATTCCCATTTCCATCCCTCTACATTCCTGGTAACTTGCTCATTTAACAAAGCAGAACAAAACCCAACACCTTCCTGACTTCTACCTCACCGTGAATCTTCCAACATTTGCTCATAGCCATTCAATGGATTATCCTTGCCTTGTCTGTGACACCGGCTGGGATGGCCAGGCATTGTGCTCGACAAGGAAGGTAACATGACAAGGAAGGTAACACGTAAGCGAGGAAACAAAGGGCCTCCTCACACCATGCAAACCATGGCAGGCCCCTGGCAGGAGGGAAGGGCAGCAAGCAGGATCCCAGATCAAAGTAACATGGGTCATGCCTCTTGGCATTTCCCCTTTCTAGCCATAACTTTGCATACCAGCTCCTCCTCCTCCTGTGCTTCCATCACTGGGCCCTTTAGTAACACCTAAGACCAAAGAGGACGCCGCTGACTGCATTGTACAGAAACGCAGCTCAGACCACCCTATGCTGTCCAGCCAGCAGGACTGGAAGCGGCGTGAAAGAGCAAACCTCCAGCAATTCATTCATTTCTTCAGGGACCAGGCCCTCTCCTCCTCTACACTTGGCTTTGAAGTGGATGGATCGACAAGCAGGGGATCTTTCGCATTCCTTGTCACCATCCAGAGAGGGAGACAGGAAGTGGTGGGGGACTGGGAGAAAGACCAAGAAAGGCCGTGAGGGAGCACACTTCCCCAAAACCTGATTCGCTGGTGCAAAGGCTTCCACTGCCCCGAGAGGACGAAAACTAGGATTCCTCTGTAGAAAGGGTCATTTCTATCGGCTTACTGCTTTTACATCATGGCTGTGAAGCATGCAAACTCACAAACAAAACATAGCCACCGGCATTATCATTGTTATGAGATGTGTGTACACAACCAAGCCACTTCAATATCAAACTACTAAATATATTCTGGGGATGGGACACTAGTCTGGGGCAGAGGATTCATGCAATTGTACGAAGTTGCTAATCATGCAAGGCTGCTGGTTCACTCTTTGGGATTGACAATGTCATACAGGCGTTTTCACAGTTTGTAATCAGGGTAAAATCATCCTATAAGGGATCGCTTTCCTACAACATAATTGCAAGGAGGTGCTTTAATGAATGTCTTCTGCTTCATTAGAAAAGATGACAAGTCAACAAAAGATGCCAGAGCAGATCTAAGTGATGGAACAGAAGGAATAATTACGTATATGCATAATGCGAAAATCTGCAGGACTTAATCCCACAAAGGAATTGGGAGAACAAACACTCAGCTCTGTTGAAATTTCACTCTGATCATTTCATTAAGGTGGCCCATTGTTGTTTTTGTTTTATATTGTTTTCTGCTTTTAAAAGCACACAGAAGTTCTACAAAAACATTTATAATGTACATGATTGCCACAAATTATGACCACTTTCCTCAACTAATAAATGTTCACAGAACCTACAGTTTTCAAGGCAACACACAGTGATTTTCTCACACAGGGAAGAACACAAATATGTATTGTCTGAATGTCCCAAATACGAGTGAGTCCCAGACCCTGCGAGATTTGATACTGACACTTTCTTAAACTTATAATGCATGCCAATAAGTCATTCAAAATAATAATGACTTGCTCCCCTGTTCTTGGGGTTTGTAAATATAATTCAAGAAAACGCTAAATAAAGGCAAGTACCAGTGTGAAATAACATCAGAAAAGCCAGTGAATGTCAGGCGAGGGAAAAAAAAAATCAAACGCAGCACACCATGATCTTCCCATGGCAGACGCATCCTGCAGGAAACCACAGCATCAGCGAGTGAACAAAGAGGCTTCCAGCCCCAAGAAGTCACTGGCAGGTTTGGGTCATTTTCCTTGTTGGGATTTCATCCATCAGCTCTGAAGAAGGGGACTGTGAGTCTCAGGTTCTCAGCACTTCATTGAAATTGAATAGGCTCCCGTGGCAGCCCTGACACCACTGTGGTAGACCCACGTCTAACCACAAAGCTGTCAGTTCAAAGCCAACCAGCTACTCCTCAGGAGAAAGATGAGGCTGTCTGCTCCTGTAAAGATGTAGAGCCTTAGAAACCCTCTGTGCGGTCACAATGCATTGAAATCAGTTAGATTGCTGGGGTGGGGGGGTGCTCATTGATTAGGGTGCGCACATATCTTTCAAATAATCAAATGTCAAAACATGATGCATCAGCCTGAGGACTAGTCAAAAATGGCTGCTAAAAACTCCTACTAGAAATCGTTGTCAATCAAAATGTGATGCTATTGCTTCTTCTTGTGCCCTTCAGTTCGACTCTACACTTCCGAGGGTGGGGTTTCCAGTCTCCCCACTCCCTCCCCGGAGAATCCATCCTCCTGCACTCATAGATCTGTACCTAATCCCAAGGGCAGCCCTGGCATTCTCAAGGGACTCAGAGCATTCTCCTTCTAAATGGTCTTTGCGTTTGAGGAAAACAAATAAGTCTGAAAGGATACAATCCAGGCTGTAGAGTGAATGGGGTGAAGTCTCCTGAGGAAATGCTCTTAGGGAAGCCCTTGCTTCTCTGGAAACTTGAGCAGATGCATTGGGGTGAAGGGGTGAGGGTGAGGGAGTCACCAAACATGTCTTGGCCTTTTCCTCAATGCAGTTTTTCATTTTCTTATAAGGTCTTCCTAGAGCCTTCAAGAAAAGCTATCAATCTTACCCATTTGGAACGCCCCCAAAAGTAGCCTCTGATCTGACTTTTCTACCTTAAATTTAAGTGGCCCAGAAGGTCCCCTCAGACCCCACCATTGTGACTCGACTGCGGTTTTGAAGGTACTCTGAGGAGTCAAAGGCAAGTGTACTGTGAGCGAAGTTGTCTACAGCTATCTCCTGAGAGCTGAGAAGTGTTTATAACAGATTCGGTTTGAAAGAAACCCATGTGTGCGTGAACTAGACCTCTGATAGCAATACTTTTTGACTCACCCTTGTATCTGTACAAACCCAGAAAGTGGGCTACTATATAAAGGCACGATACAAGTGGCAATACACACTCTCCATGGTATAACACCTCTAAAAATCCATCTGGACCAATGTGGCTTGGCGAAATGCAGAAGAAATGTTAAGGGGAAAGAAAGTGTGCTTCTGGTGTGGAAGATTGGCTTGAACACCTTCTGCCTGTACATATGTCAAGTAAAAACCCACGTCCTGCAGACCCAGGTTGAAAATCTGAGGTGGGGTCTAGACTTCTGCATTTAAAACCAATGTGATGATCTCTCTAGGTGTGTTGCTGTTGTTTTTTTTACACAAAGCAAGAGAATGTGGAAGAGCGATTTCCTTAAAATGAATACTAAAGCAAAAGCATACAAGGAGTGCAGAATCATTTCACTTGAAGTCAATTTCAAAGGCAGAATAATTAACATCTGATTAAGGCATGCATTACAGGGCTACTTTTTCTCACTTAGGGGAGTTTCAAACTGAGGTGAAATGACGGCCTTGCCACCAGCCATGACAGGCGGCCAGAGTGAGGCCTAGGGGAGCAGTCAGCGTGTGAAGGCGCATTTCTTCAACGTGGGTGGGCATTCCCAATTTCATTCATGATACAAGGCAGGGTGGCATCGAAAACGACTCCACTGGGAAAGAAAAGCCTAAAAGATACTTTCTTCCCCTCTCTTTTTTCAAATTAACAGTAAAAGACGTCTAATTCACCCTATAGAAAAATAAGAGATCAAAATGTTGAGTAATTTTTCGCTGAGAAGTGAACACATCCCAGTCACTGCGACCTATAAAAGATTCATGAGTGAAAAATTATTAGAGAAGCAAACTTTAGACTCCCGCAGAGACAAAGTTCAAAACACAGCTACTGAAGGCACACACACTCAAAAGAAGGAAATTGTTCGTGTCTCCCAACACTGTAAGGGACTCATCTTTTTCTCTGTTCTGCCCGTTTAAGGGACAACCAGCTAGTGACAGAAATGACCACAGGATGAAATCGAGGCTCTTTAACAATTAGAAATGCGCTTTAATAAGATTTGTATGTTCTGGAGCACTTTTAAGTTTTGCGACTTGGTAAAAGGCAATTTTTTTCAGCAGGGATCTGAAACTGTAGTAGCCACAATGGTCTACGTGGCTGTTATTTATATCTTTACACCTCTGCAACAGGCCCTTTTGGCATTGTCTGACATTCAGAAATACACTGGTAAGAAATGCAGTCTTAGTATGCGTCCTGGAGTAACTTTTGCCAGAAATTCATGGATCACTCTGTGATCCTTTAGTGATCTAAAGAGCTTGGAGGAGAAATAGTTTTACTCCATCAACTTGACAGCACATGTCATCTGAATTTGGGAAGATTTCACCGTATACCTTTTGTCCAAATGAGAGTTTTTGAATGGTATTGGCACTGATTCTTACGGTTACTCTTGTGTTTGGGTTCAAGCTGGGGTATTAAGAAAAAGGAAATCAACTGAGAGGTCATAACACTGGCATTCAAAGCTCAGTTTTACAAATACAGCGTCAGCTCCTCATTTTCCCCTCCCTCCCCGCTCCCTCATGAACCCTTGATAATTTATAAATTGTTTTTGTCATATCTTGCACTGCCCGACGTCTCCCTTCACCCCCTTTTCTGTGATCCATCCCCCAGGGAGGAGGTCACATGTAAATCCTTGTAATCGGTTCCCTCTTTCCATCCCACTCTCCTTCTACCCTCCCAGTATCGCCACTCACAACCCTGGTCCTGAAGGGATCATTGCCCTGGATTCCCTGTTTTTCCAGTTCCTATCTGGACCAGTGTCCATCCTCTGGTCCATCCAGACTTGCAAGGGAGAATTCAGATCATGATAGTGGGCGAGGAGGAAGCATTTAGGAACTAGAGGAAAGTTGCATGTTACATGGTGGTTGTGCCAGTCTTTCTGACCACAAGTCTGATTTCTCAAAAAATCCCCGTCATGTGTCACACGCAAAAATACTGACTGCGTGAATAAATGATGGAATGATGGGCCTCTGAGCAGAAGGTGTCCTTGTCCGGTGGGTGCTGAAGCGTGGGACAGACACTCGGTGGGGCACAACTGTGGGACATATGTTTCAGCTAAACTATTTCTCCCCCCACCCCCAGTTTGAGCTCTCCAAAGAGGAGCAGACTTTTGTAAGGCAATGAGCTCCTCGTCCTGGGAGGGAGAGAGTGGCAGTAGTATTCTCACAGAAACTGGATCGCCATCTGTCAGTGAAGCTACAGCAATGAAATCACGCTTGACATCATCGAACACCGCAAGGGGCTCCGTTTTTATCTGATCTGCCGTTTCTGTGGAAAGCCTTCTGCTGACATAAAACCACAAAACTGACATGAAAGGTTTCAAACCACGTAAGAATGGCTCGGCGGCGTGTGTTAAGAGTGGTTCCCAAATGCAGGTCCATAAAAACATCTGTAGGACCTGTCAAAAATACAGATGTCAAAGTCCCGCTTGATCGCATTTCTCTTGCCTGCTCTGTGATATTTTTCTAGCAATTGTCTCCTCTTTTTTTATAGCATCCTGCTCTACTGGATTCTTCACCAACACCATACATTGACCTTCCCAAAACCCTTTTGACTCTATACTCCTAACTATTGCTCTGTTTTTCTACTCTTTCATGAAAATCTAAATCTGTATGCAGCTTGCCTCCCCAGGTCGCTGTGGACTGCACTACAATCTAGTTTTTGCTGCTCTGCCCTTAACCCTTCTTGTTAAACCTCCAAACGCTTCCGTGTTACTAACTCGAACGGCAAACTCAGTCCTCACCTCTCTTGGCCCTTCAGAAGCAGAGGGCACAGAGGATCGGTCTTTCCCTGGAAGTGCTCCCTGGTTTTCCTTCCAAGACACCACACACCACACTGGCTGCTTCATCCTGACTTCCTAACTCTGGCGTGCTCACGAGCTCCGTATCTCATCCATTTCATCCCGGGCCGTGTCTCTAATTAGTATTTCTACACAGGACTCTGCCCTCTGTGGCCCAGCCCTCTCCATGGAAGCCCACTCATAGCTCAAAGTCTCACTGATGCCTTGTAATTCATTTCAACAGTGTCATGTCCAGCCCTGCCTCAGTTTCCCCCATCTTGGGAAATATTGCATCTTTTAGAAAACTCACGCAAAATACCATGAAGTCATCTTTAATCCTCCAAATTATGGCAGTCCTTCCTTTCCTCCAAAACATTTTCAAAATCCAACCACTTCTCACCTATGTTATAATCACTTTGGGATCAAACCACTGTCATTTCCCGCTGGGATCATTACTAGCCCCCCCTCCCCCCGCCCCCGAGTGGTCTACCTTCTCTTACCTTGGCCTCCTCGGGTCTACTCCATCAGAACATGTCTTTTCCCTGCCTCCTACCCTCCAACAGCTTTTCACTTCCCCTCAAGGTCAAAGTCCACGTCATTACGGTAGTCGATGAAGCCAATAGACACTAACCTAGTAGCTATCGAACCTCATCCTCTGCTGGTCTGTCCTCTCTCTCCACTTGGATCCCAGGGGCCCCTGCCACACTTTCAGCATTGCAGGCAGGCTCCTGCCTTAGGGCCTTTGTACTTGCTTGCTGTTTGTTCTGCATTGACTGCTCCTCCCCTCAAGAGTGACACTCTTAGACCATCACCAACTTCTAGTCTCAGTTCTAATGTCTACTACTCAATGTCAAACCACACTTTTAAGCCACCAAAACATACATTGTCCATATATCCCGTCTCTGCTTTATTTTTCTCCATTTCACGTATAATCTAAGATGATATATTTCACATATTGATTGTACTGATCTCCTCTATCCCCACTAGATTCTTACTAAAAAGCCAAAAAGGACAGACAGCAAGGATCTTTAGATTGCCAATGGCCAGGCCTTAATTATTCGTCGGTCTGACTATTACTCTGCTTGTAAGTATAGCATGAACAGGATGGTGATTTCCCTTCTTTAACACGGATCCCTACCTCACCTGGCTACACAGGAATACACAGAACATGGAATCTAATACGCATAAAAGGAATAGAAATATTCCATGTAATCAAATCTAAATAGCAACAATGAATAGTCTTAGCCCGGGTTCTGCTCTTATTACATACCTAATTCTTACTTTGAAAAAAAATAAATAAAATTCCACAAGCTTTAAAAAAAAATGTTATTTTTTTTAATTAGTAAGATGCTCCCTGTGTATCTACAGGTCTGAAGTTCCTTTCTTCCTGATTACAGTTGGTCACCAAAACCCAGGAGAGGGATCTCTGCCTATAGAGCTGTTTCCCAGAGTTAATTGCAAACCACTAGCTTGCAATTTACTGATATCACTGGCAGACCTTATGAATAATATGTGCACAAACCTACCTTTCATATATTTCAAAGCGATCACAAACTCAAGAAGCAAAAATAAACAAAACTCCAAATTCTGGCTTCAAAACAGATTAATAACGCAATTAATTGTCATAAAATCAACTCCAATTCATGGCAATCCCCATAACACATCCAATATAGACCACTGTGCAATCCAGGAATACTACATACCATACCAAAAGTATCCATCCTAAATTTTCTTGTATATTATTTTTTTACATTGTAGTTGTAGCTTCCTGCTCAATACAAATATTTCAGTACTTTTAAGGCTCAATAATGCAGCTTGCTCAGAGCATGTGAATGTAGACAAGCTGCAATCAGAGTCAGTAAACTAATCTAAATCAAATTCCATCCAGTTGAAAATAATCATCATGCACTGCCCAGGCTGGGTGAGTATAAATGGATTACTGAAAATATTCCTGGTAATTGCAGGGTGCTATTTACGTTGACCAGATTGGAGGCGTTTACTTAGCAAAAGGCAAGTAAACCACTAATGCAAAACACACAAGAATCTCACTCTTGGCATCCGTGCTGGAGACAGCCCACAGTGTCCCAGCGTGATGGTTACTTTCTAGTGTCAGATATGCTGCTGACAGAATGAAAATTTATGATTGCAGTTATTTTATTTTCAAGTAATGTGCTAACATGAGAGCTTTTTTTCCTTTCTACTTTAGTGGAGTGTTAAGTTAAATATTAGACTAAAATATTATTTTTCAAGGTTCTAGATTTTTCTGCCTGTAAACAAGTATGAACAAATTACTAACGGTGATGTTAAGTGAAAGATTTTTTTTTTTCCTGATGAAGGGAGTTGTTGTTGCCTTATCACGAATTTGCTCTCAAAAAGCCATGATTGATCATGGTAAGGGTAATAAAGAAGAGTCACTCAAGATAAACTTTCCACAAGATCCTTAACCAGTTCAGCTAGGTCTCATCGGATCAGCTCTCACCTTTCCCTCTGCACAACCATCCATATTTTAATCATCACTGCTGCTTCTCCATTAGGCAAAAGGCTCCACCCGTACAGATCAGTTACTAACGAGCCATGCAATTGAAAAGGCTCTTTAGTCATGGGAAGAGCCCCCAAGATCTTGGAGCACCCATTTGCTTATCTCTAAGCAATGAAGGTCTGGGTACTAACTGCCTTTAAAGCAGAACAGAAAAAAAAATGAAAGGTAAAAAACACTATACTTAATACACTGCAGTGATCTTCTTTGTCAGGCAACTGGAAGAACTGCATGGTGCCCAACCACCATTGCTGAATGTTGTGAGCGAAATTTCCATAGATGCATCCTGAACAAAAGGGAGGATATGCGTAAGATAGCTTTAAGTTTTTATGGGTTCCAGATTTCCCAAAATCATGAAGATTGAATGAACCGCTGAAACTACTGCCCTGAGACAATCATTACACCTTACATGACAAATATCCCATGAAGGCTCCTTTAAACCAGGCAATTCACCAATCCTCAGCTGTATTTGGAAAGAGAAGAGGCTCCAAATAACTAAGACGATGGTGAGAGACGATAACAAAGTGGCAGGACTCACATTTCATGATTTTAAAACACACCCTCCACATCTTATTCAGCCCTGGGGCACAGTAGGTCACACGTTGGGCTCCTAACCACAGTGCCAATAGTTGAACAGTTCAAAACCAGCTCTGGGGGAAGACGAAGCTTTCTACCCCTGGAAAACGTTACTGTCTCAGAAACCCACAGGGGCAATTAATTCCTGGGTCCTATAAGGTTGCTATGAGCCGGAATTGATTTGATGGTGGTGATGGTTTGTTTTGGTTTCTAATCCACCTATGGTAATAAAAATAGCCCAGGACTGGTAAGACAATAAATGCACAGATCAATGGACTGGAATAAACAGTCCAAAAATAAACAAACACACATATCTATAGTCAACTAATTTTTTGACAAGCTTGTCATGTCCATGAAATGGGGTGAGTCTCTTCAATGACCGTGCTCAAAAAATTGGATTTTCACACGAAGAACTATGAAACATGCCCTGCATCCCTCCTAACACACATGGAAATTCAAAGTGAGACCTAAATGTGCAAATTAAAACCATAATGTTTGTAGAAGAACAAGCAGGTGCAGTCCTGTCAGGCCTAGCTTTCAACAAAGGATTTCTTCACATAATAACAGCAGCAGAAACAGCAGAACCCAAAATAAGCAAGACTTCATAAAAGTACAACTTTTATTAAAAAAAGAACGACAAACCACTAACTAGAATAATTTTGGAAACTGAATGTCTGATGTGAATCTAATTATTTAGCAAACTTGGACAACTTACCATCAAAAAGACAAACAACCCAGTCACAAAAATGGGCAAATCACTTGAACAGACAATTCACCAAAGAGGATATTGAAATGTCCACCAAACACATGACAAGAAGCTCGGCATCATGAGCCACTGGGCTGGGGAGATGCAAATCAAAAAGGCAATGAGATCCTATTTCACTCTCACTAAGATGGCCACGATAAAACCAAAACAACCCCCCCCCCCAAAAAAAAAAAAAAAGAGCTGACGGAGAGGATGGGATACCTTATCCATTACTGGGAGGGATGCAACGTGATACAGCTGTCTTGGAAAACAGTGTGATTAGTCCTAAAAACAAACAAAAAATCTTCCGTAGGCATGACTGCTCTGAAGACTTGAACCTGAAGGTTCAGAAAGAGAAGCGGGCAGCCAGCGCTCACGATAGCCCAGAGGCAGAAACAATCCAAATGCCTGTTCACAGCTGAATGGATGAACAAAATGCAGCCCCACATGGGCAGGGACACACCTCGGCCCCTAAGAGCCACGTGCTGCAGTATCAATGGAGCTTGAAGACGGAAACCGTTCCCGCAAGCCCACAGCCAGCAGTCAATTTTGACAATAGCAACCCGGAGGACACAGTAGTAGAACAGTTCCTTAGAGTTTCTAAGACTGGGATTCTTGGGAACAGACAGTCTTGTCTTTCTCCCGGGGAACAGCTAGTACTGTGATTAGAGGACCTTGTGGTTAACAGTTCGGCGTTTATTCCACGACGCCACCAGAGCTCTTTCTGAAACATACTGCTGAGAAAGGAGGGGGGAAAAAACCATCACAAAAAAAAACCAAAAAGAGTCTGACCTCTCTCACATGAAAAGACAAGACAAGGTTAATGTCTAGAAAGCAAACTTTATCACTGGTTACCAGCGATGGAAGACAGGGTAGAGGAAAAGGGTTTGTGGTGATGGTGTAAATGCATTGGTTAAGGACAGATCATTGTAGTGATCTCAGTGAGTGATATACAATTGACAAAGGTTATGTGATAGATATATTTACAATAATGAGGACCAGAAACAGTAAATAAACAAACAAACAAAACAAAGACTGAATGGCTGATGAGGCTGTTCGCATAGAGCACTTCAATGTATTTCTTTCCTTGGTTTGGACGTTTAGGGTAATGGATTCATCAAACATCTCAGTTAATTCGCCTAATAATGTGTTTAGGGCTTCTGCTCTACCTCCTGGTTTGTCTGAGATCTTATGGCCTTTTAAGTGGCCATGCAAGACACAAAAATTGGTCTCTGCTCCCTTGGAACAGCAGAGGAGGAGAAGAGTCAAGAACGGTATGGCACTATGAAAGGTATGACTAATTGCTTCCAAGAACGACCGCCTCCTTGGCCATGAAAATGGACTGTGTGGCCCGCAGCTAGCATCTCTGGACACTCTGAGCAAAGATTCCACAGCCGCATCTTATCAAAGGCGTGGGGTAGGGGAAAAAGCGAAAGGGAATTTAAAACTTCAAGAAATCTAGACTTTCTGTAGCCATACGGAGCTGAGAAAATCCTGAAGTCATTGCCTTAAATCATCTTTCAACCAAAAACCAAAAATATCCCCTGAAGGCATCTTAAAACCAAATAATAATTTAGATTCTCTCATCGAACATATGTCTATCTTTTAAGCATTATGCTCTTTGAAAAACTATCCACATGGGAATGACAAGAGCAACTCAGATTAGCAAGGAACCCTAGGGGCTGAGTGTTCATGTCAATGAGCATGTAGAGGGAGGATGTCTACACAACTAACAGTGAATGATGTCACACATTGGGCAAGTGTCCTATTGACCTCCTGTGTGCTCTGATCAACAATGTAATAAAATGTAAGGGATAGTTTTTTCAAAGGAAGTTTAGCTTAATTAGTAAAAATAGTGTGCCCTGAGCATTAAGCTCTTTTGATTCCAGCTCAAAAGATTAGACGGGAACATTAGATGACAATATTGAATCGGTGTTAATGGGGGACGACTTCGAAAAGAAAGGTACAACTAGATGCACAACTCAAAGAATATAAAGAATATCAATCACATAGAAACCTGAATTGGTGTATGTTGTGGTGAGCATACTCTCTCCAATAAGATGAAAAATACAGAAAAAAGACACACACACACATAAATATACTCGTATATTTAAATGGATTCTAATATAAAGGAAAATGGCCGAATATAACACCGTTAAAAAGGAGATATTTTCACCAGAAAGGAAACAGCAAAATGAAAGACATTACAAAATTGAATATTGAGAATGTGGAAGAGTAATAACTTGCTTTTAATCCTGCGAAAAGTCTTGCAAAGCACATACATTAATAGAACCTCCTAAAACTCGGTATTCCCTAGACTGAGTCTTTCTACCTGGGATCACAGCGCCCCCACCCACCCCCAAAAATGGAAGGTTTTTTAAAAGAATCTCCATGAAAGTATTTCTTGTAAGAGAGGGAAATGAGAAACAACTTTTATGTCCAAAAATAGAGGAAACAACCTGTATGTTCAAAAATAGAGACGCCGTTAAGTAAAACCTGGTTTGGCTAACAAAATGGATCAAAAAAAGACGTGGAACATTTTTATGTCCTAAGCTATTTTTAAAGCATGCAAATATTCTAATTAAATCAGTTTTTAAATGTAAAGGTTGGTCACAAAATATATCCACCCTCTTTATAATTAGTTTTAAAAAAACAGAATAATGAAAACCAGAAGTGAAGTCGAAGCGATATTAGTGGTTCATGTAGCTCCATCTTCCTAAAAACCCACTACGACAACAAAAAATAATAGGGCCTGTTGGCAAGAAGGCATGTTCTCTAAACTGTATTCCAGCTTCGTTACCTTTCATGTTTCCAACATGATTAATCCCCCACCTAATGCTCAATGTTTTCCAGGCACTTTCATAAAGATTATATTGCCACCATTTGAAAAGTCATCGGCCTTCAAGGTACCTGACCCATTCACTCACTCTCACTCACACTCACTCACTCACTCACTCACTCACTCACTCATTCACTCACTCACTCACTCACTCACTCACTCACTCTCATTCATTCACTCACTCACTCACACTCACTCATTCACTCACTCACTAACTCACTCACTCACTCATTCACTCACTCACTCACTTACTCACTCACTAACTCATTCACTCACTCATTCACTCACTCACTCACTCACTAACTCATTCACTCACTAACTCACTCACTCATTAACTCACTCACTCACTTACTCATTCACTCACTAAGTCACTCACTAACTCATTCACTCACTAAATCATTCACTCACTAACTCAGTCACTCACTCATTCACTCACTCACTAACTCATTCACTCACTCACTGGCATCAAGTTGATTCTAACTCACAGCGAACCCTGTAGGACAGAGCAGAACTGACCCGTTGGGTCTCCAAACCTACATTTTGATCCAAACCAAAAGCAAACACTGCCATCAGGTCAATTCCAACTCACAACCACCCTACAGGACAGGATAAAATTCTCCTGGGAGCTTCTGAGACTGGAATTCTTCACGGGAATAGAAAGCATGTGGTTAGCAGCCCAATGGGGACCAGGGCTCCCTCAATGGGAACAGACAGCCCCAAATCTTTCTCCCTCTGAGCAGCTGCTAAGTACAAACACTGACCTTCCTGTAAATAGCTCTACACCACCAGGGTTCCTATTCAAGGCACCCAGATAGCAAAGTTTTACATTTTTGCACGAGTATACAAAGTACACAAGGGGCGTGTCCTATAAACCCCTGCTCCACCTGGCGTTCAGGAGCCCTGGGGCGCCGTGAGGTTAGCACAGAGCTGCTAACCACAGGTCAACAGTTCAAGAGTTCCACGGGGGGAAAGATGAAGCTGTCCGCTCTCCATAAAAATGCACCGGCTTGCCAATCGGAAGGGTTTTCCCATAGGCTTGCTCTGAGTTGGAACGGACTGGATGGCAGTGACATCCACGCTATTCGGTCAGGAATGTTCCTTCTCTCCACACATGGCTTCCGTGGCAAAGTGAAGAAAGTGGACGACGGGGGTTAGGAATCCAGCAGGCTCTGGGACACTAACGTCAACCAGAAGATAGCAGAACCTGCCATGAAGCAAGACCTGGGGGCACACTTACTGTGTACAAATATTTCTTTCCTTCAACACTCCAGGACACAAAGCCATGGCAAAAGCAAACACGTGGGTGGGTCTAGCACTGCATCCTTTAAAGTGCCGAATGTCCAACATGAATGGGGATGTTGAAATACAGTGTATTTATAGATATATATATATGTGTACGTATCTATAACCATGAATATAATTATAGCATGGTCTGTGGCTTCCGTGTATGGACACAGAGCTTTGGATTGTCACCTCCACTAAAAACTTCAAAATCTTTCCAAGCAACAGTACAAGGAGAAGCATTAGCCATTGGCAACACGCTTTGTAAGAAAGAATGTTGACGTCCCACAAAAGCCTGAGCAAGTTTCCTCCTTGCGAAACATTACGTTTTTCTAATAATCAATATGCTGACCTTTATATTCTAAGCTTTACAATGCTTGTGTCCTTTGACATATACTGGGAAAAATAAGGAAAAGGCAATGGTGTGTCATGTGAAAAAAGTTAAAAAGGAGGTTACGAACTAACAATGGTGACAAGTGTACTAAAACTGTAGGATTTCCACCATAAAGTATCATGCTACAGCACTAAGTTAACAATCTCTCACTTTTACAACACCCACAAAATGCTGAGTTTCCAGAAGAGTTTATATTAAGAAGGCTCTAGAAAGTAGCTCTGCTTAATTTCTATTATCAGTCTTATCTAGTAACAAGAAAATGAGCTTTCAATTTTCAAAACTATTCAACACCCCAATGTAATTAATCTCGAGTCAGTGATTTCCAGCCATGAACTGTTCTTGTGATTAACCGACTTTCAACTGTTAGAAAATAAGAATTGGACTTATCTACCGAAAGTGGAACCTCAGAAACATGTGGCAAAAACGCAATGAACCGTACTGATCACTTTCTCTCTTGATTACTCTGCAGAACCTTAATCAATACATTTGGCACTAACTGAAATATTTACAGATCCTATAGGCCCCACATTGCCAAATAAGTTTAAATAAAGGCACGACATGACAAATCTGCAAAAGAAGCTAAGGATCTTAATAAGATAAACAAAACCATACATAATTGGAATTAGACCTCCATCATGTCAGTCATGACCCACTTCATGAGATAGCAATTCAGTGTTGAGACAGGTTGACAGCTCAAAACTTCACTAAAATACCATATAATGAGGCAGGAACAAAGGATATCCTTTGGTTAAAAAAAAAAAGTCAACGTCAGAAATAACACAGAGCTGTGAGCAAATCATCATTAGGAGGGGAATTAAAATAAAACATTGCTAAACTACCCCCAGAGAACCTTACTGCCTAAGAGACCATTTACATTTCAGAAGACCTCTGGTTTCCCTTATCCTAGGGTGTGTTAGTGCTGCGGACCCACCCCAGTTAGGCTGTGTACAGAGCTCCTTGCAAATGAATTAGCTGAAGCTGCAGTTATTCGAACCGCTACTCTCTAACGCGTCCTCAGAGATGGGCAAGATTCGTGGGGGATTAACAGTTCAGGACAATTTACTAATCAATTCTTCTTTCACATTGCAATAACATTCTGTGTAATAATAAATAAGCCCATGACAATGTTCCTAACCAACATTTTTTTTTTTTTTTGCTTTCAATAAGCGTGAAAGGAAGGGTTGTCAATCTGGCTTTTGACACTCAAAAGTTCTAATTCAGATTTTATCTAGACTTACTGGAAGTGTTTTCATCTAATAATGGCAATGAACTTGATGCACAAGAGAGTGGGAAATGACCTACATTTGACATGCACACATGCTACAACTAAATCAGTCCTTCCATCAGTTACATAAACAATGCTATCACAAAAGGATGGACTTCATGCTCCTTCATAGAGACTTCTGTTGTTGAATGTGTTTGTTATAATTTTGCTTAATATTAGCATTTGGCACATCTTATTGACGATAATGTTGTTTTCATTTCTTTTTCTATTTTTCATTCAAAATACCAATGTCGGTTGGTAGAAAATCTATATATATAATTTTTTTAAAAAACCAATGGAACTACCTTGTCTGATATAAGTTAACACTTCCAAGTTAGTAAAATGTATGAATGGGAATAATAAAGAGTCAGTGGGTCAAGGATTTTGATGCAAAATGAATAAAGGAAGCAATGCGAGGCTTTCCTGAGACCATGAGCCTTCCAATTATGTACATAAGAGATTCATTAACTCCTCTGTAATGCCTAAATAAAGCCCCTGAAGCCTCATTCTAGAGATTGTCAAAAACTCATATTTTCTAGGCAGCAGAGGTGATGCAGAGACATTTAGCGGTTAATCTGCTTCAAGAACAGGGGGCACGATAGGTCGAAATGTTCTCTTTTAAGAGAGAGTACCATTGAGAAGAGGTTGTCCTTCATGCACATCCTTCGGTAAGACGGCACTGTACACATCTTCAGGAAATCCAGTCTTGCATAACGCGATTTCACCAGCAGCCTCTACAGACGCCTGCAACAAAAGGAAGAAAAAAATAAAGCCCTTCATGATTGCCACCTCCTTCAACTGAAAAACGCTCCACTGGCATAAAGTCTCATTTTTCAACTATCTTGTACAAACACCCGCTTTGTTTCCAAATGGCTACATTTAGAATGCAGAGGGGAAAGGGTTAATCTTTCTGATAACTGGAGCAGGGGGAAACAAATCCTGCTTGTCTTGCCCAGTAAAATCTAAGTAATACATTCTAGGTTCGTCTAAGGACCTAGCATTTTAATGAAAATGGCCATTGTGACAGAGAGCTACCAAGTCAGGCGCCCCAGGCTTCGGGAAAAGTCAAATATTCCTTAGACTCCACAAATCCTCATCACTAGCTTTTTTCATAATAAGCATGAAAAATGTACACATTCAAATCTACAGATTCCCATCATCTCATTTAATTCTCAGTCTATGGAGTTTGTTGTTTCAATACGCACTGTTCATTAAAAAAAAATTAAAATATGTAGTATCTCAAAGTAAAACAATCAAAAGCATCTCCAATTTGAAGAACAAGCATGTTTTACAAAGATAAGGATTTTTTTAAATTACATGCAGTTTTTATACTTAAAAAAAACGATAAAGTGAAAAAGTACTTCTTACTATTTTCTTCTCCACCAGCATCTGTACAGTTAATTACCATGAGCTCACAATTCACTCACAACAAGTGTTCCCCACTTAAACCTCCAAGTCAGTGTCACTACTTCTTGCAGTCCTACTGACACAATTGCA
This sequence comes from Tenrec ecaudatus, assembly GCF_050624435.1. Lineage (NCBI taxonomy): Eukaryota > Metazoa > Chordata > Mammalia > Afrosoricida > Tenrecidae > Tenrec > Tenrec ecaudatus. The sequence goes on along the minus strand of NC_134544.1, from coordinate 48,185,560 downwards.
AGGCTGAGAGCCCTTAGTAATCTTGGTACAGCATTACCATTACAGGGCAATTACAGGACACTCTCGCCACACTGAGGACCCAACCACTGGAGGAGGACTCGTAGTAGGGGGTAGGGGGGACCTCAGTAGCCATAGCAACAGCATCAGGAATAGCCTGGCCTGGGAAGGAGAATCAGAGCTTGAAAGGAGGGGAAAGAGAAGTCCCGGAAGCAGAAGAACCTCTCAACAGTGGTTTGGATGAAGCAATACAATGCTACACAGTATTTTAAAGGAGGACCTGGGTTATACATACAAAGATTTTTCAAATATTGTTATCGGAGAAATACATAATAACGCAATAAGCTTTTTCCCTCCAAAATCTGAGAACATGTTTTACATCAAATTAATAATGAACCTTATTCAATATATTGCCCAGTCTTCCATCTCAAAGTAGTAAGAGCAACTGTGTGATAGTGGTACAAGCCCATCAAGTGAGCAACCACGGCTGCGTCTGTTAGCTTCTCTTGAACCTCTGTGTCAGAAAGGATTACATCAAGTTAAGGGTAAAGCAAGCAATCTACCCTGTTATACAGCTATTAATAGAAACCAGTGCATTCCTCCTGAGGTGCAAGGAGGGAAATCCCAGTAAAGTTGAACATATCCTACCACATATGTATTTTCGCAGGCAAAACCTCCCCACGCCCTCCAGTAGACATGCAGAGAAATGTTCGCTGCAGCATGGCTAATAACAGCAGGGACTGAAGACTACTTAGATGTCCAGCCATAGGAGAACAGACACAGCCCAAAAGGAAAGCACAACAGCATTAACATGGAAGAGCAAGCACTATGTTGAGCCACATGAATACATCTCAAGAAAATGTCAGTTTCTTTTAGTTCTATGTTCCTGTAACATAAAGTTAATTGTGCATCCACATCGGGATGGCTGTTATTACCCACGTGAAGTGTAGGAGCTAATTTGTACGGCATTCCTAATTCAGACTAAGATAAAACATGCTGAGTTCTAAGAGGGGCAGAAACAAATCAATGTACAGCACGGCCGACGGTGATCCCACTTATCTAGAGTTTCGACGTGATAAAGAACAGATTGCTATGGGTACATACATATGTAACAAGAATACTTTATATTTTTTAAATGCACAGGGTAACTAAACACCAAATGTAGGAGAGTGCTACACAAGAGCGAGAGAGCAAAGACACAGGGAAAGACCATACAGCCGATTCCAGTTGCATCTGTCATAAATCTCTGCTTCCAAAAGGAATGAGACAAGGTAAATTCTGAGACTCGTGTAGGCGCATTCCCACTCGCCCTCTTTGCACCACGCATTACAGAATCAAAAGAAAAAAATTAGGAACCCACTCAAAAATGAAAACTTGGGTTACTGTTGACCTAAAAAGTTTGGGACACTGGAAAATACAACAGGAGCTAGCAACTCTCAGTGTCCAAGCACTTACATGGGCCTGGCACAGGGAGAGAACGCAGCAGTGAGGCCATCAGTACTTCGCTAACCAAAACAAAGCCAAGGAACATCCCAGTGTGATACAGCACTGGTGTATTAGGCATCTGCCTGAGTCGGCATGGCTTCGACGGCAGTGGGTTGGTTTGGGTTTGGGAAAGATTTACAGTCTCAAAAACCCACAGGGGCAGTTCTACTCTGTAGGAAGAAGATGAGTTGGAATTGCCTCGATGGCCGTGTTGGTTCTTTGCTGTCTGTTTGAGTCATGTTTACCTGGAGCTCTGCCCTCAAGTAGGTCTAAATAAGGAAATTCAAAATTATGCAACCCCACCCAGGTCCAAACCCACAAGAACAGATCTCAAGGCCACACAGAACTTTGGCAGTGTGTGACTGGTTGTCTCTGAGTTTCAGTCGCTTCACTTACATCAGAAAAGGGGCCTGGTGGCCTCGCCAAGCTAACCCTTACGTATTACCTGCAGAAGCATCAATAATTTAATGTGGCTCTTCGGGCCAGTCTCTAACTCCCACTAAACAATCTTTTTCTGCTTGGGTGTGGTAAGAAGGTGGGGGAAGATACTAATAGGATTTATGAGGGGGTACCCTCCCCCAAAAGGCAGATTTTTCCCACCAAAGCTTTGTATTTAATTTTTTTTTTTTTTTTTTTTTACAAAACAACCATTATCACCTTCAAAGCACTCTCCATTCCACTTAACACAGTGGTCAAATCTGAGATTCCATTCTTGGAAACATTTTTCAGACTCATCTGTTTGGATGGCTGACAGCACCTTCCTCTTTTTTTTTTTCACCTCTTCTAAATAATCAAAATTGCTGTCCTTTCATGGCCCTCTGCATTCGCAGAAATAAAAAGAAGTGGCACGGATTGAGGTCAAGTGAGTAAGGGGCATGGGGCAAGAGAGGCATGTTCTATTTTGCCAAAATCTGACACTGGGTTGGCTGTGTGAGCAGGTGCATTGTCATGGTGGTAAAAACCAGTCCCCATCTACCATAATTCAGGCCTTTTTTTGTCACACAGTTATGCAATTTTACCAGAACCTCTAAATAGAAAGCTTGACTAACAGTCTGACCTGGTGAAACAAACCCCAAATGCCCCTCACATCCAGAAAACAAATCAGCACTGTCTTGATCTTTGATTTCACTTAATGAGCTTTTTTTTTGGTGGGGGGGGGGGCGGTGAGGTGGCGATGGCATCTTCCACTAACGTGAATGATGTTTGTTCTCGGGGTCTTAAGAATAGCACCATGTCTTCTCACCAGTAATGACCTTGGGGTAAAAATATCTGGGTTGCTCTGGAGCTGTTCTTTCATTTGAAAGCATGGTATATTGCCACTCGAAGCTCTTTTTCCTAGTCAGTCAGAATCCAAAGCACAAATTTCCCAGCAATCCTTCTCATTCCTAAATCTTTCTTTAAAATTCACTAAACTATGCTCAAAGATGGTCCAGATAACCTCCTCATCTCTTCCATGATCCATTGTCGTCGTCATCATCAGTCTTCTTCAAACACAAGCGCATGAAATTTGTTGACATTTTTGCCCATTTGGGAATTTGACAGAAATCCAGAAGTCTTCAGTCGACATTTCACTTTTTTTGTAATGAGAAAACCACTCATACACTTGAGTGTTTCCATAGTGCTGTCCTTGTAAGATATGTTCAACATCACAACAGTTTCCGCAGCATTTTTCTTGAGTAGGACACAAAATTCCATAGCCACATGCAATTCTCTTAAATCGACGATCACAAAAACACGAGGTTCAAGTCAAACTGCTTTTATGAAAGAATTCACTGTGACCAGAGAACCTTCCCAGGCAACACCAGTGGGTGCACTACCTCAGAGAGCTGCAGGAAAGATGCATACTGTGAACGCTCCGCCCAGCATCTTTTCCCTTTTTTTGGGAGGGGGGTAGTTTATTTTGGGGGGTGATTTCCTCATACCTATGAGCAATTGTGAACAGGATTCCCTGGAACAGCATCTGGCATGTATGAAATGAGCCCTCTGAGAAGCAGGAGGAGGGATTTTACTATCAACAAAGGCCAGGAGTGGAGTTTGTACTCTGGACCCAAGATCCCTGTGCAGTGAATCTCCTGGATCCAGAAAACAGCTACAACATCCCAATGCAGCAGCAGAACCAGGAACAAGAGGAATTCCCGAACAATAGAGCAAGTAAAGAAGAGTGCTTTTTTTTATGTAGGAGGCTGGCTTGAAGAGTGGGTGCCTCTAGGCACTTAATTGGGGGAGCTGGGCTTCCTGACCCACAGCAGTGGAGTTGAGTACCTTCAGCTGAGGTTTCCTGGAGTGGGATACCTCTGAAACCTTAATTCAGGGAGCTGGGTGGGTTTATTGACCCATGAAGCTTGAGCTGAATGCCTTCAGGTTGAGGTTTACAGTGGAGCGGTATGTCCTGTTGGGTATTTATTACTACACCAGAAAGAACTTCCTAACCTGTCCTGGCAAATGTCTCCACCGTGAATATTTCTCAATGGCATTACAACCTGATAACTTACTTAATAAACCCCTTAAGCATGAATTTTGTCTGTGAGTTCTGTGTAGTCCCTGCAATGGATATTAGAAGCCAGAGAGGTAAACAACAAAAATTCACTGCTGTGGACCCAATTAATCTCCTTACCGGTTTAAAGATCCTGGCTTGTGGCAACCTCTAAAGCACCCACCTAATGTCTCTGGCGGCCATCCAGTTGCCACCATCTGTAGCAACCCTGCAGACCAAGGTAGAACTGCCCAGGTGGGTTTCCCAGACTCTCTTCATGGAGGTACAAAGCCTCGTCTTTCTCCTGAAGAGCTGCAAACTGCTGACCTTGCAGTTAGCAGCTGACCTTGCGGTTAGCAGCTGACCTTGCAGTTAGCAGCTGACCTTGCAGTCAGCAGCCCAGCTTCTAACCACTACACAAGTGGCTCAGGCAGAGAGGTCAAATAAAGAGCATTGATTAAGATCTCAGATTACCTCTCTGACTCATCTTCCTCCTGTAGGCAGCTGCACCTACCCACCCAAGGCAGCTGTGGGGATGATAGGAACAAGGCTGGTAAGACACATCTTTAACAAATGCTGGCCACTGATATTAAGACCCAGTGAAGCTTAGAGGCGCCTTTGCGATGTTGATGTTCATTTTCAACAGTGGAAGGTTTTCAAAATTCTTCTTCATCAGGGGGAGTGGGATGGACCGACAAGACAATATGCTTTTGCTCATCTATAATGTGCTTTCTTTTTAAAGTGACCTTATACAACTACCAGAATATCTATTTCTCCTGGTTAGTATTATGAAATGCCCCTGACAAGCCTCAGTCTGTAAATAACCAAATTAACATGTTCAAACGTCAAACAGGAAGCATTCAAATGGGTATGTTCTCCACACTGGAGAGACTAAAGTCTTGCTTTGTGCCTACTACTGTGAGTACAAGAAATATAACTACCACCACTGTCCAACTCATGATCTAGAACTGATAGTGGGGTGTCCGGGAGCGGAGCTGCTAAGTGACGAGTCCACCCACTCTTGAGCCTCTAGCAGCAATAGCTTTGTAAAGGACAATGAATGTTCCTTGGTCTAACTCATTGGTAACACTTGACTGTTCTACTGTGACTTTCCACTGTGGGTAATGTTGCCTCCAGCGGGACCTCTAGCAATGTCTGGAGACAATGTGGGTTGTCATGACTGGGACAGTTCTGCTGGTACATGGCATGTGTGGACGCCAAGGATGCCGCTAAGCATTCAACAGTGAATAGGACAGTCCCTTCAAACACAGCACTGTCTAGCCCCAAATGTCAGCGGGACCAAGGTGAGGATGAGAAACCCTGTTCGACATCAGCCCACACGAAAGGGCTGTCTAACTCCCCTTTAACACCTTCAACCGCAGGAAGCTCATTGTCTCTTCAAATCATCCATGAAACTCTTACTGGAACCCGCCCACCCTCAGAAAGCCCAACACCTGCAGCTTCTCCCACTATCACCCGATGATGTCACTCACCAGGGCCACAACGTGGCTCTGACATTTGAAAAATGCGAGAGAGAAACCTTCCAGCCTGGAAGGCGAGGGTGTGGGAGGGGACAGTCAACTAGCGTTTCCTACAATGGGACGGACAGCAAACATGAAGAGCTTTAAAGAAGCCCTGGTGGTGCTAAGGGTCAAGCACTGGGCTCCTAGCCATTAGACTGGCAGTTCAAATCGACCAGCTACTCCCAGGAAGAAAGATGAGGCTATCTGGTCACATAAAGATGTACACTCTCAGCAACTACAGCAGCAGCTCTACTCTGCCCTATTCACTCAGAGTCCTAACAGGTTCCTTGGCAGTGGGTTTCCTTGAATTGAAACTAACCCACTCTAATTTCATTATATGCAAAAACAGCCAGACACAATGGTATGCAAATGATCTGTATTACCATTGCAATAAAACGTTATTTGCAGGCACCAAAATTTTAACTCCATATAATTCTCAAGTACCACGGAATATCCCTGATTTTTTAAATTTCTTTCTATGCATTTATATTTTAATGTACTTTTAAGCGTTTAAAAGTAGGCAAACCAGGCCTGGCTCACTGGCGGTACAAAAAGGGGCAGGAGGGCCATGGTTCCACTGCAAGTGTGTGTTCAGGTTCACAGAACTTCTCAGGTCATCCTCACAGTGCTCCCACCAGGGGGAGGTGAACTTTCTGCCTTTTATTTATTTATTAAAATCATTGTATTGGGGGCTCGTACAACTCTTATCACATTCCACACATCAACTGAATCAGGCAGGTTTGTACATGTGTTGCCCTCATTCTTTTCTAGACATTTACTTTCTATTGAGCCCTTGGTATCAGCCGTTTTATCTTTCCCCCTCCCCCCTCTCCCTCATAACCCTGATAGACTTGTACAGTGGTTTTATTTCCATCTCTCACACTGACCCGCTGTCTCCCTTCCACGTTTTCTGTTGTTCTTCCTTTGAGTTCCCCCTCCCAGCCAAGATGCAAAAGCAGGATCCTAAGCTCATAAACAATTTGCCAGCACAATAAATAATCACAATTCATACAAACAACACATTCTGAGGTTCTGAGTGACAACGGGGGGCGGGGGGAGGGAGTTTGGGGAGGAAGCAATGAAGACACAGCCCTGCACTTAAGGAGCTCAGAGCGCTAGCAAAGAGATAATTACAGTAGAAAGTGGTGACCCCATGGCAGAGATTGCCAGAGGGCAGAGTGGAAAGAGCCTAGGGAGGGAGCTAAGACTTCCAGAGCAGAAGCCTGGAGTAGCCAGGCAGAATGGGGGTGGGGGAAGCCATCCCAGGCGGTCAGTAGCTGAGAAGGAACAGGGAGGCAAGCAGCAGCACAGTGCCTGGGGAATTACAATGAGTTCAGTGTCATTGGAGGCCAAGAAGCAAGCAGAGAGTCGAAAGTCGAGGCTGGAGCGCTGGCCGGGGTTAGGGCAGAGATGGCCTCAGTGCCTGGAAGCTTGGGGTTATCCTGCTAACTGGAGAGAGCCAGCGGCAGAGTTTTAGCACGAGTAGCTTGTTTCATAGAGGATATTCTGGAGTCTCAGAGGAAATATATGGGAGTGTGGGAGGAAAAATGAGAGCCAGGCAACAAGTGAAGAGTGTCCTTTCCAGGCAGGGGCTGCAGGAACACAGGAGAAGTAACAGATTTTATTACTATACCAACCAAAACCAAACCAACTCACTGCTGGAGAATCCATGCTCATGGCGACCATACAGGACAGGGTAGAACTGCCCCTATGAGCTTCTGATGCTGTAACTTTAAGGGAGTGGAAAGCCCAATCTTTCTCCCAAGGAGCAGCCCTTGGTTTCAAACCCCTGATCTTGAGTATTGTAGCCAATGCACAGCCACGATGCAGGCAAAAGGGATAGAGCTCAGTGAAAGCAGGAACCCACCTTAGGGCTGGGGTGGGAGTGAAGTGGGGAGAAATTATGTCTTCCCCTTGCTGAGTGACCATGGACACAGACTCCAAAAACTATGAACAATAATCTCAAAAGTTTAGTGTCACGGACAAAGTGCTAAAGAAACAGAAAGAATGGGATGGTATATCGTCCCATAGAAGTCCCCAGCTGAAGTTACATTTAGGCTGTCTTTAACAACGATTAAAAATTTGCTGAGAAGGAAGTCAAAGAGGTTTGAGAAGGACACTGAGGCAAGAGGAATGAGTGGGGGAAACCAAAGCCCGTGTAGATTTATGCTGAACTCAGAGTCAACCAAAACGAGGTCTAAAATCATTCTTTTTTATCATGCAACTCTTGTTAGATCTTGTCCTCCTCATCCACCTCCATGTTTCGGATGCTGGCCTTTAGCGGCCACAATGAAGGCGCCCTTGGGGCTCAGTGGCTTACCAGATGGGCGGTGAAGGGCAATGTCAGCAGGTGGAACCCACCTGGGGACAAAGAGGCGGCTTCCTGCTGCCATAAAGACGGACAGCCTGATGAACTGTATGGAGCAGATCTGTGTCCCGTAGGATTATAGAAGAACACTGGTGGCGCTTCTGGGCTAAGCACTGGACTGCAAATCACAGGATGGATAGTTCAAGCCCCCCGACCCCCTTGGAGAAGAAGGTTATCTGCTCCTGGCAGTGGGTTGTATGTAGGATTATTACTGAGTTGGAAATAAGACAAAACACAACAGGGGAGGCAGTTTACATTTAAACCCCCAGTATCTGATCTCAATAAATTAGCAAGTCCAGGTACCTTTAACCCTATCTTTGAGCTCTAAATGACAAAAAGACCGTAAGACATGCCAACATCCCAGTCCTAAATATGCTACTCGGATGACAAAAACAGACTATTCATCTGTCCCAGTCATCGCCTTCCAACTGGTGAGGCCAACCAAAGCTTTTGTCTTTGTTTTTAACCTTTTTATTGTAAATTAGGTTGGAGTTGACTCTTTTTTTTTCCCCCCCACATTCAACAAGTTAAACCACCTACGAGGCCTCACAAGGGCTTGCCCTATTTCTTCTCCCACTCCCCCTTTTCCCATCTCCCTCTTGTAGGATATCATCTTCCTCTTGACCCAAAGTAATCTCTCTGAACTGTGGCCTGTTGCCTCCCCTTCCCTCCCTTACTCGGAGTAGCGGTCCAAATCTGTTTCTTATGGTGTAAAAACTTTTTTCTTTTGCATAATCATGGCCTCATACAATATGTGCCCTTTTGCCTTTGGCTGACTTGGCCCAGCATAATGCCCTCCAAGTCCATCCCTGTCATGGGGTGTTCCACAGCTCCATCATTAATGTAGGGTCATGGACAGTATCCCACTGTGTGTATTGTGTACAAAGTTTATTCATGCATTCCTCCACTGAGAGCCTTTTAGGTTCTTTCCATCTTCTCGTGACTGTGAAAAGAGCAGAGATGATCGTGGGTGTGCACAAGTCTGTGATATGTTTTTTATTTCTGTAAGGTAATGCGGTAGGTATATAATCTGTTGTCAATTTGAAAGGATTAAGAGTGAAGGGGTGGAGTTTATCTTGTCATTCAGGTTGTAGCTTGATGACCTCATTTGGAGGCGCTAAGGAGATAAATAGCTCGCTGGAGGCAGATGCAGGTTTAATCCCTGCAAGACGTTACAGACAACGAGCCTGATCAGCAGCCAGAGCCCCAAGCTGGAGGAGCCACGTGGAGACCCCTCCCCGTGCTGGATCCACTACAATGTCCTGGATCCACACGACTGCCCACCCACTGGCCTGTGAGCTTCCTGCATTCGGCGTCATTGTATGTGCTTCATGAGTCTGAAGAGGACTTTATAGATTGGTATCAGACATAAGGGCTAATATTGGACTTACGGACTTGATCTGGACTGGGCTGAAATGTTTTCTTAATGTACAATTACTCTTTATATAAAGCTCTGTCTTATACGCATATACATGTGTATGAATTTGTTTTTCTCTAGTCTACCCGGACTAACACAGGTATCTACCAAGGTGCTGAGGCACATGCTATTTCTATTCCTCATGGGTTTTGGAAGTGGCATTTTGCTTTCCATGTTGATTGTCCTGCTTTACAGTCTCTCCAGCAGGGTACAAGGGATCTAATCTCTCCACACCCTTCCAGCAACAGTTGTTTATTGTCTGTAACTTTGCTATCAATTCCGGGGTGAGGCGACATCGTCATTTGCAAGTGCATTCCTCAGTAGGCTCGTGATCACAAACATGTTTGTTGGTAAACAGCTCATGTCCTCTGCCTGTGGCTTACCTGACTTAGTCATCTTTTCTTGTAGATGTGTTGAAGTTCGCTATGCATTTTAGAGATTAGACCCTCTATCGTTGTCCACTATATCACTGCCAAAACACAAAAACAGAAAACACCCAGTCTGTGGGTTCTCTGTATTCTCTGGGTGAAACCTCCTGATGCGCCATGGACTTCCAACCAGCCAGCAGCCTGAGTTTGAGAGCTAGCCCCATTTGTGGCAGTCAGTCAATGAGGCCAGCAAGGTTCCACAGTCCCCTCGTGTGCACAGTGAGGAGAGAGAAAACACACACCCATGGAGCAGGTGTAAGGGTTAAGCCAGGTGCAATCCGTAAGCACTCAGGACAGTGGCTGGCCCGTGGTATCTTGATGTGCTGCTATAATTTATAGAAGTAGTAACATTATTCTTAAAACACAAAGCTAGCTAGCTCATAGTATGTCTGTTACACACATCCATGGTTCCATGAATGCTTTAGTAGCAAGCACTGTGGAATAGTTTCTTTAAATATAGCATCCTGGGTACCAAGTGCAGACTTATTAAAACGGAGTCTCAAGAGATGGGAGGAAGACATTTATAGCTACAGCAGGAGCCTCTTGTGATTTTGTTGTGGTCTGAATTACATTGGTGACAGACAGCCCCCATTTCTTCCTCTAACCCCCGAGATGATTCTGAACTTCTGATACAGTACACCTTACCTTTTTTGCACCAGCCTTGTAATCTACTAACTTGACAAAACACAGAAAGATATAAAAAAGTAATGTGCTTATTAAAAATCCCATGCTTTCTTTTCATTGTTTGTGTATCTGAAAAGGGAAACCACAAGCCATCGTTTGATAATTACTGGGTCTAGAATTTCACCCTGAGTGAGCCCGGGGCTCCCTATTCTTTTGTTTGGAAACTATACTTTCTCGATTTGGTTGCTTTTGTTTTTAATTGGTATAGTGCACCTCTCCGGGAGTGCTTGTGTAATTCCTCTGGTCTCCATCCATTCCTCAAAGATGATAAGCAGCCGGCAAGCCTTCCCAGCTCAGAGGGCAAAATTCATGCTGGTCAGAGTATGTGAACTCATTTAGTGCCACTCCGTACTCTCACGCAATCAGCTCACCTATCTTGAGTTTCAATTTCCTCTTACAAGTATTTGCTCTACTCTTCCCCGGCTGAAGATCGACCTCCTTGTCTAAGAAGGACAGCAGTGTAATAGGAGAGGAGGCGATCTGCTTGCTTGTTCGGATTAGTCCATCTGTTCCGGTTCTGAACTTGAAGGGGTTCCCCTTTTTGTTTCTGTGAAAATGTTTCCATTGTCTCCATACTGTGAACTTTAGAAGCCCTGATTTCATGTCTCTTCTAAAGTTCCCATCGTCATGATTCATTTTAAAGGACAATTTTTCCTTTTATAGGAATATGCCAGCTATTGCTGGGTCACTGGTTCTGCTTTTCAGTTCCTCTAGGTCACTTCTCAATCCAAGCTCTTAAATATTCCATGCAGAACCATACCACATTCTCTACTCACCCCTGGTTAATATTATTTGCTAAGAATGTCACATGTGACAGTGTCCCCAGCCTACTGGAATCATCTTCTTGGCCCTGAAGACTGCTTAGCTCAAACGGAGAATAAATGTATTGGGTACAGACTCTGAGCTGTTTTCTCCCAAGGCATGGACCTCTTTCTTTCAGCTGATCAGGTAGGTCATTCTACGGTCAATATCAAAGAGCCATTTGTAGATTATGAAGTTGATCACCAAATTTGGCCAACAGAGCTGAAAACCTTTTAAAAATGTTTCTTTGTTATCTTCATTCTTTACGGAGATAATGACAAAGTGTACGCTGGTTAAAAATGAAGGCTCTGAAAACAGAATTATATTTGCTTCCTGTCGTCATCCCCAACGACTTGTGTTGACAAAAGACAGAATCTCACTGTCCCTTGGCTTCTTCCGCGATGACAACAATGATGTGGCTACTCATATGAGCCATGTAGGGTTTTTCTGAAGAGTCCAAAGTGTTGAAAAATCAGATGTTTGACTTTTAGGAAAAAGCGAGATGTTATGTTGCGGAGACACTAATTTCTTTGCTCAGTGGGTACCGAGAAATATTTTTAAAGAATTTTGTGAAGCAAGATTGCTGTAAAGGAATCAAGGTCACACAAAATCACAGACAGATAAAAAAAGAAACACAACGGGAATCCCTCGTGTAACACGTGTTCTGTAGCGTGGGAGCCGGGGGTGGTGAGTAGGGATGATGAAAGGGGAGCTACAGTGGTCTTGTTTGTTTGTGTATATCGCCAAAGTCATCCCAAAGAATGGAAGGTAATGTAAACAATTGACAGAAGCATTATTAAGTGGTTACTTGGGTATGTGGTAAAAAAAAATATGCTATTACTTGAGACCAATTTTGCATGACTAATTCTTTAAATTTTTAATCCAATCTATCACCAAGCAATTCCATCTGCCAGGTTTTCTGCGTTTCACAAGATTCCATCCATGAAGTTGGAAACTATGTTAAGATGATTCAAGAGCCCCTGCTAGTCTCTAAAGATTTTCTCCTTGTCAGTGATGGCCCCGATGACACTTTGATCTCATCTCACTTGAAACCTGATTTAAAAGTGTGGAAGCCTCATGAAGAAATCCCACATTTAGGTTCTGTATTGTTGTGGGAGAATGCAGACTTTGGGGCAGGTCTTTTAATTCTTTCTTACCTTCGACACACCACAGAGTAACTTAGGTACGAAAGTTTACAACCAACTTTGGAATGCAGTCAACTAAATACAAAAATGACTGGCAGTTTCTAGCAATCACTTGGGGCTTACTGACCATGTGCCAAAAAACAGCATCACCGTGCTTTCTTAGCACAACCCAATATGTACTCCTGTGGACATCAAGTCCATTTCCACTCAATGCAACATATTTAGGAAGATGGGCCGCCTGGCCTTTCTTCTGCTACCCTCTGGGGAGGCACTGTTATTGGTGCCATTTTGCAGGCCAGGAAGTACTCGTTAAGCTAATAGGCCTGGGGAACGTGTCCCCCCATCAAACGGCTTCAGAGACCAGTCAGAACCATAATCCAACTACAAAAATGAATATCTGCGTGCGCTGACCAATAGTTGGCTAAGGATGGCCCAGGTCCAGTGGGATCACACCGAGTGGAAATTTGTCTTTCTGCCACTTTGATGTTTCCCACCCAAAGATTAGATTATACATTCCATGGTGTGTGTGTGTGTGTGTGTGTGTGTGTGTGTGTGTGTGAGAGAGAGAGAGAGAGAGAGAGAGAGAGAGAGAGAGAGAGAGAGAGAGAGAGAGAGAGAGAGGAGAGAGGAGAGAGAGAGAGAGAGAGAGAGAGAGAGAGAAGTGGAGCCCCCTGGTGGTACAGTGAGTTGGTGGTATTGTGAGTTGGGCTGCTAACCACAAGCTCGGCAGTTCGAACCCACCAGCCACTTGGCAGAAAAAAGACAAGGCTTCCCACTCCTATGACGTTACAGCCTTGGAAGGGCAGTTCTACCCTGCCCTACTGGGTCACTAAGGGTTGGAATCAATAGGATGGCAGTTTTGTTTGTTTGTTTTTAAGTAGTGAAGTGGTTAACATTCTCGATCACAAACTGAAACGCTGGAGGTTTCAGTCACCCAGTGACTCGTCACAAGTAGAGTGTGCCATCTACTTCTGGTAAAGCTTCCATTGAAGACCCGATGGGCACAGCTCTGCTCTACTGTACCTGGAGAGACCCGGAGTCAGGGCAGACCTGACAGCACCTGGCTGAACAGAAGATGCAGCACACCCCAGAAATGACTGCAAACTTTGGGGGCACTCAGGACACAGTGGAGGGACACACTTCCTTAAACGACTTTAAGTTGTTTCAGTTACCCAAACAAAAGCCCCGCCCCAATTCTTCTTTTAATTCTAAGTACACAGAGAACAATCTCAATAAACAGCAGCTGGTGTATCAATTTTCAGTGGATGCTATTTGTGAAAGAACAGAGTCTACAATAAATGTGCTGCTGCTTATATGTACTCTGGGGGTTCCTGTGTGCATGCACTTTGGGGCCCATTTCCTAAAGTGGGAGCATGGTTTCACATTTTAGAGATGCTTACAAATGTTCACAGCTCCCATAACTTTGATTTAATTTGAATAGCTGGCCACTGTCGTGATTTATCTAGTTCTGAGTCCTTGATAAGATAAACATAACCCAATTATAACATTATTCTTGCAAGAAATTAGCATTTATGACACAGATTCCAGAAATGCTCTGCCAAGAAGAGGGGACTGTCAGCAAGGCTGGAGTGTCAAGGCCCTCCTGAGTGTGTTCCAGCAGCAGCAGCAGCAGCAGCACCTGACCGGTGGGTTTGTCATAGGACAGTCACACAGAAGCAAACCTTCAGACCCTGAATGCACAAGTGAGAAGTCACAGAACTCATGAGATGGCTCCAACTTCAACACAAGGGCTAAGGACTAGCATTTCCTAACAATGCAGAGATGAAATTATAAGTGGTTTAAGTCTGGTCATTTAGATGGTTTCACTGTGTCACCACCGCCACCCCACCCCACCCCCACCTCCTCCTGCTGTCTGTTTCCCTTTGAAAGGAACTTGCTAACTGTAACACCCCCACCTCTGTCCCCTTCAGCTCAACCAGCCCAGATGCCAGCCAGCACACGCAGTGTCATCTGGAGAACTCTAAGGACCCTTTCAGAGGCTCGGCAAAGCATTCCTCTTTTCATAACATACGAAGACAGGTTTTCCTTTTCTGTCTCCTGGCCTCACATGGCACGTGGCATCTCAGCAGCGTACCAGCGGAATAAAACCAAAGTCACGGCCATCGAGTCCATGCAGACTCACAGCAACCGTAGAGCAACAGGCTAGAACTGCCCCTGTGAGTGATCATGACTGTCACAACTGTTTACAGGATGTGAAAGCCCTGCCTTGCTCCCTTGGAACCGCTGGTGGTTTCGATCCGCTGACCTTTCAGAGAGCAGTCAAACTCATAACCGCTAGGCCACCAGGGTTCCTTCATTAAGCCAGACGTCAAGGAGGGTTGCCAACATGTAGAAACACAATGCTGTTCTTCTCACTAATCTTACCCACTTTTGGCAAATAATGTTATTTTTCATTAAAATTTCTATATACGTTAATTTTAAGTGACTAAATAAACAATGCACGTATTCCCTCAGTTCCTCATTCCTAATCTGATAAACACGCACAGGAAAGGCATTACCCGCACTTGGGTTCGGCATCGTTTTTAACAGGGTCAAGGGCTCCTGAGACCACAGAGACTGTGAACAGCTGTCCTAGAGAGAAGAGGGATGGGCGACTGAGCGCATCTGCACGCTGCACTGGACAGAAGAGCAAGGGCAGCTGGTGCGCAGCCTGGTCCTCTCCTCCTCCCCCTGGGAGTCAGCACGCCCAGCCTCTACAAGTGCAGTGAGCTCACTTCCCCGCTGTGTGTCTGCACAGCTCTCGCAAGCAGTTCTGGGGGTAGGGGGCCCAGCCCTGCCTGCAGTGAGGTAAGTCCGCCTATGGTAATTTGGGATTTTGTGTAAAAACCCAGCCTAGATTTATCAGCATCCAGGTGGTACTTTCCTTTGCTATCTGCTGGCTCATGGGGCTTGAATTTCACCTGGTTCCGAACTTAGGCAGGGAAGAGTGGGGCCTATTGACAGGGCTCCTTCAAAGACTTCGGCATTGATTTTAGAAATAAAAAGAAGAGTCCAAGGCTGGGGAACAAGACACTCATGGAGGGACTGGGGCTTCTGGGAGGGCAGAAAGAGTGGCTGTTCCCCGGCCCCGGGCGCATTTTAACTTGGTGGTTTGCAGTCTGTATCGTGCTGCTGGGTTTTACAGTTGGCCAGGTGGCTTTAAACATCAAGAGACTTTAATTCCTGAACCACAGGGTATTTTGATCTTGATGCGTGACCGCAACTTACGGCAGCTTATTATTTAGGGAGATGGCTGTTTCTATAGATACAGGGTCTCAAGAAAAGGCAGTGGGCCCCAGGAAGAACAGTAGGCCAAAGAAGGGGATACACACACACACACACACACACACACACACACACACCTCAGCCAAACCATGGACACTTGTGCAGGGTGCTGCAACTTGACCTGGATCTACACAGGCAATGGCCCTCCTACAGTTCGGAAGCAGCTCAAGACATCAGAGGAGCCTGGGGGCCCAGCCTGAATAAGCAGAGGCCACTGAGACACAGACACACGGGCTGCCTAGAAACTCCTGAGCAGAATGGTGCTATTTTTAAACGACAGTTCAAGAGCCCTAATGAGGTCCTCACTTTAAATTATTAGTGACCAGGCTCCCAGAGTAGCCCCAGATTAGCTGCCTCAAATTCCAGAGCCAAGGGAGGGCCATCTTGGCCTCTCATAGCTGGACCGCAGGCTTGAGGGTCCATCTCCATCAAGCAGTCTGGAAAGGGCTTACTGGGCAACCCCACAGGAGGCGGCTTGGAAGAGCCAAGGTAACTGCCTATGAACAGTTGTTCCACAAACAAGGTGTACAACAGTGGCCTACCAGGCAAAGCCCACCCGGGGGCAGCCCTGGGCTCAGGGGGAAATGCAGACAAAGATTCTGAATGCCCTGATTAAGAGAGGCAGGTGGGGAGAGGCCCCATGAGGCAGGGGAAACGCAGCCCTGATAGGTGAGCGGAGCCAACGCGTACACTGGTTTTCCTTTCAGATAGCTGGCACTTGAGATTTTGACACCCATCCGTACGGTTCAGATGGTGACTATGTGGTGACTCCAGTGTTCTTTTAGTGCTTTTCTTTGTCATGACAACCCTACAGGGCAGGGTAGAAGTGACCCTGTGAGCTTCCGAGACTGCAATGTCTTTCTCTCCAAAAGGAGCTGGTGGATTTGAACTGCTGACCCTGAAAGGATTGAAGCTCAAGGCGTTCTAACCACTAGGTGTTGGCATTGACTGAGTGGCAGTGAGTTTGTTTGTTTTTTGGGGGGTGGGGGGCGGGAGGGTGCTTGTTCATTCAGCGTAATGAATAACTCTGCTTAGTTCAAAGGTCATAGATTTTTGTCAAGAGGCTTCGATGGACTTAACATCAAGGACAAGCTGGAGTGAAGAGCATTCCCTGCCTCCACTGTCACTATTTCACTGGACCTCTATTCTAGTTTAGGGAACATCAAGGCCAGGCCCTGGGAGCATGATTTCATCGGGGGGCAACTCTCCCAAGAGCAGGAAGCAGTTTGCTTCTGAGTTTGTCTAGCGTCTGACTATTACTGTGATGATCTTGCATGACACATTAATTTTTGAGACTCTTTCAATGAAAAGCTAAGGGGCTTAAGGATCCATGAGCTTAAGGGGTAAAATTGTACTGATAGGCCGCCCTGTCGTCTCCCCTCTGAGGGTGATTGCCGCCATACCTCAGAAGGAGCACACACTCCGAGGTTCAGAACCAAATTTGTCAATGGTTGAGCCCAAAGCTGGGGAACAGTTGTGTGGAATCCGGATTCTCTATTGTCCTGTGGAGGTGGCTACCCTGGTGATAACATTCCTGACCTCTCTCTCTCCTGTGAGTCCACAGGCAGCACCTGAGCTCAGTCTATTCCCTTCACCACCTCACTTCCCAGGAAGGCACCCTGCCCACAGAGGACAAATGTGATGATGCTGTGGGCCGTAGAGGGCCAGGATCTCTGAGTGGGGAAGCCTGCCTTTAACCAGCATTTGGTGGGGCGGGGGGAAGATTTATTCGAAAATCCAAATACATTTAGGCTACATTTCCTAATCTAGTCTTTGTCAGTAAAAATGTAGTCTTCTGATTCTTTATCTGTTGACTCTTTCATCTTATTTTATATTTGTCCAGAACTCTTGAGGGGTAAGAAGCGCTATTGATTGGGCCCCTTCAAAGGCACAGTACCTACAAAGTCTCAATCTCACTTAACAGCAAAAGGCCGAAATTAAATACCCAAAAGAAGTGAGGTCAAATAGCACAAGAGACCGGTAGCAGGGCCACAATACTACTTAGATGGCTAGGTGCTGATGGTCTCATAGTAGACAACCCAGACCCCTCAACAACCTGGGAGGCCCAGGTTCAAGAACAGACCCTGCACATTGACCTCTGGATGCCGGGCCTGGTACAGGTATGAGTCAGGCTGGTACAAAGTCAGGGGAGACAGCCGTCCACAGAACCGTCAACCACTCTCACCAGATCATTGTCTACTATTTAAATCACCAAGGAGTCCTGCATCCGGTGACAGAAACGGCCTGGCCAAGTCAGTGTACCCCTGGTCTAGCTTCCATCTCTTGGATTACCCTCCTCATTGAGGCCAGAGGCTCCCTGCCACTGGAATTCCTTACATCCTCCTTCTAAAGTCCAAGTGCCCCAGCCTGAAACTCTGGGAAGTCTTGAGGAGCCTTCTCTTGCTCCCCCTGTAACCACTCTTTGGCAACCTGGCCAAGAACTAGCCAGAGGTGCTAATAGACAAAGCAAAATCCTGTTCAAGTTCAAGGAAGTTACCTACTAAAAATGTGCCTGCCTTCAGGTGAATGGCTGAAGGCAGGCTCATTCTGACATCTGAAGATCATGATGATAATGTCTAGCTATCTCATGTCATTGTTGCAAGCATTAAAGGAGACAATGCACATCAAGGGCTTGGCCTGCAACACCCTAAGCTCTCACCAAACATTAGATTTAATCAAGAGTTATCTTTCCAGAAGGCTTGCGGTCCCTGGAAGCACACCTTCAAACAAAGCATGACTGAAAGTGTTAGGCAAAGGTAATGAGCAGGCAGTAAAGCCAGTCAACTGATAAGGGACAGAAACTTGGCTCATAGGCTAGCCTCCACAGAGCCATTTTACCAATGAAGAGGAGGAGGAGGAAAAGGCCAAATTATATGTAATAAGCAGACTCAACATCAGTCTGAGTAGCCAAAGAAATGTAAACTAAAGCCAGAATGGAAGTCTGTTACAGCAGATGGATAAGAATTCTCAAGTTTGACCCTATGAAGCACCCTAAAACCCCAAACAAAAAACATATACTTTATTCTTTAAATTGTATGTCTATAGACACCCCTTCAATAGTTTTCAATATGCAGTAAAATGTTCATAATATATTTTTTTGAAAAGGGGTGATCTTCATTCATATACAAAATAGAAATGAATGCCAGTCGTGCCTTGATTTGATTACCTGCATTCAACTATATATCAAAGCTACCATTGCAGGCTCTGATACGAGGGGAGTTGCGTGTCAATGTCAGCTCTCCCATAACAAATGACTTAGGGCACCTCAGTTACCTTTGATAGATGCGTCCTCCCCAAATGGAAAATGAGTATAATTTGGAAAAATCCCATTATTTTTTATGCCAATTCCCCCATGAACTTTTTGAAGCCCCCTCATCCACATAAAGTGCTTAAAGCAGTGCCTGAAATATAGTGATTTCTCCAAAAGAATACACCTATTAGTCAGATTCCTGCAGTAAACCATCAGCATCCGTGCAAACAATGGATTCGCTTTCCCTCTCTGTTTCAGAGTCCTTGCAAATACAGTACCATGTACCCTCTACTCTCTCCTTTACTGGCTGCCCACTGTCAGGTGGCAAGTATTCACAGACTAACTCCGGTTCCAGGTTACTCCCAACACAAGCACACAACCCCTACTCCCTCTACACACACACACACACACACACACACACACACACACACACACACACACACAAGCACATAGTCCAGGGCCCACGTCAGGACGTTAGAGAATGCACTCACAGAAGAGACGGACTTGGAAGGGACCACAATAGGTCTTCTCTCATTCCCCACTGTTCCCAAATCAATTATCGGCAACATGACACTATATGCATCAATCCTTTCCCCGAGCTGTAGAAACTAAGAATCACACCAGCCTCGAAATCATGTGAAGATTTAAGGAGGACATTCAAAATGCATGCCCTTTTGATCAGGTCTTCACAGAGTGGTCCAAAGCACTCTGACAGGAAGAAGTCCACGTAGCTACACGTCATGGGGCCGTGATGCTAAACATACAAGGCCTTTTGTCCGTGAAGTGCTCAAAACTCACCCAGATAATTACATCAGTCCTTGCATGAGCTTGTGCAAAATCATCGTAATGAGTGTTACAGAGTGATGTGTTCCACCATAGCGAATGGTGTTGGCATTCTAACCCCTAGGGAGCCCCACTGGTGTAGTGGTTACACATAGGGCTTCCATCAGCAAGGTTGGCAGTTGAAAACTACGAGCAGCTCCAGAGGAGAAAGACTGGGCCTGGCACTCCCATAAATAGTTAGGAATCTCAGAAACCCACAGGGAGTGGCTAGGAGTCAGCATTGACTCAGTGGCAGTGTGTGCAGAGGCTACCCTGTGGCAGTCATCCCACTTGGAAATCAAAGGCCTCTGTGTTATGCTAAGGAGGTCGTATCCCCTCATGGCTTGTCTTTAACCTAATCACCTGTGCATTCCAGGAACCTAGGCAGACTCAGATAAGGAGCAAACTTTTGGGAGAACGCAAGAAACCCTGGGATGCTTAAAGGGCAAAGGACATCCCTGCAGAGTAGACACAGAAAGCCTTCTCTCCTAGACCCTGTGGCCTGAATTCACATCTCTCACCTAATGAACTGAGAACCCGCATATCTGTCCTTTACAGCCTCCCCCCCCCCCACTACATTCCTCTCACAGCAGTACAGGAAACTAAGCTAGCCCACGAGCATTCTAGTCAATAGTCTAGCAGAATGGCCCACCAGATAGCAAGTCAGACAGGTAGCAGTGTCAAAGTAATGAGGAAGGCCCCAACAGGGCTAGCAGCGCTTACATCTCCCTTACACTGTGAAAGCCTCAATCTACAGGATTCATTTGTTAGTCTGTTTACTTTTCACAGGCGTCTCGGTGGCACAGAGGCGAAGCGCTCTGCTGCTAACCAAAGGTCAGTGGTTTGAACCTACCAGTTTTCAGCCTGGCAGTCTGCTCTCACAGGATCTTCCAAGATCACTTGGAAGCCCTATGGGACAGTGCTCTCAACAAACTCACTGCCATAGGTTGATACCTTCTCGCTGTGACCCTACAGGACAGGGTAAAACTACCCCGGCAAGGTTCTGAGCCTCTGCCTCTTTGCTGAAGTGGAAAGCGACATCTTTTTCTCAAGGAGCTGCTGGTTCCGAACAGTTGAGCCTGCTAGTTACAACCCAACGCATAAGCACTATAACATAAGGTTTCCTTTGGGGCATTGCATTTCTACACGGTCACTCCAAGTCTGCATTAACACAACAACAACATGTCCTCTTCTCAAATGACCGTCTGAGAGGAAAGGAATGTCTATCGAGTGTACTGTACATGTTTGCACAACAATCGAGGGTCAAAGCCAGACAAAAAGGTTCCAGGTTCCCCATGCACAACCACTATGCCCACTGCCAGTCTAAGCCAGTAATTCCATTTACTGAAGAGAGAAAGAAATAGCAGGATTCAAATGTCTACAGGAAGCATCTCAGTTCATAAAAAAGAAATTTGATTTAAATTGCAGCCACCCATGTGACAGAGTGCATACATGCCATTTCTACGAAACCCAAGAATGAAGTATGTCCTCCTACTCCACATCGCATACAAAAGTTAATACAAGTAAAGCATCTAAATGTGCACAAACAGATAAGTAAAATGTGATAATGCAGAAAACCTGAAATTCTGTCTTTGGAGGTGGGCAGGGCTCAACTTCTATCTCCATTTACCAACGAAAGGATTAGACACACATCACATTCCATTTCTAGACACACATCACAATACCTTTTCTTAATTACAATAAAAGACTTGAAAATTAAGAATCAGAATGAGATCACCATCATCTAGATGTATATATCACACACATAATATATTTGTCACGTTGTTGTTAACCCTGACGTGTTATACATGATGTGTTGAATCGTAATCTACGTTGGTTAACATTCATCTCACACACACACACACACACAGTTTATATAGACTGTCTCTATATACAGTTTTCCAAAATGTTTCCATGTTTCTCCCTCAAGTGCTGTAAGTCATGTGCTGAGTCATCCATTGTTATCTACCTTAAAGCATACCATTATCCCTTTCTAAAACAGCTCCATCAAGACAGCTTCAAATAAAGGGAAGACTATAAACCAAATCATGAATTAAGCTCATTTTCATTTACAAGGTACTTACCGCCAAATCAATCAGCAAATTAAATCAGTGTTTACGATGCTCTTAGAGAAGCCTGGCGGCACAGGGTTAAGCACCCCAGTGCACACCCAGAAGCCTGATCCCCGCAGGTGAAAGGTCTCCGTTACAGCGGGCGACCCACAGGGGAGGCTCACTCCAGTCTAGCTAGAGGGCCGCCATGAGGTAGAACCATTGGAATGGCTAACAGGCAATGGACTAAATCACGTTCTCCCCCAAATGTTCTTAGTTATCTGTCAAGCAGAAACGACAACACTGTAAATAAAATTTAAGACTAAACGCACCAACGCTGCATGCAAGCAATGACTCTTTTGTGAGAGAAACAATGTGCAGGGTGAAAGCAAGGGAAAAGCAAATTATATATCAGTAGACTCGGGCCACACAGAGAGCACTTTTTTTTTTTTAGCACTGTAAAATAAAGTCCTCAAGGGGAAGAACATAGATTGAAGTGGCCTTGAAGCAAACAAATCCTTGGTGTGTAATTACCTATAGAACTCGTTTCTTAGACCTCGTCAGGATGCATGGAATCTTCCACCTACACGCTATAGTTTCCAAACTGCCATTATAAACGGGAAAAAACGGCCCCATGAACTAACTGGAAGCACTTTGTATCCCTCATGAAAACCTCTCACGAAGTCAAAAATACATAGACATGTGCAAAAGAGGGTCACTTGTATATTGAACAGATAGAAAAGTCCGTGTTTTTGTTTGGGGCATTATAACTTCTCAGATTAACTTTTAAAAAATATTTGTACAAGTCTAGTTAGGACCTGAGGTGAAATGAAATGACTTGGTATCACTCCAGTATCCATGGTCTTTTTAATTCCCATCAACGACTGGGTAAGGTATGCAAATAGTGTGGAGGAGGCCTCTAACTCAGGGACTGGTTAGTTTTGCAGTGTCCCAAATATATAAGTGAGTCGTTTGAGAAGCAGGAACTGAATGTCAAGGCCATCAAGCTTGAAGAACCAAGAGCATCCGACCGTGTTTGTAGATGCCTGGGTGAAGTAGATGTGGCAGCAGAGGCACGGGACGCCACAGCACTGAGATCGTAAGACCGAGCAGTGAAGCCACACTAAGAGCATGAGCCCAGAGAGCAGAGTAGTGCTCGGGCCACGAGGCAGAGCACTGCGCTTTCTGGTCCCACAGCACAAGTAGAGCTGAGTGCTTCAGGCAGGGGGCTGGCTTCGGAATAGCCTTTTCCTGGTGCTAAAGGAGCTCTGTAACTCTTACTGGAGCAGGGCAGAAACCAGACGACCAAGTTGTCCAGAGGCCTAGGAGCAGAGAGGCATGCCTACTGGCATAGCCGAGAAAAACACATGCCAAACAAAAGATCTGTGGCCTTAATGTTTTCTGATCTGACTGGATGTGACCTGTTAATGTCCCTGATAAACCTCCATCAGTGTACTGTGTGTGAGTTGTGTGTGGCCATCGCAAAGGCTTATGGGATGCAGCCAAGAAGCAGAGTGTCTCTGGAAGGTATGGTTCCTGAGAGAATGTGGTAAAGGAGATTGGCCAGTGGAGGCTTGTGTGACCTCTGCCTCACAGAAATCCTCGTTGGCTAGGAGAGGAGTTGGAGTCTCTTTGTCCCAGAGGCAGTCATGTCTGGCCCTCTTGTTACCTCGGGGCCTTACTGAGAAAATGGCTACTAATAAGCTCCAAGAGGGCAGTATGAAGCATCACTGAGAAGAACAGAATCTATTAGGCTCCTAAGCTTCTTTTAGAAAACTCCGGCAAGACATTAAGTTATTTACCATCCCATTGGTATACAGGTTACACTGAGCAAAGATCAGTTGGTCAAAACCAGCGGCTGCTCAGCAGGCGTAAGGTGAGGCTTTTTACTCCCATAAAGAGGTACAGTCTCAGGAACCCACAGGGGCAGTTCTACTCGCGAGGAGTCACCATTGAGGGCAAAGTTCAGAGTCACCATTGAGGGCAAAGTTCAGTTGAGTTCCTTCTGCTAAAGGATCCCTGGTGGTGTCTAGTTTGACATGTCAGCCGGCTAACCTCACTGGCTTGCGAACTGCAAGGTCAGCCGTTCGAAACCACCAGTTCAGAAACCCGCCATGGGAGTTCTACTCCGCCTTACAGAAGCGCTATGAGATGGAGCCGTGGTTTCCTTCTGCTGAAAGGAGGGAAAGGACAGGAAAGTTACAACTTACCGCATCGCAAACGTGCTTGGCTTGTTTGGTTTCAACAGTCTTGCCAAGCACTATCAGCATGACCCAAAAAGATACTGAGGAGGGAAGTTATTTCAAAGCTCCTCGCTGTTCATATTCCAGGGACACTTCAATGCACTGGGTCAATCTGCCCTTTGTTCTTGATTTTAAACTTCTTTCCCCTCATAGATCATTCTAAAGCATGAATGTGTCTTTCCTAACCCGTGGAGAGTTAAAACTACACAGGAAATGTATGGACAAGTCTGCAAATTGAGTGGAAATGTCCAAACACAGAAGGAACTAAGGCTGTGAGAATCTGTTCATACAAAATACAAAAAATAAGCAAAATAACCTTATGCTGAGAGAAGTCCTTGTCGACCACTGGGAGATTGTGAGACTGGAAAGTGGGTGTTCCTGGGGTGCTGTGGACACTTTTTTATCTAAGTGATCATTTCATAACACATTCTACTTACTCTTTGCACTTGGTACTTCTATAAAGTGTACATGTGCACATAGCATTTGAATTCTGATTTCCCTGAAACATAATATAAGCAAGCAAAGCATCAGACCCTGACCTTGGTGATACAGGCATCAGGTAGACTCTAGTGGGGACAAGTACCAAAATATGTGCAAGAGGCTAATATTTTGGCAGCACAAATAGTTTTATTTATTTACTAGGCCAGAAAGCCATAAAGAATGAACTTCAGACTTTGAACCTTTGAGTTAACCAATTAAGTAAACAAAAGAAGGGGCAGGGGGAGAGACAGTGATCACAATTTGCAGTGTATTAAAGATTTATGTGAAGCAGAAGGCGATTATTTCCCCCTTTAAACTTAATATAATGCATGTTTTTAGTCCTTTGTTTCAGAGTTAATTTAACAGCTCCCCAACCAACCAGCAGGCATTTTGTGTCAGATTAAAGTCAAACCAGGGTCTCCACCCACGTACAACAGGTCAAGTTACAAACAAAATAGCACTAGGTTTCCTCTGCTACAAACAAATCAATGTCTGTACCCAGTTCCTCTCCCACATGTCCACATGAGCTTGTCTGTAACAGGCCCTATGGAGACATGAACATACATTTTTCAAAAGATGCCCCAAATTCATGTCTGGGAGGAAAAAATGTAATGTAGCCTATTCAAATGGACAATGTGAAGAAGTTGTGAGGGTGTGTGTGTGTGTACACATGTGCAATTTCAAACCTCACACTTTGAGGATCCAGACTTTTAGGAAATATTTTAAGTTCCTGGATTCACACACATAAAGAGTTGTTTGTTTGTTTGAGGATTTAATTAGCATGCTATTTGGTAACCAAGGAAACTGTAAAGGTTGGAAAATCAACAATCATTCACTCCTCCTCCCATGAATTTTTTTCTTCTTTCTTCAAGAGAAAATATCCAAAAATGAATAAAATTCCAAAAGAAACATTCACTTTTAGCTCTAGAGGCCACATTCAAGAAAATTATTTAAGGCCAGAATGAAACAAGAAGGGTCCCTCAACACTGCAAAACTCAAAATTGTAAAACAAAATCTGCCAACTCAACAGAGAAGCACTGAAATGATTCACTCTGAATAGCATATTAAGAAGCCCTGGTGGCACAATGGCTACGCACTCAGCTCCTCACCCAAAGGTTGGTGGTTCAAAGCCACCAGTGGTTCCCAGAGAAAAGGACTGGCCATCTGCTTCAGGGCAGATCAGAGCCCAGCAAACCATGTGGCTCTGTCCTACTCTCTCACTTGCTGGGATGAGACGGTTACCTAACAACCAAGCTCAGGGCCATCGAGTCAACAGGGACTCCTCGCAACCCTATAGCCCAGGGTAGACCTGCCATTGTGGGTTTGTAAGGCTCTGTTTGGGGGAGCAGAAAGCCCATCTTTCTCCCACAGAGCATCTGGTGGTTTCGAACTGGCCACCGTTGGCATCACAGCCCAGCATGTCCTCACTGCACCCCTCGGGCTCCTGCACCGGCCAGGCAGCATAAGTGAGCTGTCGGAGGGCACCGCCGGGTGCAGTGGAGTTTGATTTGGCTGTGACAGGTGGTTTTACTCTAAACTTTCATCAGACTCAAATGTTTGAGTTTCAGTTGCATCATCTCTAAAACTGGGGTAAAACCCCCTAACAAGGTTATAGAAATAATTAACTAAAATAACCTAATGAGCTCCTAGTAGAGTGCCTGGTACGCAGTGACCAGCCAGAGATTCATCTCCTCCCTTTGGCATTCTAACTATTTAATTTTCACTGTTTATTATTATTTATCCATTAGTGTGAAGATGTGAATACAAAAAAAAAAAGAAAGAAAGAAAAACTAACTCACTGCTGAGAAGTCAGTTCCAACTCACAGCAGCCCGGCAGGACAGAGTAGAACTGTCCCTGTGGGGGTTCCTACACTATACCTCTCTTCCCCTCCCCCCCAAAAAAACCAATTTATTGGTAGCTAACACAATATAAGTTCATTCAATAGTTCCATCAAATCACATGCGATAACTCTGTAAGAGAATAGAAAGCCTTGTCTTTCTTCCACCGAGGGGCTTGGTGGTTTCGAACTGCTGACCTTGTGGTTAACAGCACAACACACACCCATTATACCACCAGGGCAGCATTTAGCCAAAATTTCAGTTGTGTTCTCTGGTATGGAGGCTGCTCCCAGTTATATGAATGAGCTACTGACAAATGTGAAAAACACACTATGAAATGTCGAAAACTAGGGTTATTTTTAAACTGAAAAGGTAATCTCTCCAATTCTATGGAAAGCAGTAACATGGAAGATCAGTAGTGCAATAGGGAAGAGCTGACAGAACTAAATCTATAAAAAAATAATTAATGGATAGTTTCACATTCGTAGCTCTGGTAAGTAAAGACCCCCAATTATACACTATTTGTTTTTTTAAAAAACACCATTCCTTATTTACCCAACACATTAAATAATATATCAGAATGCAGAGGGGAATGGGTATAAGTTTTATATTATGATATGATGATGCTCAAGTAAATGTGACTCAAATTCAATATTGTATACGGGAGTAAAAAATAGGATTACACACTGGGGTAAAAATACAATTACTCTAGACCTCATTTTTAATTGGAAGAACCAATCTGCTTTCCTCCCTCCTCTGCGTCTGTCTGTCATTGACAGGTAGGCACAGTTTGTAAGAAAATCTAACAGGTAAGGGATAAAGCACCTCTCCAAGGTACTCTATTAGGAATGCCATATTGAACCTCTAAGCACCTTTCTTTAAATAGCTCAAACTGTTTTAAAAGCATTATGCAATTAAGTTCCCTAAAGCTATGTGGGTAAAACTCAAGTAAATTGTTTACTTAGTCAAAGCAACAGACCAGAAAACCGGATTCTTCTATATCTCATTTGACACTTTTAATATCAAAGGAGCCAAAATATTAAATAGCCTTAGTCAAGAAAATTATGAAACATCATTATGGTGTGCCAAACTATTATAACTTCTCAGGCACTGATATCTCAAAACAATATGGTCGTCTTCCATGATGCCAACATGGAAACACACCCATGATTTAGCTACCCATGATTTTAGCCAATCTTCTTTTAAGCCTACTTCTAATGTAGCTAGCAGAATCAATCTTAATAAAGTTGTTTTATATTAGTCTAGGTTGTCTTCGTCTTTACTTGCCTGTATTTTCAATTCTCCTAGTCATGCCTCAGGGTATTTATCTAATTTATCTTCATTCAGAAGCTTTGAAAACTCACTGGTCGTTTTTCTCTGTCCTTCTCTGTAGCTTTTCCTTAGGTACAAGATTCTCCTAATAACATGAGCTGGTCCCCCATCATTTGCTTAAACCATAACCAACACAAGAACGAATACATTCTGTACCATGCAGTTTTGCTGGCACTGTGTCAGTCCATCTAGGTGATGGCATCCCAACATGATGTCTTCTCCAGGAGTGGTCCCTCCTGAGGCTATGTCTAACGTACATAAGACAAAGCCTTAGTATCCCTATTAAGGAGCATCCCGGCTGCACTTTTTCCAACATACATCTGCTTATTCTTCAGACTGGACGTCCATGTTATTCTCACGACTTTTTTGCCATCACCCAAATTCACAGTCTTTTAATCCTTTGTTGGTCTGCCTTTCTCATTGTCCCGCTTTCCAATGTGTAGGGGGTGATTGGAAAACACCATGGCTTGTGTCAGGTGCATTTCGTATTCTTGCTATGGTATTCCTAGTTTTTCGGCGATTTTAAAGGCGTCTCCTACAAACGATGTGTCCACTATGAAAGTATCATTTGACTTCTGGACTGCTGCATGCATGGGTGTGGATCCAAGTAAAGGAATCGCTGGGCACACAGGGCTCGAAAGCTCACTGCCAACAAGTCGATGTGAACTCCTAGTGACCCTATAGGCAAAACAGATCTGCCCCTTTGAGACTGTTAACTCTTTACAGGAGTAGAAAGCAACCTCATTCTCCCTCGGAGAGGCTGGTGGATTCAAACTGCTGACCTTGCAGTTAGCAGCCTGAACTGTAACCACTACACCACCCAGGTTCCTTGACACACACAACAGATTCACAAATATGGCTGCACAATTACCCCCTAATTTATTTAGTGAGTACTTACTGATGGCCTTTGTGTTTGTTCCAATTATTTGTAATTATAAACAGTGCCTCAATGAGTAAACATCTTTGTATGTGTCTTATATATGTAAATGTGTATAATATGATGTGTACATTCCGAATACAATAATAGCTATAATAATAACTATAGAGGACCTGTTAGGTCAAAAGTCTATATTCTTAACACTGATTCATATCACTCAGTTCAATGGTTTGTTTCCCCTCTCAAAAAGCAAAATCAAACGATGAGAGTGTAAAAGTCATGAAAATAAAGCTTTCTCTCTCAGTTATGTTACACTTGCCTTCATCTAACAACAGTAAAAGTTTGCATTTTAGTGGTGAAAGCAGGCACAGTCCATGAAATAAAATGAATTTTACAAGGGTATAAAAAATTCAGATGACTTCCAACCTATCATCTATGATGAACTATTCTTACCAAAGTCTCTAAAATCATCTCCTACCACTATGAACACCAGAGAAATCTCTACATTTTTAGGTTAAAAATTAAAGCCTTTGAACATAAATGTTCAAATAGAAATGCTGTTCAGCAGCCTCAAGAATCAAAAATCTGAAAAGTCACTTAGAGACCAGCGAATCTAACCAGGCCAAAGATTGTACCCATGTTAAAAATTAGGCCAGGAGAGTTTAAGTGAGTAGACTACACCTGGAGCAGTGTAGAGTCTCTAGCTTCTTCCCCTTGAACACAAGGTTAGGGCAGTTCATTTGCACAGAAAAGTTATGCTGTTGATTCCCGAATACTGATGACGCACACCAAATGATCAGTGAACTATTTACCTATTTGTCATATAAAACTGCGGGGAACAGTGAAAGAGACACAGATGTAAACAATCTTTAAGATACAAGAGGGCTTCCCAATTCATGGGAAAATGGAATTAAAAGATAATAAAAATTTCCACAAACAGGCCAAAGGCACCAGCATATGGTCATGGGAATAAGTAATGAGAATATATATGCATAACCTTACTTCTATTTTTAAAAAACCCTCTATGATAACACAAATCATAATCTTTAAATTCAAATAGTCCTAAAAGTTCTACTTAGCTTCTGAAGTGAGATTCTTCTATGTTTAACTTGTTATTTTATATCAGGAGAAGATTAATTCCAATTGAACATTAATTTGTATATAGTTATTTCTTGACATGAGTATGGTTGTTCAAAACTTACCTATATTTAGTTAAACACAAAGACCAACATCTTCTCATATTAACTGATATAATTAGTTGAAAAATTGAAATCAAAATACCGGTAAGTTTTGATAGGAAAATAAAGTGAGAAACATGAGGCATAACACAATTCACTGGTACAAATAATTCTTCTACTTATAGTTTTAAACCCAACTGGGAAATACTCAGGCTCGGTGCTGTACAGAATGCAGATACGAAATACTTACTCAAATGACACAATTCAAATTCCAAATCTATCATACTTACAAATGGTTGATAAAATTCACTGCCAAGACTTTGCAGAGCTTAAACTTGATTAGTTTTTGTATTTGAGCCAAAAGAACACATTTGATTAATGCTAACTGGTAACTTGGTAAAATTAGAATCATGTTTACTGGGTAAAATGGTAGCATGTATACACAAACACTACATTTCTTAAATAACTGCCCTGGGTTTTCTGTAAAACTCCAGCTTTTAGCTTGAGACTGTTCTCTTGAAAACAGGATGGGGACTGGAATCATATCGGGTTTAAAAAAAAGCCATTTTAAAGCAAGATTAACTGTTGCTTTAAGTCTTGACATTTCCCGATTAATAACCCTAAAGCTTAATGAGGCGCAACAGCAGATTTAAGAACTGAAGATTTTTAATGAAAAAGGAAATTAGGGACAGTTTGGTGCAATATACTGTCACCACAATAATCAGTTCCAGGAAAGCTTTAGTCTCTACATGAAAAGTAGAACAATTTAAAAAGAATTCCTTGTCAAAATCAAAGTCTAAACTTTTAGGTAAAAGGCAGACTTCGATGAAAGTATGGAGTGAAAAAAAAACCACACCGCACATAAATTCTGAACTTGCAGTTGAGACTCAAACAACAACAATAAACTGTGTGTGTTCCTTAAATATATATCCACAAAAACATTTTAGTATTCACAATGTTTTTTTTTCAAGTAACCTCTGGCCCATGTACAACAAACCACCTTTTAGTAATGACCTTGTGTTATCAGGTAAGAACTATGTCCAATAAGTAAGATAAATTGTACACTACAACTATCTACTTTAGCTCTCCTGGCTTCTCCAAGAACTTAAAAGAACACAAGAAAATCAGATGAACACAGTATGCGTGTGTTTTGTGCCTAAAATAATTTTGGCAGTAGAGACTTTCAATGTCCTGTAGCTTCTTATTAAGCACAATTCATGTGTTGAATTTGTTTTAAATCCTATACTTAATAGATAAAACACACACAAAGTTGATAGACATTTTTCTTTCAAGGCCCCTGTCTGGGGCTGAATGCAGGGCTTTGTACGGTAAGAAAAAGAATAAAAACTTTTGATAAGCAGTAAAGTAATATCCTTTATGTATTTCCTATATATTTTGCCTCATAACCCACCATGTATGCACTTAAATCGGAACAATGAAGCTGTGCAATTAAAATGTGAACTAGAAAAACAACACAGGCCTCTTAAACTTTAATTACTGGGTGGGTAGTAAGAGTAAAACTGGTCTAATTTTCTTCCTTGATAACTCTACTTCGGGATTTGAAAGTCACTTATATAATTTACAAGGAAAGCTCATCAGAGTTCTGTAATGTAAACATTACTCCATGATCAGTAAAGTTTAATGCTCAAAATATAATCTTGGTTTTTGCTTTTGTTTTTTCTTCCCCAAGTCGTTAAGATAAAAGGGGATTACCAGTACCTTAAATTAAAATGCGGAAGAATATACAAAACCTTGAAAAAACTGAGTATCATCAAATGCAAAACTGGGCAGAATTATGTACGTCTTCTAGGTAATAGCTCGGTGAGCTAATAAAAATCTGTTAAAAAATACAGACCCTTCAGTTATCAAGGAATGAGATAGAGCCCATTTTTAATCGTTAGCTAATCTTTCTCAACTTTTCGTCTTTTTAAACAGTTCCTCTGTATCTGCACTAATCTAACCTAGGCCTTTTCTCTTCTAAAACCCTTGGCTGGCCCAGTCTGGTCTGGACTTGGGCGTTTTACTAGCATGACTACATGGAGAGTCATGCATGCACCTTGCACACAGATCTCTGCTGCTCTGCTGGGTCAAGCAGACCATGAGCACAGTCATTTCCAATCTCAGTTGTACAATCCACACGGCGCACTTGACCCTAAAACTCATGTTGCATAAACGGCTGTTCCCACTCAGGATGACCTTCCAAATCACTCAATGTTACCACTTGACTGACACTGAGAATTTAAAAACCGCCACCTAATTGGATGAAGTTTTAATTCTTTCTTTCGTGAAGGTTTATAAACGACAAACGTCTGTACAGAAGAAACCAAGAAAGTGTGTATAATAGAAACGATGCACACAATATGTGAGTTTTCTGGGTAGTATTTTGAGAAATGCTTAAGGGGGAAAAAGGAGAGAAAGAAAGAAATGACATAAAATTCACCACTGACTCCAAGGCAGATGACTGGATGGAAAAGAGATTGCTTCCAGTCATAACACACTTGGGCAGCCAAGGGTATTTTGTAAGGGTGGCCAACAAATGTCTCTTCCTGTCCTAATTCTACGAAATCCTGCTTAATTAAAACTTATTTCCAGGTACAAAAGTTACTGAAAATAACTGCCTACTACTGGATCCATACACTGAGGTTTGTAAACAAGTAAAACCACCCAATCTGTTCAATAAATGGCGTTTTTTACAAACAAGGCTTTTGATCTAAGAGGTCTTTGATATTAAAAGGAGAGAAAACCTGTGACGCACACAGGATGGATCCCCCGCCCCCACCTTAGCTTCCAACACTGAAAGTAGCCTCTCCCTCCAACCCAAGTAAGCTCCTTCAATAAAACTCATTTTTTAAAGAACAAACAATAAACCGAGTGTCAGGAGGTGGGAGAAAGAGTGCGCTCTAAGAATAAAGGGCGGTTTTAGAGCAGGAGGTACTTTTGTTAGCAAGTGACTGGCAGCTCTCCTCCCCCAAGTTAGTAGCAATCCCATCCACTCCCCCAAACTGCAGAGGCCGCAGATAAGAGTTCTGAAATCCCAGAGTAGGGAAAGCACCCCGGGAAGAGCAGGCGAGTGGGGGAAGGGGACGCAGCCAAAGCGCAGCGAGAGGAGAAGAACAAAAGGGGTCCAAAGAAAGGGAGGCAGGAATGAAGGGAGCGGGCGGGCGAGCAGCCAGCGGCGGGGACAGAACCTGGCCGTGAGCGCGCGCAGCCCCGGGGACGGCGCGGAGGACCGCACGCCCCGAAGGCCCGGCGCGCGCACCTTGGCGCACCATGGACAGGGCTCCGCGACGCCGGGCCCACCCCCCGCTCCCGACGCGGAGGGCGGGGAGAGACAGCGCCCGAGATCTCGGGGGGCCCGGCCGGCCGGTACCCCTACGTCCCCTCCCCCACCCCATCCCGGTGGGCGCGCGCCCAGCCCTGACCCGAGAAGACCGCAGGGGTGGGAGGGGTGGGGGGTGGCGATGCGCACCATCTGTCCTCCTCCGGGCCGCCCCGGGCTCCAGCCCACTTCTCAACCGCGCCCGCACTTTTCCAGGGTCCCCCCGGCTGTGCCCCGCTCCCCCGGCTAGGACCGACC
Source organism: Tenrec ecaudatus (assembly GCF_050624435.1). Taxonomy (NCBI): domain Eukaryota; kingdom Metazoa; phylum Chordata; class Mammalia; order Afrosoricida; family Tenrecidae; genus Tenrec; species Tenrec ecaudatus. The sequence goes on along the minus strand of NC_134544.1, from coordinate 48,152,305 downwards.
GAGTCGCGCGCCGGGGGCTCCCCGAGAGGGCGGGCACGCCCCGCTGCCCCAGCCGACTCGGACCGCGTCCCCCGCGGGCGCACAGTCCAGGTCCCGCTCAGGCCCGGGTCCGGGAGCGGGAGACGCCGCCGCGCAGCGCTGCGGGGCGCTGCCCCAGTTCGGGCCGGCGGGGCCCCCTCGGGTGGGTCTCCGCGGCGAAGTTGGGCGGCCGGCCCGCCCAGCAGGAGCCTCGCGGCTCCGAGGGCACAGAAGCCGCGGACTCGCCGGGAGCAGGTGCTTCGGGCTGCGCACGGAGGAGCGCCTCCAAGGCAGACTAAACCAGGAGAGGCTGGGAGCGCTCTCCCGAAGGTGGGAAAAGTGCGGCAGGTTCCGGGCCCAGGCGCCCCCGGGAGGCTGGCGGGTCGGAGCGAGCCTGGGGGAGGGCGAGCAATGACCCTGGAATAACGGGACTTCTCTCTGCCCGGAGGAATGTGGGGGTGCCTTTGCCAGGGGCTGAGCCCGGGGACGCCGGCGGACATGGACTTGTCGGGACCACGGGGCCAGATTTTCTTTCCAGGTGTCACCGACACAACTGTTTGGGCCAGACCACGACTCCGAGGCACTCGGGGCTGGGATACCAACAATAGGACAGGGAAGCGCGCGCGGGGATGGGAGATGCTGGGCTTCCGGGTGGGGTGGGGTGGGGTGGAGGCAAGACCCCTAACTAAGACCCCGGAGTAAGAATTGCTCCCGGAGACTCGCGAGCCATTCCAGGAAAAGGTGCTCTAAAAAAGGGGGGAAAGCAAAGTGCGTTCCGGGGGGGCGAGCAGCTCAGAAAACTGCAAACGCTGGGATGTCCCCTGCCTCACCCTTCCGCCGCCTGCAAACACCCCCCGCGGGCTCGCCCCGCTCCGCAGGACCCGCAGAGTGTACCCCGGGATCGGCCCCCGCGAGCCCCGCGGGGAGAAGTGCCCGAGACCGGCCGGCCCGCCAGCCTTGCCCCGGTGCCCGGCTGGCGCCTCGTGCCTGCGCAGCGCCCGAGCGCGGCGTGCGGCACCTCCCTTCCCGGGTGCGCAGCCCGGCTCCGCAGCGGCGCGGGGAACAAAGGGACCCGGCGCCTCCCGCCCGACCCCGCCCGCGGCCCGGCCGGGCCGCTCGCCTCGTACCTGGAGCAGGGCCGCCAGCAGCGGCAGCAGGGTCCGCGGCGCTCCCGCTATCCGGCACATGGAGGCGGAGAGGGGCTGAGCGAGGAGCCGGAGGCGGCGGCGGCGGCGGCGGCAGCGGCAGCACCAACAGCGGCGCGGGGACGGCTCCAGGCAGTTTCCACCCCTTCCCTTCCCCTCCCACCCCACCCCCTGCTCCGCGGCTCTCCTCTCCCCGCCAATGGAGAGCGAGCTGATGACAAATAGCGGGCCGCGGAGTCCGCGGGACTCGCACCAGGAGTAATAAAACAGACCGAGAGATCAAGGCGCCGGGGAGGGGGCGGGGGAGGGGATGCGAGGGGAGGGGGCGGGCGTGTGTATGGAGGGGGAGGGGGAGTGAGCGCGAGTGTGTCTGAGTGTGTGCGTGTGCGCGCGCGCGCGCCGGCGGGTGTGCCGCGTCGGTGGCAGCGCGGGCGACTCCGCTGCGCTCCGGCCGGCAGCTCGGAGGGAGCCCCGAGGGACGCTGGCGGCGGGGTCCGGGGCCCCCGTGGGAGGCGGAGATGCGAGCGGAGCGGCTGGCGCTTCCCGGGAGCTCGGCGACGCGAGTTTCGGGCGCCCGGAGGTGCCCCTGCGCGCCCCCTTTCTAGGGCCGCGGGCCGCGACGCAGACGCCGGGGAGAGCCCCGCGGGCCGGGGGCGCTGCGCCCACAAAGGGCAGCCGTCCCGCCGTCCCGCGCCGCGGCGGCCCGGGCGCTGCGCACCGCTGCTCGGCGGCCCGGGGCGGCCGCCCGGCGAGTTGGCCACTGGCCTCTGGCCGCAGCCGCGCGGGGCTGGCGCGGGCCCTTCTGCCGCGGCTCCGTCCCGCGCAGCGGCTGCCGCGGCCGCCTCTGCTCCTCGGCCCCGCGCGCCGCCGCCGCCGCCGCCGCGCCCCGGGCTCGGCCTCCGCGAGCGCGACCTGGGCGAGCCGCCGCCGCCGCCGCCGCTCGACCCGCGCTCGCCGCACGCGCTGCCGGGGTGCGCGGCCGGCTCCCCACTCGCGGCCCCTCCCGCCGCCGCCGCGCCCCCGCCTCCCGCCTCGGCCGACTCTCCCCGCCCGCGCCGCGGCCAATCGGAGCCCACGAGCCGCGGCGGCCGCCGGCCGGGTCCTAGGCGGCCGCCCGCCCCCGCGCCGCGCGAGCGCCCCGGTTTTGCTGCAGCCCGCGGGGGGCCGCCGGAGGGAAGCTCGGGGTGCTCCGAGCACCGCCCGGCAGGTGGAAGGGGCTGCGGGAAATTAAAAACTCGCGCAGAAACTTGATCGGTGACAGGTTCATCATCTCTAGACTGTGGTGGAGCATCTGATGGCTATCAAGAAGGGGTGCATCCTTAGTGACCTGAAGCCTGCTTCTCCTGGGTGTCCTTATTTTTCCAGAATAGGATCTTTTCGTCCTGGGGGGGCGGTCGCAGCAGACTAGCGAAGCCGGCAGAGCCCACCCTAGCTTTGGGCTGGTGCGCCTGCCCCAGCCACCTGCGGGTGGAGGAGCTCACAGGCCTTGGCTCCTTTGGGGCGCTCATGCCCCTCCGATTTCCATCCCTGCTGGTGTGCTGGAGCTGCTCAAGTTTGGGGCGCCCTGCTTTGCCCGCTCTAGGAGTTTAGGGGTGTTTGGTATTTTGTTAGACAACAGCCCGTTTGCTCTTTCTACCCAGCTAGAGGTACGTTTCGCTTTATATTTATTTATTTAAAGCCGGTTCAGGAACTTTCACTCCCGGCCTGCATTATCTCCAGAAACAAAAGAAAGGTGGGGAAAATTTTAAAACCCTAAACTAGAGGCGCAATACACAGTTTCCACCAACTAATGGATTTTGGATGGAACACCAAAAGTGAGACTTTACAAGTTTGGTTCACAAGCAATTGTTGAGTAGAGGAGGGTAGGGGAGTTTATATTTTGTTCAGAGTATAGGTTTGTTTGTTTGTTTGTTTATTACCACCCCAATCCCCTAGGTTTACAGGTAAACATTCTTTTATCTTAACATTTCAACACTTTGGAGGTCTTTGAATTTTGTGGTTGGTTAATGAACATGTTAGCCTCTAAGGATTCCTCTTCTGCTTAAGATAACTTCACATTATTTGAATTTGGGGGATGCTGATTATTTTATACTTGGTGATAAACCTCTGAAAATCAGTGCTAATGACTCTGACATAACTGATGCCATATTTAATAATGTATTATTGCTGCCTAGGCATTTAAAATTTAATATTCATAGAAGTTCCTCAATTCTTAATTAAAACATAACATTGTAAGCCATTTTTGTTAAACAATTTTTCTTGGACTCTTGAAAGTATAAGGAAGGTTATTTTAATTAAATTTAAAAGATGAAGGGCTGGTCTAATATAGTAGTGAGAAGTCCTAGTCTCCTTTATTTTGCTAGATATTATTGCCCTGCTACTGCTAATCTACCTAAATGTTATCTTTTCAATAAAATATTTTTAAATTTCTCTGTTTGAGAGTCATACCTCACAGTGAAACATTCAGTAGCAGTATAAGGTTATCTTGTGTAATGATAAAGAAATTAGCACTTGATTTTCAGAGGCTCATCAATTTTAAAAATAAACATTTCCAAAATGAAATGTAGAGATATTCCCCCTTTCCCTCCCCATGAATTCATAGGTGTTTGTTTTTATTTAAAAAGCTCTGATCCTGGACTTGGGGTATTTTAGCTAAATCCAACCACTCCCAGTTTACTTCCATCAATGTTTACTTCCATTTTGATTCGTTTAAGCATAAATAACAATTTCTAGATAGTGTTATCTGCTTGAAGCTTTAAATATTATGGCCCGTGTAAATTAAACTATGGGCTCAAATTCTGTGTTGGAATGGTTATCTGTCAACTAATATTCTCATTCTTACTGTGCTTGATCACACAGGTAAGCATTTCCAGCATTTTTGTAAAAAAAATCAAACCTGCATGCCTCTTACTTTTCAAAGGTAATGAATTGTTCTGGAATCTTGCCTAATTTTAACCTGATAATGTGGTCTGCTAAATCTTGTTAATTGGTCTTTGATCACAAGAAAGAATAGCCTAGTCCAGAATCCTGTTATTGAAGACTGTACATAATCACTTGATGTTAATAAGATGAGATCTATGTTTGGCAATGACACCCAACATAGTTTACCTGTGCAGCACCATACCGAGGATTTAGTGGAACCATTCATTTCTCTGGGCAAGTGATAAACTCTCATCTTTCTAGCAGTTGTTCAAAGCACCAATCTGAAGCTTGCAGACCTCTGGGGCTCCAGGGGGCTTGTCAGTGACCCAGTGAAATAGCCAGGTGGTTTCAATAATAATACAATCCCTAAATTTAACCATAATAAAAATGAAGGCCAGGCTTATTGTCATAAAAAATCAATCTAGTCCTTTGATTTTTATAACCTATTGACTTCCCCATTTCTTTCAGAAATCTGTCAAGGGGCACCAAACATTGTGGGTAGACTGACCAAATGATGTTTCCTGTGTACATTGTCATTTTTCCTATGTATGTAGATGCACTGAGATGGTTCCATTAAGCATTCCTTTCGAAATAAAATCATCACAACCCTTTGCCCTCGTGTGTTTTCTCAAACAAGAGATACCAAAATCACAAAAACATACCATGGTGGCTTGTATCAAAGAGTCATTTTCAAAATAAATTCCAAAAAAAGTAGTAGTCGAGTCTGAAATAATCCACTCGGACTCCCAAAGAAGGACCCGTATGTGTTTATCTCTGGTACTGAGTATGTTCCCTTCTCCCTTATCAAGTAGTTCACACACACACACACACACATACCAATGAATTACCTTTCATAGGACATCATAACAGACATTCCCTGAGTAGCATCCCTCTCCTAAACACCAGTCAGTTGTCTTCAAGTCAGTGCTGGCTTCCAGTGGCCTCCTGGGTACCATAGTAAAACTGTCCTCCGCAGGGTTTTCAGTGGCTGATCTTCCAGAAGTAGATGACCTGACCTTTCCTCCAAACACTTCCGAACGAATGGATGGCAGCCTCTAGCCACTGGGTGAGAAGCCAAGTGAACACAAAACCCTTTGCACCTCCCAGGAATTGATCCTGCTCAGAATCAGGGATCGTTCTACATAGAACTTCAGATGTTCTCTGTAACCCTTTCCTTTACTAACAGGGAAACAGGCTTAAAAACGTATATAAAACTCCCAACTAGCGTGCAAAGAATCCATGATGACACCCAGGTGTTTTTACCCCTCCTCTTTCTATTTACAGGCTTCTAGGGAGCCCCTTCATCTGACTGAGATAGGAGCTCAGCTCACTGCCAGGAAGTCACACGTACAGGACAGAAGAAAACTGCTCCTGTAGGTTTCTGAGGCTGTGAATCTTCCTTTTTCTCCCAAAGAGCACTTGGTGGGTCTGAACTGCTGACCTTGCAATGAGCAGCCTAATGGATAATCTACAATGCCATCAGGACTTCTCATGACATGGGAGGGAGGGAACAATAAGATCATTGGAATGACCCAACTTTCCCAGGTTATTTGTTCTTCCAAAGATGCATGAGATAGGAGGCATGGCTCTGCTTTTCTTTCTACTTGTCTCAGTTTTCATGTGTCTTTCTTCTTTTTTTTTTTCATGTGTCTTTCTTAGTGTGATCATCCTGCCTTATTTCTTGTGATTCTGGCACTTACAGATCCATGGCCCTTTTTTTTTACAACCTGGCTTCTAAGTATTCCAATAGTAGGAGAGGTGGAAGCTGTGGTCCTTGCATAATCTGTTGTCAGTTTGAGATTTAAGAATAAAGGGGCAGAGTTTATCCTGTCAAATCAGGTTGCGGCTTGATGACCTCATTTGGAGGCCCTAAGGAGAATAACAGCTCGCTGGAGGCAGGACACGCACACTTCCTGGGAGCCATTACAAATGATGAGTGTGATAGAGCTATGCTGACCCAGCCAGGGCCCTGGAGCCAGAGGAGCCACGTGGAGACCCCTGCCAGCATTGACATGCTTCTACTGCCACTGGATCCACAAGACTTTCCACCCACTGGCCTGTGATCTTCCTGCATTAGGCGTGAGTCTGAAGAGGAATTTATACATTGGTATCAGATCCATTGGCTAATATCCAATTTGATCTGGACTTGGCTGGGATGTTTTCTTAATATTCAATTGCTCTTGTATATAAAGCTCTTTCTTATGAGTGTCCACGAATTTGTGCCTCTAGTCTACCTGGAATAACACAGAAGCTGACTTGTTTTCTTTCTTCCTTTCTTTCAATTCACTCAATTGGAGATAATTTTCTAATGGCATTTTTGAAATTCAAACTTTTAATTCAAAATACAGCCCAATGTGTCATTTGAAGGACATATGGCCAAGCGCCTGCTAAGCTTTTCAGGAGTGGGAAGAAATCCACAAACAGGCCTGCAAGACATGGAATCCCACCCCAAAGCTGAGGAGGCGCACGCCTCTCTGGAAGGTAGAAAGACATATTAGAAAGATCCTAAGTTTTGAATTCTGGTGAACCTAGCTCTGTAACTTTGGGTGAAGGCGGGGTTTTTCCCTCCACACCCACCATACCCCAAGACTGTTTCCTAATTTCCAAAACTTTGAGTTTTCATTAAGAGAGGGTTTTCAAATACAAGTTTGCAAGAGATGGGACGGCACATTCATACTATTACAGCTGTTATGTTAGCCAATAATATGTATTTGTTTGTTATGTACTATTAATGCTAACACATAAACCAGCCTTCTAAGGCTCTTTTTCCTTATCTCCAAAGTGTGGTGAAGAACGGCAGAGAGGCTGTGGAGCAGAGGTACCCAGTACTTGAGCCTCCTCTTACCTTCTCCAGCTCTGCCTGTAATTGAAAACCAGAACTGAATGTTTTATCAAAGGTATATTTAAGAGGCTATTTTTTTTTTCGTTTTGAAGAAAGCAAACAGAAACAACCAGAATCATGTAGAAAGCATTGGTTTAGCAAATAACCTACAAATTTACTAAGGTTAATGAAAAGCTAGTAGCATTTTTTCTACCGACTGCTATTAAGTTGATTCCAACTCACAGCAACCTAAAAGGGCCCTGGTATTGCAGTGAGTAAAGTGCTAGGAGGCCAACCCAAAGTTTGCTGGTTCAGATCCTCCAGCCACTGTGCAGAAGAAAGCTGCCACAGTCTGCTTCCGTCAAGGACAACCCCGGAGCCCTAATGGACATGTCCACTCCACCCTGCATGACGGCCACGAGACTTTAGCTATCAACCTCACACCCACAAATCTGGAAAGACTCATATCTGCTGCATTAAGTTATTGATCAGAGGAAAACCAAGTCATTTGTGCATTATCGAATAATTGATCATAGTAAGACCAGAACCCCCATTCCTTTTGCTTAGGATCTTTCTGTGTTCACCAGGCTCTCGTGGTCCCTTGGACCACTTTCTACCCCTTTCTCCCTGGTGTCACAGTGGGAATTTGACTCGTAGGGTGTCCAAGCCATCTACCTTCTGCACCAGAAGCATGGGTGTCTGTGAGGTCACATCAGCATTGTGGATTCTGAGTCGGCAGCCTCTTTTCTCAAGATAAACATCTTGAGAAAAGAAAACTCATACCTTGAAGATTTGTGTAAGGTTCAGTTGTGATGGTTTTGTTTTGTTTTTTTTTTTGCCTTCATATCCCTTTGAAAACAAAGATCTGCTTTCTGGAAAGTTCTGAGACACCACTCTCCATGGTTAGAGGGGAGTAAAACACGTTTCGTATCTGAAAGTAACACTGACTGTGATCTCCCAATGAAAAGCAAGGCAGTTGATAAAGTATTGACCTAGACTCAGGAGACCAGTGTTCTGTTCACAGTTCTATTGCTGGCTGAGTATTCTTAAGCATGCACTTAAATTCTTTACATGATCTCTTGTCTATAGAAAAGCAATAATGCCACTTTCCCCCACAGAAAGGCTGGGAGAACTAAGAAAATAATGTCAGTCAAGCCTGCTGGGTCCTTTAGAGAGAAGGTCAGGATAAGTACACGGCATTATTTAAAGCTGCAGATTCAACTGTCATAAGAGGAATGATTGGTTGCTACCTAAATTTAAGGCATATTTTAATGAAGTGGCATAACCCAAAAGCAACAAAGTGCTTGTTAGCTTCTCTCTCTCTTCACTTTCCTATCTACACATTAATAAATATATATGTTTATTTTTCCCATTACAAAAGCAACACATGCTCATTCATTGATGTCAGAGAAAATTATATTTGATTAAATGTACCGGAATCATTCTTATAGATGAATATGCTTACTCTTTCTTAGAGTGCAATACTAGCTGGGGAAATATGGTCCAATTTTTAATTTTAAACAATGACTTTAAAAAATGATATGATTACTATGGGATTTTATGTTCCTGTCTTTCTTTTCATAACTTAAAAAAGCCAAGTGACTGTTAAAAGTAAGAATTGTATTTATGGACATCTCGCTATGTTGAGCTATCCTTTAAAGAGGTTTTAAAATAATGAGCTTGCAAGAGATGGGTCATTTTCCCTTGTGGAGTTGTTATTTTAGGCAATAAAAGGCATGTGTTTGTAGATTGCATAATTATTAAAAATTAGTTTTCCAAACCGCATGTGATATCAAAGTCTTGGAGGCTCACTAGATAGCGCACGCGCTCACTCAGACATGAGATGTCCCAAGTTGAGGGATGTCTACTGTTCTCTGGTGTTGAAGAAGGGTAGATAGAGGGACGGGAACCATGGGCACAACTGGACAAGTGAAGGACGAACACATGATATTTTTGCTCCCTAGTGGGGAATAAGGTTTTATGGTGTGGACAGAATGTGTATTATTAGTCCAAACTACAGGCTACGGATGAGGACATAACCTTCAGAATTGCTCAATAAATATTTGTTCAGTTTTAGGAGTGAGTCGCATAGGAAAAACAGGATATGGGACTTGGACAGGACGTGGGGAAGGCTTTTCAAGCATCCAGAACTGATAGGAAGAGCCACACAACAGGGCAACTGCCATGGAACGGTCCATCCGGGGCAGTGCACATTGTCGTTTGCCCAGAATCCTCATATTCCTTGATAAGGGCAAATCCTCATCAACAGTAAGAAATGTGCTTGACACAATGGATGTATGGATGGATAGAAGAGTGGCAGGAGCCCCAATAAAATGATTAAAAATGAAAAGAAAAAAACAACAAAAAGTTACACTTTGAGATGTTTGCTTGAGTGCATGCTGCTATTCTCAGTTACAAAACTGAGAATAAACAACAATAACAATAAACATCTCTATATACACTTCAACATTTTCTTTTTCAAGTTTGTTTTTGTTTTCATCTTCGGTTTTTTAAGGGTTGAAATGATGTAAAACTGCCTTTTGTAATGTGTAACCTTTTCCATTAAGTTAAAAATAGGTGCTGTATTCCTGGTTACGGAATAGTATAAGGTCTTGACTTCCATAAAGATTTCCCCTCAATTTCTTGTCCTCTTATTTGTTTCATTTTACTTTTTTTCCTGGAATTTGTTTGAAAGTTTTTATGATACTTAAGTGAAAGCTTGAGTAGAAAATTAGGTTCTTATTTAACAATCTTTATACAAATTATTCTGTGACATTGGTTACAATTTTCACAATGTGTCCGTATCTTCATTATTTCTGTTCTGTTTTTTCTGTTTCCTTTGATCTAGCTTCCCTTTTCCTCTCCTATCTTTGCTTTACTTTCCTTCTCATCAATATTGTTGTTGTTGACCAGTTAGTCTCATATAGTTAATTGTTTGAGAGAGCATATTACACATGCCACCTTATTTATAAGTCAATTTATTATTTGGCTGAAAGGTACCCTCCAGAGTAACCAGTTTGGAATGTAAAGTGCACCTTCTGGCTATAGTCTTGAGGATCTCTCAAATCTCTCTTGGACAAGTAAGTCTGGACCGCTTTAGGAATTTGAATTTTCCCGTCATTCTTTCAAAGACCTTCTACTGTGTCCCTCTTCGGAACAGTCAGTAGTGGTAGCCAGGGACTATCTGGTTCTTCTGGGCTCAGACCTGAAGAGGTGGTAATGTGAGTCTGTCTCACCCTTTTTTTCTTTTTTTTAAAGAGAGAGTTTTTTTTTAATTAATTTATTTATTTATTTATTTACATTTTATTAGGGGCTCATACAACTCTTATCACAATCCATACATATACATATACATATACATACATCAATTGTATAAAGCACATCCGTACATTCTTTGCCCTAATCATTTTTTTTTAATCTTTTTATTGGGGCTCATAAGGCTCTTATCACAATCTGTGCATACATCAAATGAGCAAAGCACCCTAATACATTCGTTGCACTCGTCACTCTCATAATTCACCTTCCACTTGGGTTCCTGGAATCAGCTTGGTTTCCCTTTTTTTTTTCCCCCATCCCCCTCCCTCCCCGATCCCACCCCTGGTCCTTTGATAGTTTATAAATAATTATTATATCTTATCTTACACTCCCCGGCATCTCCCTTCACCCGCCTCCCCCTTGAGAATCTCCCAGAGAGGAGGTTACACATAGATCTCCGAGATCGGTTCTCCCTTTCTACATGCCCTTCCCTCCTGGTGTCGCCTCTCCCACCGCTGGTGTTGAAGGGTTCGTCTGTCCTAGATTCCCTGTGCCTCCAGATCCCCACTGCACCGCTGTACCTCACCCTTTTTTTCGAATAAAAGTTCGACATGTCTTCAGCTCTATCTTCTTGCCTTTCTGTTAAATATTTGGCTATATTTTTCAATTTCCAATTGTTCTTGGTTGTTCTCTGATAACTGTTCTCTGACTCAAAAATAAAAACAATTAGGGATCTACCCCAATCCCAACTACTACGTGGACACCTGCCCCTCCCCCCAGAAGAATTAATTTCAAAGGACAGCACTGAATCTGCAGCTCCAGGAGAGGGACATATCTGATCAGAGCACACGGGAGCAGATGAAAGGGAAGGAGGAGAGAGTGGAGCACATCATAGACCACCAGGCCTTGAGGATGATGTTCCCAATTAGAGCAGCCAGTCCAAAGAGAGGACCACATGGCCAGCCCCACTCTGAGACATGACACATCCCTTGCTGATCCACAGCCTTACAGGGGACAACACCGGAAACTGTGGGAATTGCGCCCGATCTGATCCCGCCACGTCAACACAAAACACTAAGAAGTTGCAACAGAACAGCAAGGGAACGGAGCAGTGAGGTCCCCAGGGAATGCTGAAGGTGGACTTTGGGGCCAGGGCTTGGTGACCCAACAGACTGGGCTGGAAAACATTCCTAAAGGCCAACGAAGTGTCATTGAACTAACTACAAGCTTTTCTTTCTTGTTGTGTTAAAAAAAAAAAAAACTTTACCTTTTGAAAAAAAATCATTTTATTGGGGGCTTGTACAATGTTTATCACAATCCATACATCCATCCATTGTGTCAAGCATATCTGTACATCTGTTGTCATCATCATTCTCAAAACATTTGCTTTCTACTTGAATCCTTGGTATCAGCTGCTCATTTTCCCCCCTCCCTCTCTGCTCCCCCCTTCCTCATGAATCCTTGATAATTTATAAATTATTATTATTTTGTCCTTTCTTACACTGCCCAACATCTCCCTTCACCCCATTTCTCTGTTGTCCGTCCCCCAGGGAGGAGGTTATATGTAGATCCTTGTAATTGGTTCCCCCCTTCTATCCCACCTTCACTCCACCCTCCCGATATCACCACTCTCCACTGGTCCTGACAGGTTTATCTGTCCTGGGTTCTCTGTTTCCAGTTCCTATCTGCACCAATGTACATCCTCTGGCCAAGCCTGATTTTTAAGGTAGAATTGGGATCATGATAGTGGGGGCGGAGGGTGGTGGTGGTGGAAGCATTTAAGAACTAGAGGAAAGTTGTGTGTTTCATTATTGCTACGATGCACCCTAACTGGCTCATCTCCTCCTGGTTGCCCACAGATGGCTTTGGGTCCCATTCTGCAATCCCCCTTGTCCACAATGATATGACTTTTGTCCCTTTGATTCCTGATACCTGATCCCTTCAACAACTTATAGGCTTAGTATTAAGGTAGCAGATGGACGTTGGGCCTCCACTCAAGCACTCTCTCAATGCAAGAACACTTTGTTCTATTAAATTGGCATTCCATGATGCCCACCTTCCCAACAGGATCACTGAAGACAAATGTATGCATAAGCGAATGTGGTGAAGAAAGCTGATAGTGCCTGGCTATCAAAAGATATACCGCCTGGGGTCTTAAAGGCTAGAAGGTAAACAAGTGGCCATCTAGCTGAGAAGCAAAAAAGCCCACATGGAAGATTCACACTAGACTGTGTGATCAAAACTTTACTTGTAATTCCTTAATATGAGAGTGTATCCTATCTTTTCAAGCAAACTCTTTAGATGTTTTCGTCTGCACCCTACATTAGACTTCAGTGTCCTCTTTATTGCTCCTCTAGCAGTGTTTGCTTTGTATCTATTTTCATGCTTTTTGGATAGGGTCATTATTTGCACATAACCTTTCTGAGGTAGTTAGTTTATTGTGTGTGCCAATCTGGCTGATAAACACATGTGGGGTTGATTGAAGGGCAGATGGATAAATGACTTGGTGAGCCTTGCCTTTCTAGTTCTCAGGTCTCTTGTTTCTGATGGTCGGACCAGGGTGCAGCTTCCTTAGCCAGTTTCCTGCTTCAGCTGGCAAGGCTCACTTCCTGTAAGACATCCCTGAGGAGAAGCCACACGGACCTACCCCTATGCAGCCCCGGGTGCTGGAGAACCCAGCTGGAGACCACTGCCAGCTCTGAGATGTTTACATATTCACTGACTCACCTTTCCTCCTGCAGTTGGCATCATTGCGTCTGTTTTGTGAGATGGAGGAGGACTTTGTGGATTGGTGTTGGACATATGGGCTAATGGGTTAATGTTGGACTTGTGGACTTGGGCAGCACTAGTTGGGATGCTTTCTTGATGTGCACTTACCCTTTATATAAAACTCTCTCTTATACACGAGTTTCTGTGGATTTGTTTCTCTAAAGTACCCAGACTAACACACCTCCCAATTTTCAATAAATACCTATATTCACCCATGCACTGATTTACAGCCTTTCTCTGAAGCCTCGTCTCAAGAACCTTCTCAAAAACTCTTCCAATTGCTGCCCTCCATCGGCTTCTGAATCAAAGGTTGTTACTCCTTCTCAATGAGTAGACATGTCTTTGTTGTTGTTAGCTATACAGAGGAACAGTACACCTTATTGGGTGTATGGAAAAAGAAACGTAGGAGCAGCCAACAGGCTGGAGAGGAGCGAAAGCAACGACTGGCGATGTCCAAAGGTGAGTTACCTGGCAAAGGTTCACAGTTTCGGGCATGATGCATTCATATAGCTCCTGCCTGAGGAAAACCATCCTCCTTGGACTGCAATGAGCCAGACGTGGTTTAGCTTGGTCTGCCTAGTCTAGGAAAGCTAGTCTTAAACATGTTCCCCTGAATTTACATGTTGGGCTTCAATCTAACAGTAAGGTCAGCAGTTTAAAACCAGCAGTGGCTCAACAGGGAAAAGAGGCTAGGCTTTCTGATCCTGCAAAGAGTTATAGTCTCAGAAACCCCCCGGAGCCTCGGGATGGACTTGACAGAGTGAGTGCTTTGGTGTGAGCGATGTATTTTTGTGTATATAGAGACATAAGTACCTACAAAGATGCATATATATATAAATATATATGAGTATATACTTTTTTTTAAGAATCACAAATTCAATTGAGTTATTTGCATGCTGTAATTTTTAAAGGACTCCTCCCAGATGCTGCCCAGTTTAGATTTCTGGAGAGCATCTCCCATAATCAATAATGTAAATTCTGACTGTTCTCAAAGTTAAAGGAAATAAAAATGTCCGTAGTTCCAAAATTAATATATTTTTTATAATCTGAGTTCAACAAATCTTCAGCATTTAGAAGTTTAAAAATCACAGTCTAACTAAATGTTGCATTCATTTTTAACAACAAAACTAATAGTTAATATTTTTCCAGAAATGAACATTTGAATTGTTTATGCAAAACTTGGAACATAAAAAAAATAGTTTGTACCCCGATTTATGATTTCCCACATTTCTCTTTTCTTTTAGAGATAACCTGCTTTGGATGGCAGTCTCCTTCACTATTGTTTCTCCACTAAGTCCTCCTTTGAATTGAAACCCGTTACAAATATATTCTCCTAGTTCTCTGATGGATGTTAACTTTGGTGGGGGGGGGGGGCAACCTATGCTTATTCTGAGCCAGTTGGCAATATCTCAAAATCAAGCAAGCCAAGAGGAAGTAGTGGGGGAAGAAGGAAAAAAGAGAGATTGTGTTAACCACCCAGTTGACTTTTTCTGATGCTGTGATTTAAAATGTCTAATCCCCAAAGCGTGGTGGTGCAGCAACAGGCTTCCTAGCCACCATTAGGAGGTGCTCATAGTTCAGAAGAAAGTCTGCATCGTCAAGGCTATCTGTAGTTGAGTATTTACGTTCTGTAGAAATTGCTCTTAATTTTAGAAATTTTATTTCACTTGAACTTAGCACTTGCAAAAATTGTCAAGCTGACAGCTCTGGGAGCTGAAGTCATCCAATTAGTCCAAAACACAAACGTTTCAGTGGCATCCATCACAGCCGAACACCAAGAGGCCCTCACACAGATGCATCAGATGAAAAGCAAACCATGTATTTGGAAGGGAAAACCTCTCTGCTACTTTGCCTTCTGGGAGAGATGGTTGATGCTAATTGTGGGCGAGCAGTGGTCCTCGGAAAGATCTTTCCCAAGGGCTATTCTAATTTTGTAAAACTGAAGGGGCTATTTGTATCCTGAATATGCCTACAGGGTAGAGTCTACTTTCATAAAGAAGTTTAACATCTGCTTATTATGATTGCCATTCAGATTTTCTTCCCATCATTATTGCTTTGTATTTGCTATCGGAGACCCAAATTGGCTACTTGACAATTGTTTGGCACAAAATATGGGCATAAATGAGAGAAAAAAGGCCAAGGATGAAAAAGACCAACAGGGATCCCTGGTAGGCTCCCTTGAGGGACAGTAGGATGAATGAATTCACGTTGGTTGCAGTTCAAACCCACCAGCTGTTCTGCAGGAGAAAGAAAAGGCAGTCAGCGACCATGAAGATTACTGCCTTGGGAACCGCATGGAGCAAAGAGGGGTGTAATGAGTTACAATCAACTTTGAAGACAATGGGTTGTTATTTTAATAGAAGATAGTTTTTATGGGATTATAGGTATCTGTAACAACGGCAATGATAGAATACCTTAAGTTATCTGATTTGATGGTCTCAGTCATCAATTAGTTTGTCAATGGTCAATACTGTCAATTATATTGACACTGAATTTTCAAAAACCCGTAATGAAGGAAAAAAATAAAGTTTAAAAACTACAGAGCCGTGAAAGTAATGGTCTGTTTACTTTCTTTTTTTGTTACTTGGAACTCATAGTAAATAAACCCACTGCCATCAAGTCAATTCTAAAACTTTGTGGAAGTTTCCAAAGCTTTGTGGAAGTCAACAATTTCGTGGAAGTCAACGGCCTCATCTTTCTTCCACAGAGAGGGCAGCGAGTTTCAACTGATATGCAGTCCAACATTTGGCCGACTCCACCCCGGGGCTCATTATCCTAGCAAATGTTGATGTTGGGTGCCCTGGAGTGGGTTCTGCCCCAGAGCGATCCTATGCACGGCAGAAGGAAACCCTGCTTGGTACGGTTCCACCCTCACAGTTGTTCCCATGTTGAGCCCAGGGTTGCAGCCGCTGTGTCAATACAACTCCTTTCTCACTGGTCCTCTCCTTTCCAGAGTAAGAGGTCTTTCTCCCAGGACTGGTCTCTCTGGACAGATCCAAAGTCTGGAAGGTGGAGTCTCGCCATCCTTCCCTCTAAGGAGACCTTTGACTGCATTCGTTCAAAGCAAATCGGTTTGTCCTTTCAGCAGTCCATGGTGCTGTCAATAAGTGAATAAATAGGAAGTTTATTTCCCCCACTTTTATCTCTTTCACTTATGCCTTCCAGTATGACTCATAGCGCCCCGATGGACGGATGGAGTGTCTGAGGCTCTAAAGCTTTACTCATGCAAAAAGACGCCCTTTTCCTCCACTGAGGAGCTGGTGGGCTTGAACTGCTGTCCCTGAGGCATACAGTCCAATGTTTGCCAGGCTCGCTCCAGGGTTCCCTGTAGGACTAGAATCAAGGCGTTTGCCGCCTGCATCCAGTAATACAGACAGTGACACCTACAGGCAAGATGGGATGTTGCACCCTAGTTCCATAAGACAGATCCCTGTTCCCAAGCTAAAATAAAACTCGAAACTCACTTCTATTTGGGAGATTCCAACTCATAGGGACTTTATAGGACAGAATAAAACTACCTCTGTGAATTTCTGATAAGGGAGCAGCTGGTGATTTTGAACTGCTGACTTTGGGGTTAGCAGTCCTGGTCGGTACCTGCTAAGCAATATTTCACACCTCTAATTATATTATGCGCAAATGTCTGCTAAGCGTTGGGCTCCTAACTTCAAGGTTGGTGGTTCAAATCCACCAGCTGCTCTGTAGGAGAACGTAAGGGTATATGTTTCCATAAAGATTTACAGCCTCTGTAAATTGGTAAACCTACCCAGGGTCACTATGAGTCAGAATGAAGGATGGCAGTGGGTTTGCTTTGAATTTGGACAAATTTTATCCTGGAGTATGACAATCAGTTAGGACAGTCAAAATTATGATGTGGTAACAAACATTCCCTCTTTAAACCTCAATGGCGAAATCAGCAAAGTTTAATTTGGGAGCCTTGGTGACATTGCTGGTAAGTGATGTTCAAACTTGAGGCTAACAGCTCCCGTAAAGATGTGTACCCCAGGAAACCCCAAGAGTCGGAATTTTTGGTGGCAGTGAATATCGGGTCGCTATAACTGGGAATCAACCTGTGTTTGTTTTCCATGTCTGAGTGAAGATTGGAAGCCAATTCCACCCAAAACCCATCATTACCTACTAAGCAGTGTAACTTCCCAAATGTGTTTTTCAATGCATCAATCAGGATCTTTCTCAACTTGCATCAGTCCCAGATAAATCTAATTGTTATAAGACATTTATTAGATGAGACATAATTCTTGTATTTAAAAATATTCTTTATTCCTACAGAAATGTGTGGTATTATTTTGCCAAAATATTCCATGCCATATTTGATTTTTATTTAAATAGCATTAAGCTACAAGCTAATTAGGTAAGAATTAAAACCTTTAAAGTGTTTATATTTAGTTAAATGTTAAAATACTTAAAATGTTTTAGATAGTCCAACCAAGTCTTAATTATCTTAAAAAATGTTTGTAATTTTCCTTATACTGAAATGTAATTTTATCTTTTGTTACAATGAGTGAGACTTAGCATATTTCATATTCACATTTGCTATAAACCCTGCTTGTGGGAATGCTGCTATTTTCTTATTTTCCTTGTGCAATAAAATAATTGTATGGATTTGATCTCTGATGACATTTAGCATTTTAAAAATACACGAATCACTGTTCTTTATTTTATTTATACCTGCTAGTTCTGTGTCGTGTCTTCCAGCATTTGTCAGAACTTTGTAATTAGACATCATTATTGTTTTTGTTTTTTCTGATTTAATAGTAGTTTATCTTGTTTTTTACACGTTTACACATGTATAGTGTGACTTATTTTTAAATTTTAATGGCATATTCCATGTTTATTGGTGTTTTCAATAATTGTGATTGTTGAACATAGCTCAGCACTGTGTTAAAAATTATGATAACTAGGTTTTTATTATTTGACTTAATTTAAGGTAGCAAAAGAAACTATATAGTTTTGATTTTTTTGTATTCCTGAATTTATTTTTCTAGATATTTTTACATATTACATAGTTTCACTTCTAAAGTTGGAGTTTTAAAAATTCATATTCATTCAGATATGTGTTGACTTTTTAAAATTTTATAGTGGTCCCACTGAGGATTTGGTATTCAATTTACATCTAAGAGTATTGTTATATCATGTTGATCACTTAAACTTTTATTTAATCTTTGAGAATATTTTATGAGATATGTGCTATTGTTCTTTTAAACGTATTTGGGCATTTAAAAATTTTTTCTACCAATTATTCCCTCTACCTAATTTATCTTCTGTTTCACAATGATGTGTTCTCCCTAAGTGTTAGTTTGTCTCCCTTCTTTGAATAATAGAAAAATTATTTCTATGTATAAATTCACATTTGAGTATTACATTTGTTCTGATATTTTTATATATTATTTATTTCTTCCTTGGTCCAATAGTTATTTTGAATGGTATATTTTAATATCCAAATGGTTGCACTTTGTTTTCACAGTAACAGAAAACAGTTAATATTTTTCATTCCAATGTTGTCAGCTAGTCTGGTGCCTGGTTTCTTTGTGGTTTACTGACTCAGATTCTGATTTGGTATCCACATTCATACGGGCTCCTGGGATATTTTACATCAAAGAAGTTCTGGTATTGTCAAGAACTGTGAAAGCGGTAAGCTTTTAGCCTACTTGAAATCTGATATGTTCATCGTCATGATTTTGTGAGCGCTGGGAGAAGACATGCAATCCCTAGGTTAGAGACAAAGGATTGTGCTGCTGGGGAAGTAGCCCCATTAGCATGGACCAAGTGATGGTGCCCGAAGAGTAGATTGCATTGCAAGAGGGGAGTCCTGAGCTGAAGGAACCCAACTTTTCTTTATTGGGCAGTCAGCCTGCCTGCCTTTTGCTCCAGAGGGAGATGTTATGTATTATGCTGAACCACTGTATGTCCATCCTTTTCTCTGGAGGTAGCCACTAGCTTCCAATGTTGTTCTTGAAAAGATGGTCTCTAACAAAGGCATCTGGTACCTCTACTCACAAACGGTGCAAACCGATGTTATTTATCCATGTGGAATTATCTTCCAACAGCTGAGTAAACAAAACAAAACAACCCCTCACTGCCATGAAGTCAATGCTGGCTCAAAAAGACAGTGTAGGACAGGATGGCACTGCCCCGTGAGTTTCCACGACTACCCATTTAGGTAATAGACGGACTCGTCTTTCTCCACGGAGCGCAGGTCGTTTCAACTGCTGACCTTGCAGTCAGCCTCCCAGTTCATAACCATCATGGATAATACATTTTCACATATGTCAGTTCTCTCCCTTCAAATTCCTTGTAATTGTTTTTCTCAGCTGGCTATCGGAATGCAAATTTAGATGATGATCAAGATACAGACGATAGGATAGGTGAGATAGCTTCAAAACGCTTGTGGAAACGCCATCATTTTTCATTTAGTTTTTCTACAGACATTTTGAAGCCCCCTTATAGATATCACAAAACATAAAATCACTGCTGTCGAGTAGATTCGGACTCATAGCAACCCTGTACGAACAGTGTAGAGCAGTGGTTCTCAACTTTCCTAATGCCGCGTCCCTTTATACAGTTCCTCATATTGTGGGGACCCCCAACCATAACATTATTTTCATTGCTGCTTCATAACTAATTTGGCTACTATTATGAATCAATATGTAGATATCTGATATACAGGATGTATTTTCATTGTTACACATTGAACATAATTAAAGCAGCATAGTGATCAGTCACAAGCAATATGTAATTATGTAATGTGAAATATTTATTTCTAATGGCACATCAGTGAAATTTCGTCTTGAAGCACGGTGTAGCCTGGGTAACAGTCTTCACACTAGGTACTCGTATGCGGGCCTGTCTGCATGTGGGCGACCCAGCTGGAGACAGATAGAGGAGCGGTGTCTTTGTTCCTAAGACCATCAGAAATATGTGTTTTCCAATTATCTTAGACGACCCCTGTGAAGGGATCCTTCGACCCTCCCCAAAGGGGTGGCGACCCACAGGCTGAGAACCTCTGGCATAGAATTTCCCCTTAGGATTTTCAAAGCTGTCAATCTTGACCAAAGCAGACTGCCACACCTCGCTCCCACAGAGGGACTGGCGCGTTTGAACTGCCAAACTTGTGCTTAGCGGCTGAGCTCGGGAACCATTGCACCATTAGGCTTCTCTGACAGAGGTGCTGGTTGTGTAAATTGGTGTCTCTTTAAGTGTTATGCTTAACAAATACAAGTATAATCATAGATGTCTGAGGCGCTTTTAACGTGTCATTCTTAAGTTTAATGATTTCATATTATTGATTTTAAACTAATCGGCTTTAGATATTCTGCATTTTGAGTGTTTTTTATGGCCGGTAACTTTCTCAATCTATGGAAGATGTCGTCAGTCTCAAATTCAGCTTGTGTAAATTGCTATCTCTTTTTTTATCATTACTTTTTAAGGCTTAGATAAATCATTGAGTTACATTTTATTCAACCTGATGCATTTCAGCTTTGTAATAGGTGAATTTATGTCCTTTCCTTAAGTTGGTCTGACTTGGATAATTTTGTTGTCTTTTTTATTTCCTGGCTACGTGGCCTTTTGTTCTAAAAGCTATTTTTGTGTATTTTTATCGTCTTGTTGCTTTAGAAAGCAGACATCCTGTGCTTAATTCTGCCAGCTGTTATCCCACCATTATTAAGATACACTCATAACCGTATTTATTTATCAAAATAGCAAAAAAGAAGCCCTTGTTTGTTACTTTTATTTCCTTTACCAATTTCTTCCCCCTTCCTAGTCTTTAAGAGTTAAAATCAATTATATAAAATTTGTCATACTATATCGGTATACATATTCTCTTCTACAGAGAATGGAATTTTTAAGTTGTTGCATGTCTGTTGCCCTAATAATATGAATTATTTTGTTTTCAGCATTAACTTTATTCTCTCTAGTCACATTTTGCAATCACTGCTGGAATACAACTGTCACTGGTTAAAGATCAAGAGAGATCAGCCTCAATTCTCCAGTTTCTTTGGGGTTTGGAGGTAGGGTGGGGATGAATCAGAATTCCAACCCGTCTGAACAACCAGCTCCACGGAATACCATTGGCCACTCTGAAGCAGTCATGGCAGGAAGGCGGAGAAGCAGAGATCCACTCTCTCTGCACATGACTACTTGCATGACATTTTTCTAAGGTTCCAAGAAACGATCTTTTCTCCCCTTCTTCCAAACCCCTACCTTTCCTCACACCCTTTCCCTTGCCTTTTCTACTCCCCCTCCCTGCTTTTCTTGCACCTCCAGTCTTAACTCACAGCCAGGCCTCAACCTTCCCAATGTAATAAGTCGACTTTAAAGAAGTAATCCAAATTCATAAGCACTTTAGAATCCATGAGGCTTTCATTCAGCTACCCCTGTTGCCTAAGAAAGCCCTTTCCCTTGTTCCTGAAGTGGCCAACTGGCCTTCATCTTTCAAGCTTAGAGGGGCCCCTTCAGGCTAGCTTTAATGGACTCCCCAGGGTGAGTGACAACTGCTTGCCTCAGTCCAGGCCTTCTGCACCTGTGGTGAGCTCTGCTTAATCCCATGGTATCAGACTACGTCCTGTTTACCAAAAGCCCTGCAAAGGCATGGTTTGTTTTTCAAATACATTTTGTCCCTTATTTTTGAGACTTTCAGTGTGTTAGGCATAGAACTTAGAGCATGCCTATAACTACAGATGGATAAGTTGAAAGCACAGTACCTAGACTATCCGTGTCAAATAAACCGATCAGTGGCCATGAACTCAATTCTGATTTATGGTGACCCACAGTCTAATTGCACTCCATCAGGTCTTCCAGACTGCGAGCTTTCTCAGAAGCGGATTGCCAGGCCTTGCTTTCCAGGCATCTCATGATGTGTTTGAGCTGCTGACTCCTCGATAATAGTCAAGTGTTCGGGGAAAAGAGAAAATTTCAAAATGAGGGAAACAGGAAAACGAATATTGAAAGACGGTACACCATAATAATAACTTATATGTTAGATTTTACACGTTCTACATTTCGTGTTATTAAAGAGATAAGGGTTGGGGGAATAGCAGTCGTTCTAAAAGTATATACTTAATATGAATAAGAAGGAAAAGGGTTTCTTGCTAATGTTAAGGTAACGCATTTCTAATTCTTTTGCCTGAATATGATATTTGCTATTATAACCTTTGAAAACCAGACCTCGGGCTACAACCCAGGGCTTCTGAGACAAGGACAGCTTCAGAAAGCAGGAGGAGGCATGGTTGGTGTGCTAAGAGACAGGAGAAAGACCCTGTCCTAAGGCCGAAGGCCTCAAACTGAGCTCTGCATCCTAGTCA
The DNA here is from genome assembly GCF_050624435.1 of Tenrec ecaudatus. Classification (NCBI taxonomy): domain Eukaryota; kingdom Metazoa; phylum Chordata; class Mammalia; order Afrosoricida; family Tenrecidae; genus Tenrec; species Tenrec ecaudatus. The sequence goes on along the minus strand of NC_134544.1, from coordinate 48,130,058 downwards.
TTGGTGGGATTCAGCCACTTCACATCCGTTTGGCAGGACCACTATGGAATTTCTTGTTGAGTTTGGCAAATCTTTTGTTAAATGGAACTTGCGACCAGGGTTCTCTCTGAGGTGGGTGGCTGCTGAATGACAGTGTGTCCCTCTCTGGTTGCTAGGCACTTGTTCCTCTTAATGGTCTAGGTTTGTTTACCGAAATAACAAATGCAAGGAAATAAAAATGTAGTATTTCATCAAAGTATAGCTTTTCTGGAAATCACAAATTTACAATCCTTATTTTTTGTTAATGTTCATTAGCAAAACAGAGTATTCTAAACACCCATACTAATATTCACCCTGACCTTAGGTATAAAGTATTACAGGGAACTATGCATGTAACGTTATTTATTCTTTTCATGAAACTTGTTATACTTTTGATAAAATACCACATTCTTATTCTATTGAGTTTGTTACTTCTGTTAATAAACATATACCATAAAAAGTGCTAACCCACCAGAGGTGACACACTGTCATTTGTTTCAGCTGTGTTAGGCCCCAAATCCCCACGCTATGTCATGAGTGAATGGTGAAATTCCTGAAAGTGCTCTGAGAGCTAAAAATATTGTCAGAAAATTTGCAGCAAGTGAGAATGATTGGGGCAGGGAATGTGCGGATGTGCTTTATACAATTGATGTATGTATATGTATGGATTGTGATAAGAGTTGTATGAGCCCCTAATAAAATGTAAAAAAAGAAAAGGAAAAAATGATTAGGGCAAAGAATGTACAGATGTGCTTTATACAATTGATATATGTATATGTATGGACTGTGATAAGAGTTGTATGAGCCCCTAATAAATTGTTTTTTAAAAAAATTTGCAGCAAGTTAGCAAAGGCAGAAAGGAGTTTTTCAAAGGTGAACATAATATGTTAAAAGAGAAGTTGCCTGTTTCTGATATATCAAACACAATGACTTGTCTAATTGACCTACCTCTAAAGCATCCTACTTCGACAGTGATAAGATGGCTTAGGATAAATCAAACAGCCGAAAATGTTCAGATAAAATCAAAGAATATTACAACTAAGGACACCGAGGAAGAAGCAATATAGAAATATCTTGCATAACAGTTTTACTATTTGTTGTTGTTGTTGTCATGTATGATTTAATGTCTTATTACCAGGGTGCCTCATGCCCCCGATAGGGAGGCTACACACTTGTGCCAGATGATGCCAGCCCAAGTTCTTTTCAGAAATCAACTGATAAAAAAATTACTACACAGCAAACTAGCCTGTGGTCTGGAACCCAGGAAATACCGGTGCACGACTGAATTGGTCAGAGGGCATATAGATCATAAAGTAGCAATATGGATCGTCAAACCCTCAGAGATCTCTGAGGGATCGCATTAGTCTTCCTATGCATTTTTAAATCCAACCCTGTGTTGTCCTGTTTTTCTTTTTTCGTTAAAAAGTGTTGTGGTAATAAGCGTGTCCTTTGCAGCTTAAACGCAGAGTTGTAGCTCTTAAATGTCTCTAAGGGAATACTAATCAACCCTTTCCTCTAGTGGGATCAAAGATGTGATGTGCCTTTCAAAGCAAAAAGATAGAAAAATCATCCCCAGCCCAGTTATTCCCAAATCGCTTTGTATGGCGTACACGGGTATCTTAGGAAAAGGAATATTTGATGGGGAACTTTTGGCCAGAGTCGGTTCTCTCCCTCAACGACATATGGCATTCAAACTACGTACCCTTTTCTGGTTTAAAAATAACACTAGACCTTTGATCCACAACGAATTTCACAAGATGTTAAATATTGGAAGGGAAAGGAAACATTCATACGTGCACTTAATAGAACTTAGTACCACCCTTTCTTCCTTTTCAGGAACATTCTCTCAAAACCTGACTTCCCAGCCTCAGAGTACCTTCCCCAGGACCCCTCTCCAGGATGGAGAGGTGGTTTATGTGGAAAGCTTGTATGTCAGCTATCTTTACCTGCACACACATGCCTTAGTCTTCCTCTCCTGATCCATTCCATGTCTATTCCTGAGCAATACGGGGCCAGGAAAAGTTGAGTTCTTTCTCCTCAATGGATTATGAAGAAGGCTTTTTCTTAAAAAGGCTTGGTGTCATTTAGGTTTCATAACAAAAGTATTTTAATATAAGATAATATAGTCTTTTCTAAGTATATTGTAGAGCTTTTATATTTCAGTTTATTATTAGGAATATTTTATCTCAAGTTGGTTCTTAAAAAGGATTACCTTAAATTTTAAAAAGTCTGTCCTAGGTTGAGTTTAGTAGGAGCAAAACCAGTAAAGCTAACATATACATATAGAAAGAATCATTTCAACGAGAACATCCACACAGTTGTACAGGCTGACAAATCCCAAATCTGTGGGTCAGGCATCAAGCTGGAGGCTTCATCTGACTCATGCGGTTTCAGGTGGTAATGAAACCCAAACCATCAGGTCAGAGAGCGGGCAAATCTCAAGCCTGCAGGTCAGATGAAAGGATTCTGACTCAAACCCAAACCATCAGGGCAGAGAGCGGGCAAATCTCAAGCCTGCAGGTCAGATGGAAGGATTCTGACTCAAACCCAAACCATCAGGTCAGAGAGCGGGCAAATCTCAAGCCTGCAGGTCAGATGGAAGGATTCTGACTCATGAGCCAAAACCTGAAGGTTGAGGATGAAGGATCAAGAGAAGAGAAGTTTTGCTAGGATATCCATATGTCTTTTATGCGGGCCACACCCCAAGAAAATTCTTCTTTCAATCTATTGGCTGCTCACATCATATCGCCAAATGGAGGATGGTTATATAATATCTGCCACCACTGAGCACCATGACCCAGCAAAGTGGACCCATAAACTTAATCATTACAGTGCATTCTTTGTTAACATGTATACATTTCCTTAAACTATAGATAATTTCTGCATAAAGATGATTATGAAGTCACGTGTGTGCCTAATACTATACAACTAACAGGCATGCACCAGAAAATACGCTTGTCCATTTACATCTTATATTCTATAAAAAGTGATCGAATAAGGGAGGGAAGAAAAACAAAGATATATATGAGGGGACTTCAAAAGGCCTGTGGGAAAATGGAATGAAAAGATAATGGAAACACTTACAAATATTTTGGAGCTTGCTTATTTACCACCCCCCCCACACACACACATGACACCAAAGGAAGGAAATAATATTAAAACAATCACAGACCTTGTTTCTGAAACTGGCCATGTGTTATAGCAGATATTTAGAACTCAACGTGAGGTTAGAAGTGCAGACTGAAAGAAGAAAGATAACAACAGAAGTGAGCACCTTGGATGTTTGGGTCATTTCCTCGTGTAATTTGCTTTTGCCTTCAGCTCCTACTTGAGCAGATATATGCCACTGCCATATAATAATGGAATGATGCTATGCTTGTCTGACTCTGTGGTGGGTCAACTACTGCCCAGTTCATGAAGGGTAGCCCAGGCTACAAAGTAACTTGGTGGTTCAAAGTAACTTGGATGTGATAGGAAGGTTTATTGTGCCAACCTGGCCAATAGGAACATGTGCAACTAATAAGTTCACAGTTTGATTGGAGGGCAAAGAGCTAAATGGTTCGGCAAGCCCCGCCCCCCTGTCTCTTGCTCTCTGGTGATCAGACCAGCATGACACTGCTTTAGCTAGTTCTCTGCCTCAATTTGTGAGCTACACTACCTGTGGGACAGCTAACTCATGGATCAGTAGCTAGAGCTTGAGGTTCCTTTGAGTCCTGCTTCACCGTGCTGTTGGATCCTGTCGTCTTGTATTGCTTGAGTTCAATATCCTATCATAAGTGTCCTGATTTTGTTTTTCTAGAGAACCTTGTCTAACAAATTGGGTAAATGTTCAGTCTGCACTAAGGCCCAATAAGCCAAAATTTATTTCTCAGCAGTATCAACTTCTTGCCATATTGATTTTTAAAACTGCATTTATATAAACTGTAATCTTTACTATTTCTTTTCTTCTGAATGTAGAAGGTACTATTTTGTCACTCTTGTACAACTTGTCAAAGATTGTGAATTAAAGTTTTGATCTTGAGTGTATGATTATTTTTGATATGTTTGTTTATTGCTATATATTGACCCCTGAGTACTGCTTTTGCTGTGTCTGATAGGTTTTGGTATATTGCATTTTTGCTCTCCTTTGTTTTAAGGAGTTAAAATTTTTTATTCCTATTTCTTCATATACCCATATATACATATATACACCCACATACCCCATGTTGTTCTTTTTAATCAGCGTGTTGTTCAGTTTCCATGTATTTCCCCCCTTGCTCTTCCGCTCTTCCTAGTGTTGATTTCCAGTTTTATAGTCTTGTGGCCTGTGACAATGGTTTATAATATCTTAATGTTTATAAAGGTTTGCTTGGGGTCTGACATACAGTTGAATCCAGACAATGTTCCATCTACACTGGAAAAGAATGTCTATTGTGGGTTTTTGGGTGGAGTGTACAGGTCGAGGAGGTTACGTTGATTACTTGAGTTGTTTAGGCATTCAGTGTCTTTACTGAGTTTCTTTCCTGATGGTGTGTCCATCCTTGAGAGCGGTGTATTGCAGTCTCCTACTATTCTTGTTATAATATCAATTACTCTCTTCAACAGTATCAGAGTTGGATTGGTGTATTTTGAGGGTCTTACACTGGGTGCATGTACGTGTACTATCGTTATGTCTTTTGCTCAATGTCCCTTTATTGGTTATGTAATGCCCTTCTTTGTCCCTCATGATGAATTTTGAATTTTGTCTCTAAGTCTATTTTATCAGAGATTAGCACTGCCACACCTGCTTTTTTGTTTTGTTTTGTTTTTCACACGTGCTTTTAAAATTGCCATTAGCTTAATAATTTTTTTCCATCCTTTGATTTTTTAATTTATCTTCGTCTGTGTGTCTAAGGTGTGTTTCCTTTATGAAGCATATTGATGGGTCTTATTTTCTTATTCAGTTTGTTACTCTCTGTCTCTTGGCTGGTAAATTTAATTCATTTGCAGCCAGTGTCATTATTGATATATGTGGATTTGTTGCTGTCATTTTGCCTTTTGTTGGTTTGTGTGTGTGTGAATGTGTGATGTTATTGGTTTCATTGTTATTTATAAATTTCTGTACTGAGTTCCTTCTGAATGTAAGTTTTCTTGTCATTTTTTCTTTGCTGCTATTTTGTTTTATACTAGATCCGGGTGATTTTCTGTTTGTTTTTTTGTTTTTAATGTGGTTTTTCTATTTTCTCTAAGGTTATCCTGTGGTGTTGTTGTTATTGTTTTAAAACTATTTTCTTCCAAGCATTAAAACAGCCTGTTCTCTCTTGCCAGGTCTTTGTTTTCCTCTCCATTTGCATGTTTTGTGTTTACCTTTTACCTTAGATTATTTTTGTATTTGTCTTCAGTGTTAATTGATGTCTCTGGATCCCACTCTTTCCTATAGGGTCTCTGTGAGTCGGAATTGAGTCAGTGGCATAGAGTTTGGTTTGTTAAGTATGTTTTATTTTGAATACTGCTTTGATTAGTGTGGTCTTGTAGACATATGTTGATCTCAGTTTTATGTTTACTGTTGTTGATTCTCTGTCTAAAGAAGTCTCTTTAGTATTTTTTCTAGGTTGGTCTTGTTTTTCACAGATGTCTTTAATTTCTCTTTTTGTGCATTGGATCAGTCTGGGTAGAATGGAGAAACAAATTCATAGACACTCATATGTGTATAAGAAATAACTTTATATACAAGAACAACTGAATATTGAGAAAACTTCTCAGCCAAGTCCAGATCACATCCATAAGTCTAATATTTGGCCAGATGTCTGATACCAATTTATAAAGTCCTCTCCAGACTCACAAAACACATGCAATGATGCCGAATGCAGGAATGTAGCAGGCCAGTGGGTTGGACGTCTTGTGGATCCAGTAGCGTTGTAAGCATCTCGGTGCTGGCAGGGGTCTCCATATGGCTTCTCTGACTCCAGAGATCCTGGGCTGGATCAGCAGAGAGCCATGTGCCTGGTTAGTAGAGCATCTCTGAGGGAGGGAGCTGAGAGAGAGTGTCTCTTGCCTCCAAGGAGGAAAATACAGGAGTTCCCAGAATCCTCAGGAGAAAGCCATGCCCCACAGAGGTCTTAATGGCTATGACCCGATTGACAGACTAGACTCCACCCCTTCATGCTTAATCCTCTCAAGTCCCAAATTGACACCAAATTATGTAACTACCACATGCATACTCCTTATTTTTCCCTCATGTTTGAGAGATAAGATTAATGTTTGTCAACTACTCCACACCTGCTCTGTTAGCTTCAGGTCTGAAGTAGTAGCCACACTGTGAAAGGAAGAGAGATGGCGTCACACTGGTTGACAGTCCTATTGGTTCTGTGAGGAGTAAGAGATACAAAAGAGAAACAAGGAAAAAGTCCAACATAGACTCTGTAGTGCCCATCGACTTGTAGATCTCTGCGGACACAGGGCTGGCTCATCTCTCAATCTGCGCTCCTCCTGGGTTGGTGATCAGTATAGGATTCCACCCTTTCTTCTGTTCAAATTCATGATGTCGGGCAATAGAGGATTCACAGTTTGCTTATTTCAGTTCTTTTTTCTTCCAGGCTTCTAGGTATCTGGCTTGGCTCCCTTCTTGATGTTCTCCATCCTTGTTGCCAAGGAACAGCCATATTAAGAGGAGAAATGGCTTTGGACTCTGCTGTCCATTATGATATTCACAAAGATGTTGTTTTTGTGGATTAAATGGTACTACTCAGCTACTACCACCACTGGGCCCAATCAGCCCCATTGGAGTTAGATATCTTAATTCAATTCAGATGTGTCCTCTAGAGAACTGGGTTCTCTACACACACACACATACACACACATGTATGTACACACACATATATATATGTGTGTGTGTGTGTGTGCATATATATATATATGATGTTGTTCATACCATTAGAAAAGATGTATGTCTATTCTGGTTCAAATTCATAGGCCAAAGGTTAAACCGAACACTTCCTGACTCATGTAGCTGCATGGTCAACAGGTCAAATGGCAGGTTCTGATGGCTCCCAGGGTCATAACAAGTCCAAGGAACCAGAGGTTGATGATCCCTTTGTACAGTCTAGATTAGCAAGAAGTGAGGAAGCTCTCTATCAAACATATTTATATATGAAGTGGGCCACTCCCCTGAGAAAACCCCATCAGCGCTGTGACCTGACAAAGGGCTTCCCTATCCTTCAAAGCAGATCCCATCATGGAGTCAATAATATGATAGTTCACATGAGGGGGACACCTCGACTGCCAAGCTACTGAGAATCCTGACCCAGCCAAGTTGTTGTAAAACCTAACTGTCATAGGGCAGTTTCCATGGTCAGATCTGATTTACATAAAACAGCAACCAGTGCAGTCTTCAGGGATTCTGGGTCTCCCTTCACTAATTTGTTTCTCGACACTGTGGTGAAAGAGATGGATATGGGTATTCCACGAGTGTACTGTCAGTACAACCAACCTGATAAATTCACTCAACACGCCAATTTCCCTAAGACTTTGGATACCTTCTTCTTTGGTGTACCAAAGTTCAATAGGATTTAGTGGGCCGCTGCATAATTCATGGTCCAGTGAGCTGACCAAGTAGCCAAGCCGATAAAAAAAGGTTAGCCCTCACACCAGCTATTGAAGAATGTATGCATGCATTTGTCTATATTATAAAAACTTTAAAGCATCAGCTTTTTAGTCTGTGCTTTGCATGTAATGAGCCTACATGTAAAAGGTCATTTATAATTAACATTATTAAAACAGTTTTTTTCTAGAGTTGGTGAATCTATTGAAAGGGTTATTTGGTACTTTTAAATTTAAGTATATTCTTTTGCTCTTGTATTTTTTCTTGGATCTGACAAAATAAATGTAAAGGCCTTTGGGTCAAAAGGCTATTTATTTTTCAGTCCAAGCAGCAATTTAATCTAACCATGAAATGATTTTTCTTGACCTTGAAGAGTTGTAATTGTGCTTTTGATTTTGCAAATAAACACTGCCAACTTTTCCAAATGTTCTTGTCACAATATTAGTTATATGATGTTATTTTCTTGTAATGCCTCAGAGAATAACTTTAATAGTTTCCTAGAATCACCTACAGGTTTTGTTTCTCTACTTTTATAGTAGTGCCAAAAGGAGCACAGGTGGCATTGTCAGGTAAGTGTTGGTTTGCTAACAAGGTTGGTGGTTCAATTTCACGAACCACTCCGCAGGACAAAGATGAGGCTGTCTGCTTGTGTAAAGATTTATGGTCTTTGAAATCCTATGACTTGACTTACTGGCTGTGGATTTTGCTTTTTGGATAGTAATGTTTAATATCTAGGTTATATATAAATATTTCAAACTATGAATGGATGCCCTAGAAATATTGTCTTCATAGAGGACTGAGTTAATTACAGTCCAAGCAAACTGAAGGTTATGAACAAGTCTCACTGCAAAATCTTTAAGTAAGAATTATACATAGGTCAAAGAGTTAGTATGGCTAGTTAGTCAAATGTTTGTCTTAGTCTATGGTCTATTGTGTACCTTTCTACATAATACAAAATTAAAGAAGCATTTCTAGGAACACCAAAATATCTAAGACACAATAATACTGCAATAATAACAACAATAACATTTGATGTTTGATTCAAAATAATGCCTGTTTGTTATTGTGAACCATTGTATGTTCCTCAGATTTCTAATATTATAGGCTTTATAATTATGGTCAGACGTTAGTAACTCAGAGACTGCCTGTAGTTCTGTTGTTCAAAGGTGTATTACTTAGCTTTAAAAATTATTGTACATTTAAAAGGGACTCACTCTAGCTTCTTGATAGGTATATTACTTGACATACTTTAAGAAAATGGTTTGATTCATTTCAAAGCCAATTGAATAGAAATACTGGAAAAATATGCATATATACATATGCTCAAGTGATTATTCTGTGACGTGTGTTTAAAGAGTTTAGATACAGAAATATTCTTATAAACTAGTTTAAGAAATATTTTAATAAGCTGTTTTGTAAGAACTAGTAGGACTATGATAGAAACACATTAGGTACACACAATTGAATGTGCATTTTGTAAATAATATTTATAAAGCAGTGCTGACTAATCTATGTCTTTCATTTTCTGTGCAGCTCTCTGGGAGACCAGAATGTAGCTATCATGGAGTGGTTAGATTTTAACAGAGATCCTTTCTCTATAACTAATTCAACGCATGGTTGCATGGGTAATTTTGAACAAGTGGATCTTTCTCCAACCTGAAAGGCTGCCAGGAGAGGGAGCGAGTAAGAAAAAGAGAGTTTCAAAGTGAGTCACAGAGAACCACAACACAATCATGAAGCACCACTGTCTTGCTGCATTCTCATCAGAGAAATGCACTGAAAGGTGGTAATATAGGAGAGAAAAGACACATCCTTATAATAAATATTCTGTGGTAGCTGCGACAACCTTAGGAAACAGTTTTTTCATTAAACAAAGCACCTGGAACTGCAGCATCCTGGCTATGTCTGCTGCGCAGGGTTTAAAACTATTATCACTCCCCTTCCCATTATTTTTCAAACGTTTAAATAGCAGCAAAATATAACATATAGGAGATTAGAAATGTAGAATAGGAACTGCCATAGTAACCTTGATATCTCACATTTAATGAATAAAAATGTAAGCCAAAGATTACATTATACTAGTGTATAAAATATAAATTATTGCATCCAAAATGTTTAAATCAATTATTTTTAAAAAGGGCTCAGTCTTCAAACGCTGTGGTGTCATGACAAATAGAATACATTCTGGCTCATTAAATAATATTAGTAATGATCACAATAGAGGAAAAGCTTGATTTGGCAAGTTCCAATGGAAATATTTCAGAAGTAAAAACAAATAGGAATTACCCCAACGCAGTTTTAAAAAGTCACTGTGCATTGTTAGTGTTGTTGAATTTCCCTAGAAGAAGTGCTAAACAAATATTGTCTGGGGGCACAATAAGAACCTATTCTTGGAAAGGAAGTGGAAGTGAAATTGTAATGTTGATTTGTTTCTGAGTCTTGAGCTGTAATCTGCTGTTGCTCATGTATTCCTTGCTTAAGCTAAGTGTTGATGCTGGACTTGTATTTAGGCTGGGCCCACATGTATGGATCTATTAAGGAAATGTTCTTGGGAGATGGAATTCCATAAACAAGTGTTATATCTTCAGTATAATCTGTTTAGAATGTAACTTCATCTGAGTATAATTGGAGTAAATGATATTTTGGAAATAATACTTAATGTAGGAAGCAAGACTATGTCAGTTAGGTTTCAGAGTTCATTCATTCATTCATTCAATTTACATGGAAATGTAATTATTACAGTGATGGATTATCTACCAAAATCCAATGTAAAAGGAGCCTTTGAAAGAATTCAAAGTAAAATGCATATTAAAAGAAGTATTTGGGGAGAATTAGTTTAGTGGAAAAGGATGTATCTTTTATGAAACTCTTAGACTAGGCCAGTACACTTAGTAAACTATTCCAGTATTTCTAATTCAGGCGCAGTGGGATAATATCTAAGAATTTTAGTTAGTTTCTTGGATTTTTCTGACATTCTTATACTTAATCCTTCTTTCACTACTCCATTAGAGGCATCATTTATCATCTTAAAGAAAATTAGGACTTTGAAAGTAGGAATATAAAGAGCCAGGCAATATTAAGTCTGTTTCTTTTGTATACAAATTGGCATTGTGTTTTCAGTGATAGTTTGCATGGCAATTTCTGTTTTCATTTGTTAATTGCAACACCAGTCGTTTATTGATATGGCCTACATTCCTCACATACATGAGCAGCCTTGTCATTTGCTTGTGGTTTCTTGTGTCTATTAATTTAATGTATGTGCTCCTTTACACCCTCATCTTTGGTTAAGTGTAATTTTTGGCTGTTTGGTAAGATATAGATGGTACATTAATTCATAAAAATAGAGATACTGGCCTATGTACACATATTTACATGGCAATACACTGAGGTAGTGGACATACTGCGGGCCTCTGCTCATGCCCTCCGTCAATGCAAGAACACTTTGTTTTAAAAACCTGGCATTCTGTGGTGCTAACCCTCCTGGCACAATCACCTAAGACAAAATGGGTGCATAAGCAAATGTGGTGAAGAAAGCAGATGGTGCCCAGCTATCAAAAGATATAGCATCTGTGGTCTTAAAAGCTTGAAGTTAAACAGGAGGCCATCTATCAGAGAAAGAAACAAACCCATATGGAAGAAGCACACCAACCTATGTGATTATGAGGTGTCATCAGGACAGGGTAACAGGCATCAGAAAACCTCAAACAAATTGTTGAGAATGAGGGGAGTTGGGCTGAGACCCAAAGGCCGTCTGTAGACAATAGGACATACCCTTACAGAAGAGTCACAAAGGTTGATAAATCATCCAGTATAGCATGATGAAACACAAAATATTCCTCTGGTTCCTTGAGCTTCCTCACCCCACCCCCGCCCCAATATCATGTGCCCAGTCCTGCCTTTCACTGAAGGCTACACCGGAGCATGTGTACAGATAGAGATACGAGCTAAGAGCTCAGGACACACAGAATCCAGGAACAGGAATGGGGTAGCAATAGCAGGAAGGCAGGAGGAAGGTGGGGAGAGGAAGGGAGGAAGGGAGGAAGGGAGAACTGATCGCAATGATTTACACATAACACACCTCCGCAACAGGGGGAAGAACAACAGAAACCATGGGGGAAGAGGGACAGAGGTTAGTGTAAGATATAAAGACTAATAATTTATAATTCATCAAGGGGTCATGATGGTGGGGGTGGGTGAGGGGGACAAAAGAGGAGCTGATACCAAGGGCTCACTACAAAGAAAATGTTTAGGAAATAATGATGGCAGCATATGTACAAATATGCTTGCTGCAATTGATGTATGAATTGATATAAGTACTGTAAGAACTCCCCAAAAATTGATCTTGCAATAAAATAATATAGATGGTTACATAAAGGAGCACAGCATCCATTATTTTTGAGACAATGTATCAGATGACCTAGGATTAGTTTTGTTTACTGATTTGGAGACTATCTCAAGGGGTAACAGTGTGGGCAATGATCTGGGAGGGTTGCCCTCCAGCAACCAGTTCAGTACGTTTGTGTTTTGTCTGCTTTAGGAACTTGTGATTCTGTTCCATGTTTTCCCATTTTATTCGGCTTCAACCATTAGTGACCTGCTTAGAATGATCAGTACTGGTAGCCAGGGCCTACCTGCCTACCTCTTCTGATTACAGGGTAGCTAAAGCGCTAGTTCATGTAGACTATTTGTCCTGTGGACGGTTTTCTTCTTTGACTTCCTACTTTCCCCTTTGCTCTGGGTGAGTCCCAAACAATCATTGTAGTTTTGATGGACACTGGCAAGCTGTGAAGCCCCCAGTACTACGTTTTTGAGACCTAAGCTGATCCTCCCCATAGAGAGTTTTCAGTGAGAAGAGTATCCATTATTAGAGGGAAAAAATTGTGTAAAGGGTAAGAGGCCACCCCAATTGGATCCATTTCAACTCAGACCTACCCTATAGGACCAAGTACAGCTGCCTAATTGGATTTCCAAGGCTGTAATCTTGACAAGTGCAAAATACCACTTCTCTCTCCTGTGTACAAACCACTGACTTTCAGATTAGAAGCCTGAGCTCCTTTGTAGAAAGATGTAGCTATCCTTTAAAAATGACACATTTGGAAGTTTAGCTGCTCAGAAGTCTACATGACTGCCCAGGATTTTCCTTCCTTCTTCCATTTCCCTGGAAGCACAGATGAATACACAGCAAAACAAAAATCCTTCCATACTCCGGACAACAAGGAGACCAGGGACAAAGAAATGGATATCAAAGTAGGTTAGGGACCTATCACCCTGCCTTCTTTTCGGATTAAATCCCTGATGAGTGCAGATGACAGAAACTGCATGTACGTTTGGATGATTCTGAGGAACAGATGCGCAGTCCCTCTTTCAAGCATATAACTCAAAACTAACTCGTTGCCATTGAGTCGATGCCTAGTCACAGCACCCTATAGGACAGGGTAGAGCCGCCCCTTTGCGTTTCTGAGACTAATTCTTGGTGGGAGTGGAAAATTCCATCTTCCTACTGTGGAGCAGCTGGTGGTTTGGGGCTGCTAGGCAACCTAATGAGTAAGCAGTACACCTTCAGGGCTCCAGCTAACATAGAACAGGGTGCTTTAAACATTCAGAGAAGCTCAGTGCCCAGCATGGGCCGTAAGCTGTAAAGTAGAAATCTACATGTGTCCCAAACTCTGAGAAGGCGCTCACAGAGAGTAGCCGACAAGGCACTGGAGTTATGCCTAGGCAGAAGCAGCATGATCATAGAGGTGGCCAGAGAGAAAAAGAAACTATTGACATTTCAGCCACCATGAGCTCAGTGTCACAAATGCAAAGACCAACAACAACTGCACATCTCGGCAGAAGTCAAGGTAGGTAGATGCTAACAATTCTGGACCAGTTTTTCTTAAATTTGAGAATGCCTTCTGATCACCTGGAGGCTTTTTTAAAACAGAAGATTGCTGGGTTTCAGATTCAGTAAGTCTGTAGTGGGGTTCGAGAATTTGCATTTCTAACATTGCTAATTTGCTGGTGCCGTTAGTTGAAGGCCCTCGTTTTGATAAGCACTATTGTAGGTCAAAAGCCTTGGTTACAATCCTTAGATAATGGGTGCTATCTCCCTGTCTTGTTCCACTCTCACAGGCACTCCAAATTTAATGGCTTCAGGAGAAAGGAAAGAGGGAAGGGAGCACATCCTCATCTGAGAATTTATCTGAAGAGATGGAATTTACACCCCAAGGTGGCAAATAATCACTACTTTGGTGGATGACCTGTGAGTTCCTTGTAAAACTTGCCACCATCAGCAGAAATTGGAGCTTAGAGATTGAATTCAACTTAGTTGTAGAGAGAGAAATTCACCATTTGTGCACCTACGTTTTATTACTTTAAAAAAAAATTCTTCTAGTACTGAGTCAAAACACTGTTCTAAGAATTAAAAACAAATTTAGAATTCCCGGAGAAGGAACTTTGAGAAAGACTGCTTATGTTCTTTGTATCATAAAGCTTTGCTATATCATATTTTGTTTTTAATCCGCCTAGAACAAACATGCTTGTGCCGAATGCTTCAATACCACATCCTATTACGCCGGTCTTCCCCTGGGTCCCTTCAGAGACTAGAGAAAAAGGCCAAGGTCTGAGTGGACAGCCCTTCTGAGAGCTACAAGAAGGCAGCACAGCTGTGTGCTTGGGAACACTGCTCTCACATTCACACTTGTCCATCTGGGCCCCCGGAGGAACAGGCTTGGTGCCTCATTCACGACTTGCTTGGGGGCTTCATGCACCCGTGACAAATAACAGCTTTTAGTCTCCAGTGGTGCAGGGTCCTCCGTTTCAAGGGTCCAGCATAAAATGGAAGAGCCCATCAGATGGCATTTACACTTAGACAGCTGGTAGAGTCTGTCTCTTCAATTTTGCATTAGTTTGGCCTAAAATTGGACTATGCATCTTTACTCCTTCCCACACCTCCCCTTGTAGGCAAGAACTATGTTGATCACTGTGAACTTTGCCAAAGCTGAGTGATTATGACTATGATTAAGCTAAAATGAATCCATTATATCCAAAAGGTATCTGTTTTAGAATTACCATACGTGGGTAATCTTGCCAAACAGAAATTTAATTTCTCATCACTTAAGCATCAGGAGAAGAAAATTGAATTCAGAGAGCTAGCTCTAGGAGGAGACTTGTTTGTTTGGTTCTAGAGGTAGGTCCTTGACTCCTTCCAACATCTGTGGACCTTCCTTTAAAGATCTGCATGTGCCGGACCATCAATCTTCCCTTGGGTCTAAGAGGTTCTCAACCCAGGGAACATGAGTCCAAAGGACGACCTTTGTTACTGGTTCTTCCTTCTTCGGGGTACTGGGGTTCCCCCTTCTCCAATTGCATCTTTCTTCTTCTTATCTCTGGTAAAATAAAAGTAAGGAAAAGCTTCCCTTACATCCGGCCTATGATTTGAGACAAAACGGTGCATCCCACCATAATCACACTTTATTAACATAACAAAAAAATTAAGCCTTCTTTGATATAATAGAATTCTGTCTCATTAACTGCAGGCAGAATTTAGGGTTTATAACAAAGAGGACAATTAGGACAGATCACAAAATGAAGGACAACCACACAATATTGGAAATAATGATTCAACCAAATTGACGCATTGTTTTGGGGAAATAATAAAATTAATGAAAATCCTGAATTTTTTTGTCCTCGTGATGTCAACCTTACCTTTGAAATTCATATAAAATCACACAAATACCCAGCCTAAGTAATTAATGCCCTCCCAGTGTTTCTAAAGTCTTTTCTGGTGAGGGCTGGGTACATGTACATAAAAACCATATCTTCTCCACATTGCTCTATGTGAATTTTAAATCACATCTTCTTTTTGTTTCCCATTCTTTTAAAAACATGTACTTGCTTTTCATTCTTGGCATTTCACCTTAAACAAAGACAAACTACCATGGCATTTCTAAACGCATCACTAATTCAGTCTCTTATTCCATTTTTAACTGAGCACCTACTAGGTGCCAGGACTAAAGTTCTGGAATGTAGTATTGGAAAACAAAACAAAACAACCAATAATTTCACTGTTTTGAGTTTTACAATGGGAATTGTAAATTTTATTTGGGAATTTCCTCAAATAAGTGAAGATGATGGATGGAGGTTTCAGGATGTTCATGGTTTGTGAAAAGCCCTTCCATTAACATAGTAAGTGAATGGTTAGCAGGTCACATTTAATAAATCCATGGCCACACCAGATAGCTATTTTCCCTCAGCTCTTCTTCACTCTTCTACATTTTAAACCAGAAGTTTGAGAAGCTCAACTTCAGTCAGCCTAGCACACCACACAGTCTATGTTTCAGTTTATTGACCAAGTCAACTGGGGAGGTACAACTGCCATGCTCAAGTCTCAGCATCCTAATGAAAGATTTGGATTTACATGAGAAAATGTCACCTGCTCCATTCCTACTATCATTTCCAAGGTCCTCTGTTTGTTTCCTGCCAAATAAATGAGCAAATCCCTTCAATTCTTTCCATATGTAAACTCTAGCCTCTCAAGTCAGACTTTGTACTCCTTCTATGACATGATATCAGTTTTGGGTCTGGAAGCAATATGAAGGGCTGGGGTCTTGTGTAGAAGCAATAACTTGAAGCAATGGAGTGACCTCCAGAGTAGTCCTTCTAGGGTCATCTGACTGAACAGGAGAGGCTCTTTATGCTGACAAGGAGTTTAAATGGAACGAAAAATTGTAGATCTCTCAAGATCTAATTAAAAGCCTATGTTCTTTCCAACAGGTACCCTATTTTCCACATAGGATATTAAGCAAGGCTATAAATTTAATGTGCTTTGTAATTCTGCAGTTGGAGATGGCTTCAAAAGTTCATGGAAAATCTATTTTATGAAACTACACGCAGGGATCTAATTTTTTCTGGCACCAAAACTTTTTATAACTTGCTTGAACAGAATCAGACAATACGTTTGAGGTACTAAAAATGAAAAGACATCAATTTGAAAAGACCTATCAGGAAAACAAGAATTCCACTAAAATTGAAGCAAAAGCAAGTATACAATTTATGGTGGAAGAATGAGGAAATCAGGAAATCATTGATTCTTTCAGAAGAGTTTATGAATACAATCCTCTGAAGAAGTCTATGTCTGACAAGTGGATAACTGATTTTTAGAAGGGAGAAGATGGTGAAGATGGATCCTTAGGCTGCAGGCCATTCAGATCAATTTGCTAGGAAAAAAAAATCTTGATTGTACTCTAATTGAACAGCATCTACAATTGATAGCAGAAACAATAGCCAGCGCCATTGACATCTCCATTAGTTCAGCTTACACAATTCTGACTCAAAATATTAAGTTGAATAAATGTTTTGCTCCATGGATGCTGAAATTGCGGTTCTTAGATCAGCTGCAGGTAAGTGCAAAGCTCACGATAAAAAATGTAAACAAATGGAATCAAGATACAGAAACATTTCTTGGAAGAATTATTTTCAGCAACAAAATTTGTACTTAATTTTCGCAGTGAATATATGGCACTAACTTAAATTACAATCCTATGCTTTAAGGATGGATGATTTTTTTCTCTTACTTTTATTGGGGGCTCTTACATCTCTTATCACAATCCTTACATTCATCCAGTGTGTCAAGCACATTTGCACAAATGCCGCCATCATTTTCAAAGCATTCTCTTCCCACTTGAGCCCCTGATATCAGTCCCCATTTCTTCCTCCTCCCTTCCCCAACCCAGCATGCCTCACAAACCCTTGATAAGTTGTAGATTATTATTTTAATATCGTACATCTTCTCTTGGAAGAATTTTAAGAGGACATGGAAACATGGCTTGATCAGTATGATCCTGAAGACAGAGCACACTCAAAGTAACGGTGATTAAGAAGTGTAGGTGGTCCAGAACAAAAGTCACAGCAGGGAGCTCTTTTAAAGGAATGCACAAGGCATTTTGCTTGCTGGCATTCTAGAGGGCCAGAGAACAATAGCATCTGCTTATTGTGAGAATGTGTGGGGAAAGCTAGTAAAATGGTAGCAAGAAAATTCCCAGGGAAGCTTCACAGGAGAGCCTTTCTCTGCCAGGAAATGCTCCTGCTCTTTCCTCTCATCAAAAAAGGGTACTTTTATGAGAGTCTTGATGGAAAATCATTATGCATCCACCTTACAGCCCTTATTTGACTCCTTTTGACTTCATTTTGCTTTCTAATCTTAAAAATATCTTTGAAGAGTGTCTACCTTTTCTTCAGTTAATAATGTAAAACATACATATTCTTTAAAAAATTTTAATATATATTATTTATTTTTTAGTCATTTTATTGGGGCTCATACAACTCTTATCACAATTGGTGCAAACATCCATTTGTGTCAAGTACATTTGTACATTTGTTACCCTCATCATTCTCAAAACATTTGCTTCCTACTTGAGCCCTTGGTAAAGGTTCCTCATTTTTCTGCTACCTCCCTACTCCCCTCCCTTGCGAGCCCTTGAAAATTTATAAATTATTATTACTTTGTCATATCTTGCACTGTCTGATGTCTCCCTTCACCTGCTTTTCTGTTGCCTATCCCCTAGGGAGGAGTCTATATGCAGATCCTTGTAATAGGTTCTCCTTTTTAACCCCACATTCCCTACACCCTCCTAGTATCACCACTATCACCCCTGATCCTGAAGGGATCATCTGTCCTGGATTTCCTGTGTTTCCAGTTTGTACCACTGTATATCCTCTGGCCTAGCCAGATTTGTAAGGTAGAATTGGGATCAAGGGGGACTGGGTGGCGGTGGTAGGGAGCATTTAGGAACTAGAAGAAAGTTGTATGTTTCATTGTTGCTACACTGAACCCTGACTGGCTTGTCTCCTCCCCATGATCTTTCTGTAAGGGGATGTCCACTTGCCTACAGATGGATCTTTGGTCCCCAATCTCTACTCCCCCTGTTTCATAATGATTTGATTTTTGGTTCTTTGATGCCTGATACCTGATCCCTCTGACACCGTGTGATCACACAGGTGGTGTGCTTCTTCCATGTGGGCTTTGTTGCTTCTTAGCTAGATGGCCACTTATTTACCTTCAAGCCTTTAAGACCTCAGACGGTATATCTTTTAATAGCCAGCACCATCAGCTTTCTTCACCCCTTTTGCTTACACACCCATTTGTCTTCAGCGATCACACAATGATATGATTTTTGGTGAGCACACAATGATATGATTTTTGGTTCTTTGATGTCTGATAACTGATCCGTTCGACACCTCATGATCACGCAGGCTGGTGTGCTTCTTCCATGTTTGTTTGCTTCCATGCTTTGTTGCTTCTGAGTTAGATGGATGCTTGTGTACTTTCAATTCTTACACTAAAAAATAAAGAGTCAAACCAAACACACTGCCATCGAGTCAGTTTCAACTCATAGCAACTCTGTCTGGGTTTCTGAAGCTGCAAATGTTTATGGGAGCAGAAAGCCCCCTCTTTCTCTGCAGAGCAGCTGGTGGCATTGAATCATATACCTGTGGTTAGCCCTCCCAACGCTCACTTGACATAGCCACTGACGTGGGTAAATTCCCAGGACCTTAAGTTTTTAAGCAGTGGACTTAAATGGTACCATCAATTACAAAGTGTCTTGAACTTGATAGAACTTATGTTGATATTTTAAACATTATGTTGGTATATATGAACACTTATATATTTTATTTTTATCTTGTAATTCCATTTTTCCACAATTGCTTTGAAACCCCCTCATATTTTGGTTAATGTTTCAAAAACATTGGTCTTGTATTTGATCATAAGACTTTGACAAGTCTTTGGCGGGGGGGGCACTCTTTTTCATTCTCTCATCTTGAAAACTTGAAATATTGAGTTTTTCAGTTTCCTTTTGTAGAAAAGCTTGGTCCTGTCAGAAGCGGATAGGCTATTCTATAATCCTCGTACTTATTACTTCCCTTAAGAATGCTTTGCTATAGCACCTACTGGGTTTCCAAAGAGTTGCATTTAATAGCCACTTCATTTTAAGCAACTGCTATGATACCTTCAGGACCAGGGGTGTGAGGGGCGATGCTGGGAGAGTGGAGGGTGAGTGGGTTGGAAAGGGGGAACTGATTACAGGGGTCCACGTGTGACCTCCTCCCTGGGAGATGGACGGCAGAGAAGGTGGGGGAGGGAGACTCCGGATAGGGCAAGATAGGACAAAATAACGATGTATAAATTACCAAGGGCACATTGGGAGGGGGGAGCGGGGAGGGAGGGGGAAAAAAAGAGGACCTGATGTAAAGGACTTAAGTGGAGAGCGAATGCTTTGAGAATGATTGGGGTGGGGAATGTATGGATGTGCTTTATACAATTGATGTATGTATATGTATGGATTGTGATAAGAGTTGTGTGAATCCCTAATAAAATGTATAAAAAAATAAAAGAAAAAAAATAAAACAAGCCACGTATTTTCAAGGAGCACCAATACATAATTTTTCTTTTAAAACAGTTTTATTGGGACATCATCCACATAGCATACAATTAGATAATTCAGACTTATCAAGAAAAGTTGCACAATGTTTACCACAATCAGTTTTGGGATGTCTCCCCCACTCACCCTTCCTCAGTGTTATTCTTGTAAGTTTTTTCAATATTGGAAAAAATGTACACAACAACATATTCTCCAGTTCAAAAACTTCTGCATGTATACTTCAGTGCCATTTATTATGCTCCTTGTGTTTTACAACCCTTATTGATATTCCTTTCCACATTGTTCCACCACCATTAAAATGAACTCAATGCCCCTTAAGCAAAACTCTTCTTCCATCACCCACGGTAACCATAGATCAAGTGTGGTTTCTTCTTTTTTAGTAGTAGTCTTCCTGATATAATATTCACATATCCTACACTTCCACAGTGAAACCTCTTTGAAAAAGAGTTGTAGACACAGCATCCCAATCAGCTCCAATGCTCCCTCCCCTTCTCACATCCGCTGACTACTCCCCAGTTCCCTGACCCCCTTCCTTCCCCTCAGCAGTTAATTTCTACTAACATTTTTTTCTCATTGCACCAAAACCTAATTTTTCATTGCCATTGAAGTTGTTTTGATTTCTAAATATAGCTAGATACAATCCCTACCCCAGATCCTTCATATTTTCTAAATGTCTGCTGCTTAGGACAACTTTTAGTGGTTTCTTAGAGGGTTCCACCTGGATCAGAGTAACTATTGGAGTCATTAGAATCAGTGTAAAATGTAATGGATGATATGAACTATTTTCTTAATTGTTGGGGAGACTTGAGGAGCAGAGACTTCGAAGATCCCCATGAAGGCTCAGAAGGATCACCAAGAGCTGCACAGGGATTTCAGAAGCCACATAGCTTGCTATTGTTTAAGACTAGATTTTTTAACAAACGATCCCTTCATGTTTTCACAAGAGCATTTTATTTGAGAGGGGAATTTTCCTGCTTATTTTATTTTCTTCAAATTCCATAACTGTTTTGGTTTGATTCTATTACACTTTTCTTCTTCTTCATATTGGTTACCACATGTCTTTTGAAAGAAAGAGGAGAACATTAAGTCCACTAGAGTATTTCCAAGCCACAATGAAGTAAAGCAGAGATCAGACTGAGTTTGATGTAGGCAAATGTAGTCATCCACAGCATAAGGAAATTAATTTATTATAGCCTTAGGAAGAAACTAAATATACGTCTAAATACCGTTATAACTGTATGAGGCTTAGAGCACACATTAAAGGAAATAAATGCACAGAACGTTTTTCATGATAGACAAGTAAAGGGAAAAACCAATATTTGACACTTTATGATCCCTGAGTCTTGAACTCACTAAATTAATTACAGCATTTTATGCCCCACTTTTGTTTTCATTTGTCGTGTAATCAATGTACTTTTGCAAGTTGATGTAGAAATTCATCAGCTTCAGATGTAGTCATCTTTATTCAATGCCTCTTTCAAATAGTTTTATAATTTGAGATGCATCACTAGAAAAATAAGTGATGTTATCGGTGAGGAAGGAAGGGGCATTGTTACTGCACTCAGGCTATTAGAGAGAACTTGGTCCTGTAATAATATTGGCCATTCACCTGGTTGCATGGCTCAGATTCTCATATTCCCCTAATTATTCTACTGAGGGCTCATTCAGTGAACAATTCTCTGTGGCCGAGATGGTGATAGGTGCTACCCACACTTGACCTCATTTAAAGCATCACAAGAATTCTGCTGACTCAGGAGATATTAATCCTCCTTTATTGGTTATATTACTGAATATTAAAAGATTACATAAAGTTTCTCCTAGAAGATAATAGCATGACACGAGGTTCAAAAGCCAAATCTATTTGATTACAAAATCCATGGTACTTTCTACAATACTTTGTTATTTCATTTTAGTTATACAATGCATTTAAAGTACATTATTATCAATTTGACTTTTCCAGCTGTAATTTTTGCCTCGTCATAAAATCAGATTTTCATCAATCTAGAATAATTTGAAGACTAGCCAAGATTAAGACATAGTTGGGAAATGGGTTGGGTAATATCTCATTGATTAGAATATGCACATGTATTTACATTTTAATATCACTGAAATCAAGATAATCTGAGGACAAGGAAGTATTTTTTTATAGTCTGATAATAATTATGAACTTTTCCTATCTTGAACTAGTGGACAAATTGCCAACAAGTCAATTCAAAGTAGAACTGCACCCCACAGATCAGACTTTTATGACTGTGACCTCTGAATCAGTCTGACATTGAAAGGTAATGGAGAAATAGTATGGAACCATCGGACCCTTCCTAGAAATAATATTTTAGATGTTCTATTCCCTTATATAGATTCTATATTTATACCCAATGTTTTCATTTGTTTTGTTTTAAGCATAGTAGTTCCTTTTTCTGCGCCCAGTAAAAACCTCCTAATACAATTGGTAGGCCTTTTTTCTGAGGCACCTCTGGGTGCATTCAAACCACCAGCCTTTCAATTAGCAGCCTGGATCTTAACTCTGAGAACCCTTTTCTATCTTAATGGCACCTAAACTAATGTTGTTTTTCAATTGAGAGCTTCTTAGATTAGATGAATTATCTTACTTACATTCTCAATTAATTCAGTAAAAATAGGCAAGGTGGTTTAATCCTGGTCCATGCTCAGCTCCATTGCAACCTATGCCCCTACGTCTAGGACAAGGCATAGAGGCTGTGTTAACAGGCTCTCAATAAGATGAGAAACTACGGATAGGCCTACATGCTTGCTGTTTGGCATGGCTGTTATAGAGAATGGGACTTTTATACTGATGATATCATTTGACAGTTAATGGTTATTTTTATCTCCTTATTAAAAGATCAGGATCAGAGCCCAATTGTCATGCTTGCCAATTTGACCATGAAATCATTAACAGTACTGACAATCCAATTATGTCTCTGTTGTTTTGTTTGTCCCCGTGATTGGGAACATGGGGATTTTAGAGGAGATGAAAGCACTGAGGCACCTATGCCTTGAAGGACTGGGAGAAGTTTCCTACATTCTGGAAAAGGATTTTTGAAGTATCCAATCGTGACGAGGTGACAAGACCATTGAAAATGTTTCACGTTTACACACCACACCTGTCCCCAAACTATAGTGTGTCACAGATAAGCAATAAAAGCTGTAACTAGAACTGTAATTTTCATGGATTTCTCTTTTGTATTGTGCTTTAGGCAGAAAGAAGCATAGCACGATGATATAAACCAATATCTGGTCAGTTTAGATCCAGGGTTCAATCTACTACTGCTTATTACCTCAACAACAATTCACACTGACCCCAAGGCACCTCTAGGTTATCAATCATAAAATAAAAATTAAATTAACGTTAGTAAACTGTACTTAGCAAGGCGGTAAAATGGACTAATGTATTTTGCAAAGATCTTTGTTTCCAGCCCCTTAGGTTGTAACAAAACAAAATTTTCTATTTAACTCTTTAGCTATCCAGAAAATTCTATTCTTGAAACATAAACAGAGGTGTCCTTATGGTACTATTAAAATGAGTCTTATTGTGATGTTTTATTTAAGTAGTTGAGATAATATACACTAGGAAATATAAAGCCTACACCGAATATAAAGGGACTTTTAAAAGTTTGTGGGATAAGTCTATTATTTTTTACTTCCACTAACATTTAGAATCCTCCCTCGTACAGGCTCATGTTGGTCCCGGGGTCCAATTTGGAACAATGAAGAATGTCAAAGTACTCCAGTCTTACATCAATGCTGCTAATGTCAGAGTAAGGGACATCATTAGAAGAGCTGGTAACCCCAGTCCCCCTATGAAACCTTGCAGAGAAAATATAATTAATCACTTCCAATTGTCCCAATCTTGCAATTATAGTCCCTGACTTAAGTGGAATGTGCTTACCATTTATCTTCATTAATGGCCGGCAACATTAATAAAAATCAGCTGAAGATCTGAGCATAGAGTCACTTCCTATAGGTTCCAATTTAATTTAGAAATGTCTAAATTGAAGGAAACATCCTTTCTTGTCTCTGAGAAATGAGCTGGGTTTCCTGTGATACCTAGCTACAGCAATAAACAAAGATGATACAGACATGAAGGACCACAGCCAGTTATTCCATTGATTACCTTCAGACATTAATTTTCAATCTAATTGCTTTGGTTGACACTTTCACCTCGGCAGTACTTACATATGCCTACAGATCTGTTTGATCATAACTCTTGGGTTTTGAATTATTTAATACCTAATCAGGTTTTGCAATCTTGTCCTTCATATCCTATCCAGAATTTCTGCAATGAAATAGATATAATTTGATATTTAATAAAATGGACGTTTCTCCCAAAGATATCTATAAAATAGTTACCCATTTTCTTAGTAATCTTGTGTTATTTTCTTTGTTATGAAAGAATAACTTTAGCAAAACAAAAGTCAACAAACATCTCTACATTTTAATTTGCTTTTAAGAACATTAAAATTTATTACATCTAAAGGAAGATAAGAAAGATGAGGCTTACTACTTCCATAAAGTTTTATAGTCTCGGAAACCCACAGGGGCAGTTCTACACTGTCCCCAAGGGTCGCTATGAATCAGAATTAACCTAATGGGAGTGAGTGAGAAAGGAAGATAAAATATTTATCTATGTTATCATAAAAATATAATTTGAAAAAAATGTGCCCCATTTAACTGCAGTCTTAGGATTCTTTTTGGGTGGTACATCTCAGAACCATCAATATCAATCCTGGGCGTCACCTCCCACTCACTACTCTGAATATTTATTTCATCTAATACTGAATATATTCATTAGCACTGGCTGCCTCTTTCAGCATCGTATAGGGAAGGGCCTTCAAGATGCCCGGTTTTTGCCCTTCTGATACATCAAATAGCACTGCCATCTTAACTATGAAGGAGTGATCATTTCAGCTTCTTTGCTCCAAATCTATTTATTGTTGTTTTAATGTCTCCACTAGATGTTAGTTTCTTGCTCTCTGTACAGAATTGTGAAATGACACTGAATTTATTTGACTGGCTTCCAAAAGGGACGATATGAGTAGAGCACGTGATCTCAGTCACTGGTTTAATTTGTTTTTGTTTTTAATTAAAAAATTAAATAGCCTTTTTCTTTTGATGTGATAATTTTGTTTTAAGTCAAGTACCAGCGATTTGATCTGATATTAAATTGACCATTCTATAAACTTTGGGCTAGGAGGGGCAGCCCCAGGTTCTTTCCCAGGTTGGAGGGGGAGGGGGCGGAAAGGGGGGAGAGGGACTCATGGGGGCCAGTGAACAGACCTGGATCTATGTAGGTTTTTTGTTTATTTGTTTTTCTCTCTATTTTTCAAACATATGTTTTCTTATTGTTTATACTAGGACATTGCTGGCTTACCTACTTATATGGGATGGACATGGGAAGGAAGCTCGGGGAGAAAGCAAAGGGACTAACGGCGCCGGAAGGTCTAGGCAAGTTTCTGATTGTGCCTGCCCCAATAAAACCTTCTCAAAATCTAAAGTGTGAATTATTTTGTGATTAGCTTTCCCCATCACCATCCCAATTCCACCTCAAGTCAATTCCAACTCATGGAAGCCCTGAGAACGTCACAAAAGGACTGTCCCACGGGGAGTCCAAGGCTAAGGGCTAGGACCTTTGGGAAGGTGGGGTTCAATCACTGGCCCTTTCTCTCCCAAAGAGTCAAAGGGGGAGATTCAAACCATTGATCTTTTGTTTAGTAGCTGAACACTTAACTATTGGCTTTTATGACATGATTTCAGCCACTTGGTTTTCAGTTATCTTAGATGAGTCTAACATGACGGGGACTTTGTGGTAAGGTCTCTAGGGGGTAGAAGGCGGTGCGGTGGGGAGAGGGTGTGGTGCGCAGATGGCACCATGGACAGGGGAACAACTAGAGAATTGAAATCAACATCTAGGAGGGTGTAGGATCCTGTGGGCATTAGAGCAACACCAATGTAGCTGAGAGGAAGTACTAAGAGGTGGAAGAAGGGGTAAAGTAATGGCAAGGCAGGAGGAGGAAAAAGGAAACAGAGGCAAGCTCTAGGAAGCAAAGGTGCAGATAGGGATATTGATATTAGTGTGTACTTATGTAAATACATTAATCCATAAAAATAAATAAGGGGATACATTGAGGCTGCAGACAGGCCTTGGGCCTGGGCTCATACCTTCCCTCAATACAAGAACACTTTGTTCTAACAAATTGGTATTCTGTGATGCTCACCCCTCCCCCTCCACCCCCCACGATCACTGAAGATAAAATGGGTGCATAAGCAGATGTGGTGAAGACAAGGATGGTGCCAGGCTATTAAAAATATTGCATCTGGGGTTTTAAAGGCTTAAAGTTAAAGTTAAACAAGCAGCCATCCAAAAGTGAAGCAACAAGCCCTCATCGAAGAAGCACGCCAGCTGGTGTGATCATGAGGTATTATCAAGACTGGGCAGTCACAACAAACAAACAAAAATGCATTAGTGAGATTGGGGAGGGGGGTGGATTGGAGTGGAGACCCAAAGCCACAGCTGTGGATAATGGAACATTCCCCCACAGAGGGGTCACAGGGAAGGGATGAGTCAATCAGGGTGCAGTAGAGTACAGATGGATCGTGCAATATACCTCTGATCCCTTGAGGCCTACTCACGCCCTACTATCATGATCCCAGTGCTCTCCCCACTCTGGACTAGACAAAATGAGCCCAATAGGATGGCCTCCAGTATCTTTGGGCCAACTGAAGAGCCTCAGAATGTACCCAAGAGAACGAACCTCCCAGGAGGGAAAGGAAGTGGCATCTTTGATGAGTCGATGCTCATGCAGACCTGGCGGTGTGTGAAAACCTGCCTGGTGGGAAGCCCAGCAACATTTTCGGCTCACTAGTCACTTCCAGTTTACCCTCTGTGCACCCCAACAAGCCCAAAGACCATGTTTTGTTACATAAAGGAGAAAACCCCAAACTGGACCTTTCAGCCATGGTGAGCACCCCTTTAGAGATGGGATGGCTGAGAAAAACAGTACAAGAGATGAGGCCCCTGCCAGGAACCAGAGCCCACAGCCAACGTTGACAGCCATGAGACAGATTAGGGCCAATCCCTCACTCTCACAACAAAGTTCTGAACTTCCGGGAGGTAAGTCCAGCATCTCCTTCTACTGAGAGGCTGCCACTTCCCCAGTGCCACACAAAAACTTGACAGAAGGGAGGAGCTGGGGCGGGAGTTTGAGGAGGGTCCTGTGCACCGGCGGGGCGGTGGAGCGGCGGAGCCTTTGGGAACCTGCAGATTTTCACCAACCAGCAGCTTAGAGGAAGAAGGAAGAAGTGCCTGGTTTGGGTATTATTATTTCTGGGATGTCCTCCTGAGAGGCTGAAATTCGTGAGCATCATTGGAGCTGATACAGATAAGAAAAACATAGAACATCCCAGTTGCTGGCAGTGTTATAAGGACCAAAGAAAATGACCAAGACTCAGTTCATTTTGCAGGACCAGCAGTAGACCTGTCCCTATGAGGTAGAGCTTCAGGATCCTCCATGATTTGCCCTGCTGTATCTCACAAAACTAAATAGCCATCAAGTAAATAAATTCCTCTTCAAGGTGTGGAAGCTGGAACCACTGACATTCAACGATGTGGCTGTAAAGTTCACCCGGGAGGAATGGCAACTCCTGAACCCTGCTCAGAAAACCCTGTATCAGGATGTGATGTTGGCGAACTATCACAACCTGGTTTCCATTGACCCCTCTGCAAGGTGATCTCCAGTGGCCGACAAATGGTCTTTGGGTCTCCACTCTGACTTGCCCCTTCATTCACTATGGACCTGCCATCAGGGAAAATGTTCCTGTGATGGAATCTTCCAGTGCCTCTCATGTTGAAAGTCAATGTGGGACTCATACAACTCTTATCACAATCCATACATATGCATGCGTCAATTGTATAGAGCACATCCATGCATTCCCTGCCCCAATCATTCTCGGAGCATTTGCTCTCCACTTAGGCCCTTTGCATCAGATCCTCTTTTTTTCCCTCCCTCCCCGCTCCCCCCTCCCTCATGTGCCCTTGGTAATTTATACCTCGTTATTTTGTCATAATCTTGCTCTATCCGGAGTCTCCCTTCCCCCCCTTCTCTGCCGTCCCTCTCCCAGGGAGGAGGTCACATGTGGATCCTTGTGGTCATGTTCCCCTTTCCAGCCCACTCACCCTCTGCTCTCCCAGCGTCGCCCCTCGCGCCCTTGGTCCTGGGGGTGTCATCCACCCTGGATTCCCTGTGCCTCTAGCCCTCATGTGTGCCAGTGTGCAGCCTCTGCCCTGTCCAGCCCTGCAGGGTGGAGTTCGGATGGTGGTGGCTGGGGGGAGGAGGCGTCCAGGATCTGGGGGGGTGGCTGTGTTCTTCATCGGTGCTGCCTCGCACCCTGACTGACCCATCTCCTCTCCTGGACCCCTCTATGAGGGGATCTCCAGTGGCCGACCCTTGGGCCTTGGGTCTCCACTCTGCACTTCCCCCTTCATTCAATATGGTGTGTGTGTATATGTGTGTATATATATACACATGTATACATATATATACATACATATGTTCTTTTTTTTTTTTTGCATGATGCCTTGTACCTGGCCTCTTGGGCGCCTCGTGATCGCGCTGGCTGGTGTGCTTCTTCCATGTGGGCTTTTTTGCTTCTGAGCTAGATGGCTATTTGTTCACCTTCGGGCCTTTGGGACCCCAGACGCTGTCTCTTTTGGTGGCCGGGCACCATCGGCTTCCTTCGCCGCATTTGCTTGTGCACCCATTTGTCTTCAGCGATCCTGTCATGGAGGTGTGCAGCCAGTGATATGATTTTTTGTTCTTTGATGTTTGATGACTGGTCCCTTTGGGACCACTCGATCGCACGGGCTGGTGTGTTCTTCCGTGTGGGCTTTGTTGCTTCTGGGCTGGATGGCCGCTTGTTTGTCTTCGGGACTTTGAGACCCCAGTCACTGTCTCTTTTGGTGGCCGGGCGCCATCAGCTTTCGCCACGTTTGCTTGTTCGTCCACTTTGGCTTCAGCGGTTGTGTCGGGAGAGTGAGCATCGTAGAGTGCCAATTTGGTGAACGAAGGTATTCATGCATTGAGGGAGTGCTTGCGTGGAGGCCCGGGGTCCTTCCGCCACCTTAATATTAAACCTATGAATGTAGACACTTAGATCTATTTCCCCATCCTCCTATGTGTATTTGCATGTACATGTCTTTGTCTGGACCTCCATAAATGCCCCTTGACTCCCGGCTCCTTCCTCCGTCTCCCTTGACTTTCCTCCTGCCCCACTGCCGTGCTCCGTCCCCACCTGGGCTACAGCTATACCTCTTCTCTACGCAACCTTACCCTTGGTCGTTCCCCATCAGGCCTGCCACTCCCCCCTCACTACCATTTTGGGTCCCATGTTGTTCCCTTGTCCCTGTGTTTGTTGGCACCGCTTCCTTACCCTCCCCCCCTCCCCCACCCGGGACTGTCTGTCCCCCAGGAACTGTCTGTCCCTTTGTTTTTCCTCCAGATGGTTCATCCAGCCTGTCCTATTCAGACGGGCCTGCCTGTGGAGACACTAGCATGCATGAAGACAAGACAGAGGAAAACAGAGCAACGGTATGCAGCCAGACAATAAAACAACAAAAACAAACGCCAAGCATTTTTAATGGCCCTCCTATGCATGCTAAAGTTGCACATGGAAAATGGAAGACCAGAATGGAATTGACACATTTGAATTTTGATGTTGGTTAAAAATATTTAAAGTACCATGTCCTAACAAAAATATTCATAAACTCATCTTCAAAGAAGTCCAGCCAGAATTCTTTTCAGAGGAAAGCATGGTGAGACTTTGGACATATTATCTGACAGACTTGTCTCTGCAGAAGGCCCTCATGCCTCGTAAAGTAGAGAGGCAGCAAAAGGAGGAAGACTCTTGAGAAGATGATGGACACAGTGGCTCCAACAACAAGAACAATTCTGAGGATGGCGCAGGCTCGGGCAGTGTTTCATTCTCCTCTACACAGGGTGGAGAGGAGTCCGAACTGATGGACAACTTCTAACAACAACAGCAATATTGCCGTGGGTTCGTGGGTGAAGGTTCTGATCGATTTATGTGCCCAGGAAGAGTGCCTATCATATGAGAACTCTCTCTGTAAAAGGGCCTAATGCCCTTGGGCTGCCCAATTTTTGTGTTCTTCAAGAAGCTGTCTTTTGGCGTATGGGGGACATGTGGCAATGAACAACCAGGACAGACACCAAGGGCTCTTCCTGCAAACTTATCCTGCAAACTTATCCTGTCTTGAGCCAGAAGATGAACTTGTGGACACTGAGTCAGCCCATGGTACAGAGGGCACACATCTCAACCTAAGGAGCAGCTTTGATGAGGACAGTTCTCTCTAGAAGAAGGCACAAGCCCAGCTGTAGGAGCTGGATGCTGCAGCCTGTGAGAAACCTCTGGGTTGCAGGTGGAGGCAACAGCGACATCTGCCAGCACCTGGTAAGTTACTGGGCTGATGATGGAGAGAGAAATTTATTCAAAAGGATCTAGAAGAACAGATTCCAGAACTTTATTTTCCTGGTTCATTCAAACTTAATGGTGAAATGTCTAACCCAATACAATAAAGCACATTTTGAAACTACAATTATTCACTTTTGAAAAATGTACATTTTCCCTGGAGATTTTATGTACAAACATATTGAATGGAGATCATCTTAGTTCATGTCAGTTCTTCATAAATTCCTATCAACTGGACAATCATGTAATCAGGATCATTAAGTCTGCTTCACTGGATACTTGAAATGTTGGACTTGGAAGCCTTGCAAAAAAGGTTCTGGAAGCTGATAATGTCGCGTCCATGGGAAAGTGCCCTTGGAATGACACTGCCCAGAGTGACTCCAGTTATTTGAAGGGAACTTTATAAATTTGCCTTCAAGGAACCAAACTGTTTATTGGGAAGATGAAGGGATGAGCTCAAATTCACATCAAGGATTGCTGGTGGTGCAACAGGTCAAACATGGGCTTGGTATTATCTATAAGTGTTTGTGGTTCAAATCCGTCAGCTACTCCTAAAGTGAACGGTGCATCACGGTGCTTCTTTTGGAAATGCCCTTTCAGAGAGGCGGGGAAGCACTGCTCTCCCATCCACTGATGTGAGACAGAAATGACTCCAGGGCAGCAGGTCAGTGGGAGGGAATGGACTTCGGACCAGTTTCTGCATAATGTTTAATACAATGGCAGAGATGTAAGCTCATTAAGTTATTTTTAATTTTACCAGTAAAGATAATAGAGATACCTATATAATCTCCCCCAAACCACTACCTCCCAGCTGTTCCTGATTTTCCCTTGCATTATAATGGCACATATTCATCATCAAAAACCAATATTGATACATTGTTATGAATTAAAATCTATGATTTGTTTGGATTTCCTTAAATCTTACGTAAGGTACTATCCCTGCCATGGGATCCCATACAAGACATCGTATTCCATTTAGTCATCATGCCCCTTTAGCTTGCTCTCTAATGTGACAAATTCTGAGAAATTCCTTTCTATTTTTAAAATTATCTTGACAACTCTGACAGTGTTTGCCAAGTTTTTATTTTGTTTTTGTTTTTTGTTGGTTTGTTTTGGAGAATAGCCTGATTGGAAACTGTCTATGTTATTGTGACAGGATATACACTGTCACAAACTTAACAGTGTTAATTTGACCTTGAACACCTGGCTGAGGAAGGATTTGTCAGAGTTCTCCATTATGAGAATGCTCAATGCTGCCCCAACTAAGAAGTACACTATTGAAGAAGCCAGGTTTTATTTTATTATATATAATAATAATATGATAGGTATGATATAATTCGATAGTTAAAACATTCAGCAGAGTTGTACAATTGCTATGACAGTTTCCAAACATTCTTTTTCTGCACGGCCTCCTTGACATTGTCTCCACTTTACCTTCCTCCATCATTGTACCCCCCTCCTCCTCCCAAAACCCTCATTCTACTTGTTGTCTCTATACGCTCATCAATCATAGGATGCAAATAACAAAAAATGGAAAATATACAACAAATTCAAGAAGGTGACCTCCAATGACCACACCTCTGAAATATATTCAAATATGGACAAGCACAAACCAAAGCAAATACCACGAACCAAAAATACAGAAAATGTAGGACACCAGATAAGGATCAGCCTCATCAGTAGAGCAGGCGAATCTACTGACAATGTTGTAACTGTTCAAGTAAGATTGACGTTTTTGATCCTTTATACTCATCTCTCCAAAGCTCTCTGTTTGGGAACCACATTTCTCCATCCCTCAATTGTAGATAGAGGGACTTCTCTGAAGACTTATTTCCTATGAAGTTCCACAAATGAATCTTGGGCTACCATTCTCAACCATCACAATTTAGCCTTTGATACCAGATCCTCCTGCAACTTCAGATTAAATAGTTTACCATCCTGCAAAAAAAAAAAAAAAAAAAAAACTTGACAGAAGGATGTCCATACTGTAGTTTCCTTTAGCCTGCGGGAGGGGGGTGGGAAAGGATTTGTCACGTGTTTGAAGCTGGCTCTGCTTAAGAGAGTTTTGCAGAGGACTGGCAGCCCAGCCCCAGGAGACACTTCTGCACGAGGGAAAAGGGACTCCCCAGGTGAGTGTTCATTTGTTATTCCAGATCTGAAAGGGGAACTTGGGAGGGAAGGGTGCAGTGAAGCGATGGGCTTCTTGACCTTAGAACCCTGAACTTTGGGCTTAGAGGGTGGCAGGAAATGACTGAACAAACGGAAAGAAGGCCAGACGTCCCTGTCACTGCAAGAGCCAAAAGAAACCTGGGCAGAGACACCCACAGAGGTGGGAGACCTCATCACAGCCTGATTCCACTCACCCATCAGGGTGATAATTTTGCTCTGGAGAGGCTGCTACTGCACCCATACATAGGCATAGGCAAGAGATAAAACTCATGATCCATGGAACCCAGGAACATGAATGGGAATAAGGCTGCCAAAAGGGTAGGCAGGAGGGGAGGAGTGGTGAGGAGGGAGGGGGGACTGATTGCAATGAATGGCACATAACCATACACTCCCATCCAGGGGGAAGAACAGCAGAAACCAGAGGGGAAGGGAGACTGTGATCAGTGTGAGATTTGAAAATAATAACAATCAATAATCTATCAAGGGAGCCATGAGGGTTTGGTGGGGAGAGGATGGAAGGGGGAAAAAAAGAGGAGGATCTGATCTCAAGGGCTCAATGGAAAGTCAATGTATAGAAAAGAATGATGCCAATATTTGTACAAAATATTGGATACAATGAGTATATGGATTTTAGCAAGATTTGTAAGAACCACAATAAAATGATTTTTAAAATTAATTAAGTGTCCATTCCAGTTAAAATATTTCTAGATTTCACTACTTATAATTCCAATGCTAATACAAACATGCACTTTTATAAATAACACACACACATATATTCATACATATACATATAATATGTGTATACAAATACATTAACCCAGAAATGTGGCAGTTTGAAGTCACTGGTTGGCATAGATGATTACACATTTGATTACTAACATTTGATATTTTGGCCATAGAATCTTTCAATATTGCAACTCACAGCTTGCATTTTTGTTTGAGTTCTTTCGGTGTAAGATATTTTGAGCATGCTCTTCCTTTTTGGTTTTCTAACGCTAGATCTTTACGCATTTTATTGTAATATTTGGGTTTGTCTTCTTGAGTTGCCCATGGAAATTGTCTGTTTAGAGCTTTGACTTCTTCATTTCTTCCATTTGCTTTAGCCACTGTACAATTAAGAATAAGTTTCAGGGTCTTTTCTGACATCCTCTTTGATCCTTTCTTTCTTCCCTTCCTGATCTCACCCTGCAGCTTATCAGTCTTCTGTCATCAGTGTTCAATGCAGCCAACCTCTTCTTTATATGTTCTCACGATTCAGATGAGATATATTCAAGGCTGTATTTGGGCTCTTATAGATTTGTTGTAACTTTCTTAAGTTCCATCCTGAACTTGCATAGGAGAAATTAATGATCTGTTCCATAATTGGCATCTGGGCTCAGTTTAGCTGCTGCTATTGAGCTTTCCCATTGTCTCTCCCCAAAGATATAGTCACTTTGACTTCTATGTAATACATCTGGAGAAGTCCATGTGTAGTCGTCTTTTGTGTTGTTGGTAAAGGGTATTTGTGATGAAGAAGTCGTCGGTCTTGCAAAATTCTATCACATACTTTTTCAGCTTATTTTCTATCACCAAGGCCACAGTTTCTAACTCCTGTTCTCTTTGTTTCCAACTTTCACATTCCAATCACCAAGAATTATCAATGATTACATATTTGATCAATTTCAGACTGAAGGCATTTGTAAATTCTTCAGTGGTTGGTGCATACATTTGAATAATAATTGTATTGATGGGATTTCTTTGTATGAGTGTGTGTGTGTGTATATATATATATATATATAATCCTATCTTAGACAGCATTGTGCTTCAAGGTCTCATTGCATGGATCCTATATCTACTAATAGCCACTATATAGGACAGGGTAGAATTGCCCCTCTGGGTTTATGAGACTGTAACCCCTTTCAAGAGTAGAAAGTCCAGTCTTTCGCTCGAGTAATGGCTGATGATTTTAAACCACTGGCATTATGGGTAGCATCCCAATGTGTAACCTTTTTTGATGATGAATGCAATGATATTCCTCTTGAATCTGTCACTCAGGCAATAGTAAATCATGATTTTCTGATGAAAAATCATCAATTCCAGTCAATTTCTGCTCACTGTAGTGTAGGATATTGATCATTATCTGTTCCATTTAATTTTTGATAACTTCCAATTTTCCTAGATTCATACTTCATAGATTCCAATTATTAATAGATGCTTGTAGCTATTTCTTCTCATTTTGAATTGTGCTTCATCAGAAATTGAAGTTCCTGAAGGCTTTCTTACTGAAAGTTTTACTCCCGCTCTGTCATTATGTTAACACCACTTTGAGAAGACAATTCTTCCTCAATCATTTGTGCAGTGTCTTCCAACCTGGGGACTCACTTGTTGACACTTTCTCTGACAGTGCTCTAACTTGTTATAACATGTCTGAGATGGTCTGGTTTTTCGTAAGCTTTCAGTGGCTAATCCTCTGAGGTGGACAGCCTCTTCCTTCTTCAGACTCTATTCTTAGACAGGAAGCTCAGTTTACTCAATTTGGGTGGCTGGTATTTGAAATACCAGGATCACAGCAACACAGAAGGCACCACAGTGTGACAAACTGACAGAGAAGTGGTGGTAACTGCCCCTTCTAAAACCAAACTCACAGTCATTGAGTCAATGCCGACTCTTCACAACGCCCCTATGGCTTTCTGAAATTGTAACTATTTATGGGAGTAGGAAGCCCAGTCTTTCTCCCACAGAGTTGCTGCTTGGTTTCGAACTGATGACTATGCTGATTGTAGCAGCATGCACAGTCGATACACCATCTGGGCTCCACTAGGGGACAGTTTATTCTCTAAGAAAAGTCAGTCTTCTTCAGATGCTCAGACAGGAAATAGGCTATAAAAACGATGAGGTCCCAGAAAGCCATAAAAGGGGTCTTCCAAAAGTTCACATAAAATGCATATTATGAAAAAAGTTATGCATGGATTGTTTTTTGCACCCAATAAACACAAACTAACTTGTTATAACATGTCTGAACAGGATCTAGCTTTAGACACTGAGACGGACAAGGCATCAGTTTGCAAAGAGAAGGATGACAAATTAAAGCTATGTAGTGTGTGCTACCATCGACGCAAGAACAAACATCCCATTTATAGAGAGGACTGGGTGGAAGAATGGTGAAACCATTTATCCGTCACCAAAAGTTTGGAGAATAATCACCCAAAGAAATCAGAAGTTGACAAATTGATAACTTCCTTCAGGAATGGAGAAAAAGTTATTGATGAAGCCCTCGGCTACAGCCTAGCCACATCAATTTTTCAGGAAACAATTCATCTTGATCTGGTCCTAATTGGAGAGGGCCAACAATTAACAACAGAAAGAAGAGGCAACAGCATAGGTGTTTTAAGTGGTTTAACTTGCACAAGTCTGACTGAAAAATTGAATTTGAACAACCTTTTCCCCAGGATGTTTACCAAATCTGTTTCTCCTAGCTCTGCTGTAGACAAGAATAGAGCTTTTGATGGAAGTTTTGAAGAAGTGGTTTGTTAGGGGAAGCCAGCCCCTAACACATCATTACGGGTCCGGTAGGTGCAATTGTACAGCGATAAGAAGTAAAGATCATAGTAAAGTTATAGAGAGCATGAGAGATAGAAGAGAAGTATTGAAATAAATGGAGTCAGACATGATTCATGGCAGCATGCTGACCTCAGCCCCTCTTGGTGGTCCACGTGGAGGGAGAGAGCGATCTTTAATGCTAACCAAGACTTTTCATATTCTCTGGGGACATGCAAGCCCCCTAATTACAGGTGAGGACATACGTCACAAGAAGGGATTTGCTATAGGTAATACAGTAATAGGAGGGCGTGATCTAGGGGCATCCACGTAATAAGAAGAGAAGGGATTGGGGGTATACATATGGCAAGATGGGGGATCCTAGATTTAGGATGGCAATTTAACTTTGGATGTCACAGAGCCAGTTTTGCCTGTTACCTGGCTCAACTGATAGAGACCGTTATTGGTAGGGTGTGAACGCTTGGTCGCAGGCCTCAGGGAGAAATAGTTTATTGTCCCCAGTAGCAGGGAGCGAGGCCTACCCTGTAGTCTGGTGACTAACTGCCCTCGGGGAGGATGCCTGTAAGCATATGACCGCCCCCCACGTGGTTCAAGATCCAGAAGCATTTCTTGGAAGCATGGTAACAGGAGATGAAAGACAGCTTTGTCAGTATGGTCCTGAACGCAAGGCACAGCCGAAGCCACGGCTATCAAGACTCAGAAATGGTCCAGACAAAGCAAAAGCATCCCAGCCCAGAGCAAGGGCCATGACAAGCGGTGTTTGGAACACTCAGGCATTTTGTTCATTGACTTTTCCTGGGCCAAAGAATGAAACCATCTACTTCTGGTGAGAGTGCTGTGTTTATGAATTGGGTTGTGATCCTCATGGTCAACAGTTCAAAACCACCTGCAGCTCTGCAGGAGCAAGACTGTGATTTCTATGCCTGTAAGCAATTACAGTCTCAGAAATCTCCAGGGCGTCACTGTGAGTCCGTGTTGACTCCATGGCAGTGAGTTTGGTTTTGGAATGGAAGCGTTAGCAGGAACACACCCAAGAAAGTGTCGCTGGTGCTTTTCCACCATGAAATGCTCGTGTTCTCATCAAACAAGAGCAATTTTGTGAGTTATGATGGAAAATCATTAGGCATCCAACTTACAGAACTTACTTGGTTTCTTCTTATATCTTTTTTTTTGTTTTCTAATCTTAAGAAATCTTTAAAGGCACCCATATTTCTTCAATTATTAATGTGAAAGAGACTTCATTGACATGTTTTAAATTCTGAGGATCCTCAATTTGGGACTAAATGTGTAGGAGCATTGCTTATACAATTATCTTGAACTTGATGGAGGTATACTGATTTTTAAAGTTTATATTGAAATATTTTATTCATTTAATTCCATTTTCCACAAACTTTTTGAAGTCCTGTCATAATCTCTTCTGCCAATTTGTCTCCAAATGTGTGGACTATCATAAACATATTTCCAGTCAATTCCATGTCAGAATAACTATGCTAAAGATCTCTTCCTATCTTGCTTCCTTATGTTCTGATTGCTATTTTTTTGTTTTGGGTTTGGTTTATCATGCCTGCATTCTTCAATTTAATTCTTCCTGCCTTGTGGCCCTATGAAACAACAGGCATTGGGGAGAAGGCAACCCTTAATCTTTTGCCATAGCCTGACTTACTCTTGAGAATAATTAACCACAGTGTCCGGGCAGTAACAATGGAGGAGGCATCTTCTTCAACCCTTTCCTTCTCCAGGTCCTGGCGTTCTTACTGAACTTAAATTGCAGGCCGAGATGGCAGAACTTGCTCTCCTTGCTCCTTTGTGAAACCTGAACTGCCAAACTTCACTCTAAAGTTTTGCTTTTGGTACTTTGCTGCATGACACCAGAAAGGCAGAAGTGCAGAAGGCCCTCCGGGAGATGGATTGACACCGTGGCTGCCCAATGGGTCCAGCTGGAAACAATTGTGAGGATGGCACAGGGCTGGGCAGTGTTTCCTGCGTTGTTATTGGTGGACTGACTCCATGGCACCTAACAAGGACAACAGGAGTCCCGATGGACTAAACTGCAATGGGTCTTGTTTACTTTGTTTCTTCTTTTTCTACTCTTTTAAAGCCCATTTAATAAACACTTATACTATTTGCTGGATTCTGGGGATATTAGGAGTTAAGAGCCTTATCTTTACTTTTGTACCCTCTTCAGCTGTCAGGTCTTAAGTGACACAGATGATTTGAAATGGACTCTCAAGCTTGGCAGTGGCACTGCAGGAGAAAGGGCTAATAATCTGCTTCCCTAAATATTACAGCCAAGAGAACCTTATGGGGGCAGTTTTGGAATATTGATGTATTCTGCAACACACTATGAGTCAAAATCAACTTGTTGCCAATGGATATGGTTTGGCTTTTCATTTTGTTAATAATAAGAAACCATCTCACCTGAGGTTGGAAGGTATTACAGGAGGGCAGAGAAAAGGGAGAGACAGTAGCATGGGCTCTGGGTCCTGCAAATTCTTGGGAATGGGGTAAATTCAGACTCTGTTCAGTAATTGATGGTTTTTGATCTTTTGATGGAAAGGGTAGTTCATTATTCCAAGGCAAATAATATGTTTACAGAGAGTCTACATAATGATTTTTGACTTAAAATACAACTATTTTAATAGATCCCTCACTTTGTGGGAACCGTATTCTTTTGTAAAAGGGAGAAAGTCCAAAATTGATATAATTTCTCCCCCCTAATTTATAGGAGGCTGAGCATTAAGTTTATGAGTGTCATTTTTGTAGAGTGACCATAGGTGTCCTGGATTGCATCAGTTTCACCCAGTAATCATTTAAAGTTATGTGGCCATGGAAAATTATTATTATCTCTGCGTTTTAGTTTCTTCGTATGTGCAGGTTTGTTAGGAGGCTTGAATAGCATAATGTATTGACCACCTCGCCTGACCCATATAATGGCTCATCAATGCGGGTATTATATCTACTGCCAGCATCAGTTGCTTTGCGTCAGGTGGGTATCATTTAGTTCAGTTTCATTTAATCTTGTGTAGTAATAAGATATTTTATGCAAATTTAATTTGTGCTGTTAGAGCCATATCTTCCTATTAAATCAATTGTTGTTTGGTGTCCTTACTACTTAACTCTCTTCATTGTGAGACATCAAATAAAATTACTCTGTATGATTGACTGACTGACAAGGATGATCTTTTAAATGTAGATCATGATTGACAGAGGTTGAATAATCCTTTTGATTTCATGCTTTGTAGAAGTTCTCCTTGGGAAGCTGAGGCTGCTGTATTCGTGCTCTCAAAACAGATTCCAGCTTTTATTCCTAGGACAGGCATCTGTTCGGATCTTTCAGAACAATCCCAATTCCCAATATACTGTCTCATCGTGCCTCTTAGCCTTTGTTTTACGTTTGATTTGATTGATTTCCTGTTGCAGTTTTTACATTTTTCATTCAATTTTTCAGGGTTCATTTATTATCCTTCTATCATAACATTAATAAGTTCATACCTCTCTTGTCAATATTTTTGTCTTTTTGACTAAGATTTGAAAACCATGCCTAAAATATTCTAAAGAAAACTTGTGACCCTTCAGTAAAACATATCATATGAAAAAAAGCAAATGAATTAAAATAGCCATTTGAATCTCCATGAGCTGTTCAATTATTTTGTGAAGTTAGAAATTTAATTTCCTGTTCCAATCTACTTTGAATCAGGCAGTCTCTCCAAAAGCGTGTCAATCTCCACTCACCTTTAAGTTCATCCATCATTTAATGTAAGAACTATACATAGATTTTCCATTATGTGAGTTAGAAATTAGAGCTTGAAATTCCTGGGTATGGTGAATTCATGTTTCTAATGATCTACCATTACCTACTATTTAGGTCTTAATATATGTGACTGCCTAAGAAACTGTTACATCGTCCCTTGACCTTTCTTTTTCCTCTACAATTGTGACTGAGTAGGTCTCTGGGTGATACAGATAGTTGACACAGGTTGCTAATTGAGAGGATGGTGGTTTGAACTCACCCATAGATTCTCTAGAAGAAAGACCAGGTGATCTGCTTTATTATTTATTATTGCAACCAAGAAAATGCTATAGACTTGCTTTATTCTGCACTATATGGCTCACCATGAGTAAGAGTTGACTCAATAGCATGAGAGTGGGTGTTTGCATTCTGTTTCAGTGACTGATATCTGTGGATTACAAATAATTGGCTGTAACACTTGTCATTAGTTGCTGTCAAGCAAGTTCTGACTGACCTGATGTACCACAGAATAAAACATTATCTGGTCCTGCTCTGTCCTCACAATGATTATTATGTTTGGCTGCACTCTCGCAGCTACTGTATCAATTCATCATGTCAAGGGTCTGCTTTGTCACTGCCCTTCTATGTTACAAAGGATGATGTCTTTCTTCAGGGACCAGTCTTTCCTGATAACACATCCAAAGTACACACTGTCACTATACTGGCTTCTAAGGAGCATTCTGGCTATACTTTCTCGAAGACAGATGTGTATGCTTGGTAACTTTCATAATTATTTGCTTGTATGTATAATTAAAATGCATTGATTCTTCTTCAGTCTTCCTTATTCGGTGTCCAACTTTCATTTGCATAAGAAGCAATGGAGAACACCACTAATGTGTAGCACCATAAATCATCAGTTGGACTCAACTCAAATATGATACTTCATGTAGTCAATGACATTTAGTGACCTAAGCTCTTTATTGAGTTTAGTGCTGGGAATTAAAAGATACTAGGAGAATGACATTGTGCCTAACTTCAGGAAACTCACATTCCAGATGACAACTAGTTTGGTTCCATCTCTTTGGAGAAGTAATCATGCTGCTCAATGGTGTAATCCCAACAGTATGATTATTTGACTATCTTTTTTGAATGATAGGCTTAGCTGTGAAAGCCAATGTAAACAAATAACATACAACAACTGGAAGTAATGAAAGAGTTTTGTTTTAGTCCATGACTTTTGTCCAGGTAGAGACTAACTGCCAATGAAGG
Organism: Tenrec ecaudatus; assembly: GCF_050624435.1. Taxonomy (NCBI): domain Eukaryota; kingdom Metazoa; phylum Chordata; class Mammalia; order Afrosoricida; family Tenrecidae; genus Tenrec; species Tenrec ecaudatus. The sequence continues at coordinate 48,088,855 of NC_134544.1, read as the reverse complement.
GAAATTATTGAAATAGTTCAAGTAAAAAATGAAGATCGAGTGAACTAGTGGTGGCAATGAATATGGAGAGGATTGAAGTGGCTTGGAATAAAAACAACCAACAAAACAAAAACCAGATGTTGAAATTTGCTAATGGAGCGAAAATGGGATTGAATAAAAGTTAAAGGAAAGAAAATTCCCAGGTGTTTTGATTCCCAATGTATAAAGGATTCCCAAAGTGGAAAGGGTCTCTTTCTTAAGACTGCCTCTCAGTAATGGCTTTTCACCTCATCCTTCTTTGTTTTGAATGATTCACATGCTTCTCTTCCCTAGTCTTTTATACTGAAGTCTAGCACATGTGGTCTCATTAGACAAATAGAGTTGACAACCAACCGGAAAACACTCCTAAAGGCCAACAAACGACAAGTTTTCTATTGTGTTGTTGTTGTGTTGTAGGTTTTTTGTTTTGTCTTGTCATTGGCTTTTTGTTGTTTTGTTTTCTTTTATTGCTTGGTTTGGCTCTGTCTTGTTTTTTTGCATGTTATTACCTCCGCAGGTCTGCCTAAATAAGATAGGCTGGATGAACAATCTGGAGGAGAAAACAACAGGACCAACAGCTCCTGGGGGACATAGGAGAGGAGGATGTGGGGGGTGAGAGGAAGTGGTGTTAACAAACTCAGGGACAAAGGAACAACAAGTGATCCAAATTGGTGGTGAGGAGGGTGTAGGAAGCCTGGTAGGGTGTGATCAAGGGTAATGTAACCGAGAGGAATTACTGAGACCTAAATGAAGGCTGAGCATGACAGTGGGACAAGAGTAAAGTGAAAGGAAATAGAGGAAAGAGCTAGGAGGCAAAGGGCATTCATAGAGGTCTAAGTAAAGGCAGGTACATATGTAAATATATTTATATATGGGGATGGGGAAATATATTTATGTGCTTATAAGTTTAGTATTAAGGTAGCACATGGACATTGAGCAAGAATACTTTGTTCTGTTAAACTGGCATTCCATGATGCTCACCTTCCCAGCACGATTGCTGAAGACAAACTGGGTACATAAGCAAATGTGGTGAATAAAGCTGATGGAGGCTGGGTATCAAAAGATATAGTGTCTAGAGTCTTAAAGACTTGAAGGTAAACAAGTGGTCATCTAGCTCAGAAGCAACTAAGTCCACATGGAAGAAGCACACCAGCCTGTGTGATCATGAGGCGTGGAAGGGATGAGGTATTAGGCATCAAAGAACAAAAAATCATATTGTGAATGAGGGGGAGTGGGGACCCAAGACCCATCTGTAGGCAACTGGACATCCCCTTACGGATGGGTCAGGGTCACCAGGAGAAGAGCCAGGAAGGTTGCAGTGTAGCAACGATGAAACATACAACTTTCCTCTAGTTCTTAAATGCTTCCTCCTCACCACCACCCCCCACCTATCATGGTCCCAATTCTACCTTACTGGCTAGACCAGAGGATGTCCACTGGTACAGATAAAAACTGGAAACACAGGGAATCCAGGGCGAATGATCGCTTCAGGACTAGTGGTGAGAATGGCAATCCCGGGAGGTGGAAGAATGGTGGGGTAGAGAGGGGAAACCGATTATAAGGATCTACGTATACCCTCCTCCCTGGGGGATGGACAACAGAAAGATGGGTGAAGGGAGACATCAGACAGTGTAAGATATGACTAAATAATAATTTATAAATTATCAAGGATTCATGAGGGAGGAGAGAGCAGGGAGGGAGGGGGAAAATGAGGATTTGATGCCAGTGGCTTAGGATTTGAGCAAGTATTTTGAGAATAATGAGGGTAATGAATGTACAAATGTGCTTTATGCAATTGATGTATGTATGGATTGTGATAAGAGTCGTAGGAGCCCCCAATAAAATGATTTTTTTAAAATAGAGAGAAAATAATGATGGTAAAATATGTACAAATATGCTTGATACAATTCAGGTATGGATTATTGTAGTCCCCAATAAAATGATCTTTTAATTTAAAAAATGGAGTCGAACAAATTGCCAATTTAAATATCATATTAATAAATTTGTTTGGTATTATATATAAAGCAGACTGGCTATTCTCAAAGAACTATTTGGCTGACACTTATTTTGTATTAAAAATACTTTAGCAGTTTTAGTGACATATAATTCACATACCACACAATTCAGTGGTTTAGATTTATCAAAAAGTTGTGCCATCAGCAACATAATCAATTTCAAAACATTTTATTCATTCCTTTACTCAATGTTATTAGGTCCCTATCATTTTACTAAATGTCCATAACATTTTATTAATATTGTACTCAATATTATTAGCCCCCACTTCCCTGTCATAATCCCAAGAAACTACTAATCTAGTTGCCGTCTCTTTAGATCTACCTAGCCTAAATTTCATAGAAGGAAAATCATTCAAAAATTTCAACAAAAGAAAACAAAAATTAAAAACCGTATATAATCTACAATCTAAAAAAAAGCAGAAAATAATATAACAAATAACAACTAAAACTTTGAGACAGGTCCAAACGGAGAACAAATGAAAAGAGATTACATTTTATCTTAACTTCATCTGAATTAATTCACTTCCCAATGCACTCTGTCTGATAGTATGGTTATGCATACCCATGGCCAATGTCAGAGGGAATTCCCTGTGGGCTTGATCCATGTAGGGATTTTGCAAATGGGTTTTGGGCTTTCATTGTTATCTTTAGTCTTCGGCAAACCAGGTGCTTGGAATTTAAGCTCTAATACAATTTCTTCCTCCTATCTTGGATTTTATTATTTCCAATTCATGGATCACACAGTCTGGTCTTACTTGACACCTCCCTTAGATAGCTACTTGTTTTAAGACAAACAGTTAAGATTCCAGGAGCTATTCTTTCTGAGAGTTGAGCACCACCTGATTTTTTCACTGTGCTTTCCTATAGCACTCCTATGCTCACTGATTTCTGCACAAGTATTGAATAGGGCTATATCATAAGAACTAATTTTTCTTAGATTGGTGTTTGCAATTAAGTGCAGGCTCAAAGTATATTTATGTAGCTAAGGTTTATATATCTATCCTGGGTCCACTTTAGAGACAGCATTATCATTTTATTGGGAAATATTAGAAATAATTCCTATGGGGCATAAGATAAGTCTATTAATAGTATCACTAATTTAGTCAATGATACAGAAGTTAAACTATTATTGAAAAAATGAAAATACATATAAATAGGATAGCTTTTTAGACTAAAATACATGAATTATTGATTTTCATGTATTAAAAACTTAAGTGACTGAATACTATGTATGTAAAAATGAAGTTTGGCGGGCAAAACTTTCCCTAAGTAAGGACTATGCCGACTGGACTAAGACATGTCATAAAAAAGCAAAGAGAGTAAGAACATAGTAAATATGTAATAGTCTTAAATGATCAATGATGGGGCACTCTCAAAAGAAGAGGTTTGAAGCAAATCCCACTGACTTCCATATGCACAACCTTGGGGGAGAAGTCATTTGCTTCTTCTCACACCAGGGAGTTCAGCCTTAAGCTTAATACAGTAGTTCACTTCCTTTAGTTTGCTACAGTTGTCCTCAAGGTAAAATTCAGTTCACTCCTTGCTTTGGTTGTATATAGCAGGCAGCCTAGGTTAGCAAGATAGAAACTGGATAGCTGGATAGCAGCTCAGTTAAAAGTGCCTGATTAGGAACATAATACAGGGAATATCCCCCCATTGGGGTCTCTAGAATCAAGGTTCAGCGTTTTTCCAGCGGCAGGTTGCCCTTCCTGGTTTACTCATCAATATAAGTGAAATCACCTTCTCTGAACAGACATGCCACACCCCCCAGTTTCTGGGCTTGAATTTTCATTAGGGTTCACTGAGCACGCTTGCAGGAGTGTCTACTGATGACCTGCTATATGACAGTAAGTGACTGGTCTTCTCCCTCTAGTCTAACCCAAAGTGAGAAACTGACCCAGCTGCGGTGTGGCCTTCGCTGACAAAGAGTTTTTGAAGATGTAAAGAAGCAGGGGAGTGATGTATGGACCATAAGCATCAGGCAGGCATGGTAGTCAAAGTAGTCTGGTTGACAGATACAGAGACAAACGGAACCGAATAGAAAAGCTCAAAATAGATCCATCCACCTACAGGCAGCTATTCCTCAACAAAGAGCTCAAAAACATTAAATGAGAAAGAACAAACCTCCTCAACAAAAATTTTGGGTCTCCTTCACCTTCAGAAGAATACCTCACTCCAAGTACATAAATGAACTCAAGGTGACCCAGAGACCTAAATGAAAATCCCAGACCTTTAAGAATCACCAGTGAGAAAATAGGGACAAACGGAAATGCCCTCCTGCAGAGCATAGGCATATTACTAAATACAATAAAGGAAGCACACACAGTAGAACACAAAATAGACCACTGGAGGCAACTAAAAATAAGTCACTTATGTACATCAAAATATTTCATCAAAAGAGTGAAAGGAGAAACCACAGACTGGAGAAAGAAAACATAAGCAATGACACAACGTACAAGAGACTAACCTCTCAAAGTTATAGAATTCTGCAACACCTCCATAAGAAAACAACAGATAATCGTATAAATAAATGGGCAAAAGACATGAACCAATAATTCACCAAAAATGATAGTCAAATGGCTATCAAACACCTGAAATATGCTCACGATTGCTAGTCACCTGGGAGATGCGAATCAAAACAGCAGCTATCACTTTACATCAACAACCACAGGGCAATTAAAACAAAAACAGAAAACAGGAAATGCTGGAGGGGATTCAGAAAGAACCCGCTGCTGCTGGGTGTGTAAACATGTAGAACCATCTTTGGAAAGTGATATGGATTGACCTAGAACAAATAAACAACTGGGAATAGAAATCCCATACAGTCCAGCAAAACCTCTACTGCTTCTAAATCCACCAAAGAAATAAGAGACACGACATGAACAGAGCTGTGGACTCCCACGCTCATCGCAGCACAGTTTAGAGAAGCTGGAAATAGCCCACATATACATCACTTCTTGTTGTTGGGTGTCATCGAGTCCAGTCCGACTCATAGTGACCCAAAGCACAACAGAAAAAACTACCACCGGATCCAGCGCTGTTCTCAGTGGGTGGTTCCATTGCCTGAGCCCATTTTTGCAGCTACCCTGTCAATCCATCTCCTTGATGACCTTCCTCTTCTTCATTGCCCCTGTGCCTTTCCAGGCATGATGTCCTCTGGGGATGGGTCTTTCCTGACTACATGTCCAAAGTATGTAAGAAGCTTCACCGTACTTGCTTCTCAGGAGCACTCTGGCCATACTTCTTCCAAGACATATTGGTTTGTTCTTTTAGCAGTCTAGTATTTTCAATATTCGTCTCCAGCACCACAATTCAAATACATAGACTCTCCTTTGGTCTTTCTTATTCAATAGAAGAATGGATTAAAAAACAACCTCTGGTACTTATGCACAACAAAACACTGTGCATCCCTGAAAAACAGTGATGAAACCATGCAGCACCTCATGACGTGGATAGAGCTGGAAACGAATAATCTGAGTGAAGTTACTTGATTATAAAGAGACAAAAATTGTAGGAGACCACCAAGGTTAAACACCAAGACAAAGGCAGGCATCTGTTCTCTGGCATTTCATCTTCTTAGATTGGTTTCCCAGTCAACTGCGTTGGTGTCCCTGCCTAATGTTTATGAAGTAAGTTGACACACCTTTTTTCCAGTCCTGTCAGGTCTACATTCTTCCTCAAAGAACAGGAAACATTGGCTTCTCCCTGAGGCCTAATAATGAGCATCTTAATGCATATCCCACCCTCAACAGTACCAGCAAAGGCTGCTCTACTTTTCGATTACACCGATGACTCACTACTATTCTGCATTACTTTATGCATAAACTTCTTTGTTTATTTTTATATATCTTTGCTCCTGCTAGAATATATTTTTTATATCTTTTCTCCTGCTAGAATATAATCTGAGGTTGTTGATTTTGAAATTATCTTTCACTCTATGGCACACCTTCATGTTAAATATTGCTTTGAACAAATGAATGAATTAAATGAGAGAATGTATCTGAAGTACCTGAAACATCCCTGAGCCAAAATAATTATTCAAAAAAATCTAAATATCTTTTTCATTTCTTTCCTCTTAAGTGCACCTTCCACACTACTAAAACTGTTGATTTTTATTTTCTTTAGCTGCCTTTTAGTCATGTTTACTCTCATTGGGCTCACAGTAACAGATCCATTCCAAATTTGCTGTGTAGACTCGCCCAGCCTTGTCTATGGGATTGCTATGGTGTACTTCCCTCTCACTTCCTCCCCACTGAGGTTCAGAATATATTTTAGACATGTTTAGGACAAACACCATATTGCCTTCTCTTTCCCCACTCTTCCCGTGTGCACATGGAAAGAAATACCCAGAATGTCCCTCAACTTTTTCTCCACATTACTTGCTCATTCTCCCGGAGGCATGTCCCCAATAATTTATCTGATTTATAAATTTGGAAGGAGGAGCGAAACATGTTTGTTTCAGCACTACCATGTCGTTACTTGGAGAGACATCTGCCTGCTGGGTGGAGCTCTCTGGGTGATTTATCCAGTCATCTCCCTGCCTTTCCAACTAGCATTGCTGCAGGCTAATCCCATTTGGCCTCTGTGTTCTTAAACACATTTTCCAGTATGCTTTATTTATAAATATTAACTGCTTAATGACCATTACCTATGGCATTCGAAAGTTCAAAATCACTGCCATCAAGATGATTCCGACTCCCAGTGACCCAAAATATGTCACACTAGAAACTAAGTATGGTTACAGCCATTGCTCCATCATACAGTAGATAACCTTCTTGGGGAAAGAGGGATAATTTAGCTATGGTAGATATGAATGCATAAAAAACCTTTTAGCGGCCAAGGTAATTTAATTTTCTGAGTTTTGGATAAAGCTCTGGAAATATTTTTACAAAGTTTCAGCATAAATTATGAAAAGTGTTTAATCAAGTCAAAGGCTGTGTTTTAATAGTAAGAACAACTAACAGGCACAACATCTGAAGTTTGATTCCTTTAAATAGGTACTTGATGCTATCATTGGAGAAAAAATTTTAAAAAGATTTATGAAATGGAAAGTTTTAAATCAATGTGATTTAAAAATAAATAATCCGATATTAATGCTTTATATCTTATGAATGCAAACCTATGTTGCATATTGTGCTTTTGAGTCTGTGTGGTAATTTTCTTCTTCTTCTCTCTCTCTATTTTAGTAGTAAACCTCAATTTGAAAATAAGAATATATATTCAAATATTCATAAACTATGACAGGTGAGAGGGTGAGGAATGGTATGACATTAGACCTAGTGATAATTCAGTATATTAGCTCTGAGAGTAGATTTATGGAAGATGAATTATTTGAAATATTTGTGTTTTAGAATAGCCACAAAAAAAACCTTGCCTAGAAAAGGATTAGTTCAGTGCCTATTTCTAATTGCTAAGTATATTTTTCATAAGGTCACAATTGTCTAATTATCAAATTATGTAAAACTAACAGTCCTGGTCCCTAGCACAACTTGAGACTTAAGAAAAGTGACTGTAGAGTTTAATAACTTTGTCATTAATTATTTTATTTACCATTAAAATAAGGCTATTATAAAATTAAAATTTTTTATTCTTATTCAACTGAACAAAGTCTGGTAAGGTAGACACTAATCTCTTCAGCTACAATGAAATTTTAAAAAATTACGTCCTATGCTTTAACTTGTCACCCATATAATTTTAACCTCACTGTTTTTCTAGGGAGCTTTTTATACAGGCTGTATGAATATTGTCATGGATAGAACAAAAGTCAAGGATGTTGAATTGGAGACATGGAAAAGTGATTGAGCTTTTCCATGTGTCCAATTCATCCAATTCCCCTGTTTCATCCCTCATTCTTGCTACTGAAATTTGTCCTTTCCTTTCTTTGGTTAGGTTTGCCAGTGGCCTATCAATTCTGTTAATCTTTCAGAGAGCCAACTTTTAGCTGCATTAATTTTTTCCATAGTGTTCTTGTATTCCCTCTCCTGTATCTCAGCCCTGATTTTTATTACTTCTTTCCATTTGCTATTAGTAGGATTGTCCTGTTGACTCTGCTCTAATAGGTGTAAGTTTTGTGCCAGCATATCAACCATAAGCCTCTCTTCCTTTTTCATGTGTGCATGTATTCCTATCAAATTTCCACTGATAAATGCTTTTGCTGTGTCTCAGTGATTGGGCTTAAGATATGTTTTCTAAGTAATGTCAAGCCTCATGGTAAAGCTAAGGTGAGTGTATTTTATTATCTATAGGAAAACTTCCCTTTGACCAACATTTCTTTGCATTAAATTCGAGTTAGAGTCTATACACAAGGTATACATTTGCTTAGTGCATGTCTTAGAGTTTGGTGCTTTGGTTTATAGTTCTCCGTTTGCTATGTGCAGAGAGAACCATTCTTCAAAAATTTTATAGGGAAATGCATGCAGTTAGTTATTAGTACTTGCCATAGGATATTAGCTGTCATTTGCGTGTTACACGCCACTTATTCTCAGCAGCATTTTAACACACATTTAAATATTGGCATATTAGTTAGCATCATGAAACTGGGAGCCAGGCTTGATTCGTAGCTTAGCTTCATTCCTTAAGTTCTGCTGGACCTTGGATGCCACATAACCACTGTTTTAGTATGCTCATCATTGATAAAATACTATTATATTGTGATATGTAAATGAAATAATGAAAGTAAGCATTTGACATGTTGTCTGATGTTGTCAAGTTGGTTTTGATTCATAGGTAAACAAAGCACTGACTTGGGTCTTTTGCCATCCTCACAATTGTCTTGTTTCAGTACATTGCTACAGTCCACTGTGTCAAACTATCTTGTTGAGGATTTTCCAACTGTACCATTCATAATGTCTTTTTACAGGAACTGATTTCTCCTATTACATGTCCAAGTGTGAGAGACAGTCTCCCCATGCTCCTCCTAAAGAGTTGTCTTGCTATATGTCTTCTAAAACGGATTTGTTGGTTGTTCTTATAGAATATCTAATATTACTCAACAAAATCATAATCCAAATGCACCAGCTATCCTTTGGTCTTCTTTATTTATTATCCAACTCTCATATGCAATGATTGAAAATGCTATGGCTTGGTCAGGCCAGTTTTCAAGGGGAAGCCTTTGCACACTAAGAGTTAAAATTTGCGCAGCAGGTTTGCCTAAGAAAACACATAATTTGATTCCTTGACAGGTGTTTCCATGAGGGTTGGTTGTCTTTTCCTAATTTATCATCTGATGATATTTTTGTTGATGCGGTTATGAGGAATTTTGTTTTCTTTAACCCATATTGAAGGCTATATATTTTAAACTTTATCAGTAAATGTTTCAAGTCCTCTTGGCTTTCTGCAGGCAATTTTGTATAAATATATATATCAAGTTGTTAATGAGTCTTTTCTAACCCTTATGCCTCATTCCTCTTCATTTTAGCCTCTCAAATTATTTAAGCATTCAAATTGATTAAGCATGGTGGAAGAATACAACCTCGACACACATTTTCCCTGATTTTAAACCACTAAGAGTTCTCTCAGGGGATTAAGGGAATGTTTGAACAACTGTTTTTGGTCTGTGCACTGGTTCTGCTCGAACACAATTAAATGATCTCGAATCTTCATGCTATTTAAAGTTTGTTATGGCCCATAGAGCGAATAGCCTTGGTATAGTCAAAATGAAACACAAGTAAACATGTGTCTGGTACTATCTACTTTCAACCAGGATCCATCTGATGTTGACAATGACATTCCTCATTCTATGTCCTTTTGTGAATGTCTGGCAATTCCATGCTGATTGTTGCTGCAACTGCTTTTGAATTATCTTTGACAGCATTTTACTTGCCTGTGGTCCTAATGACGTTGTTTGATACTTTCCACATTCTGGTGGAATCAATGTTCTTTGGAAATCCAGTCATTTGAAGAGGCCATATGTCAAATTTATTGGCATAGACTCATGAGTGCCTCTGGCACTACATCAATTCATCGAAGCATTTCAATTTTCATTCCATCAATATCTCGATCCCTTTTTTTGGACAATGTCTCAGTGCCGCTTCAATTTCTTCTTTCAATGCCCTCAGATCTTGATCATAGGCCGCCTCTGAACATTGAACCATTCTTTTTGGTACAATGTCTGTTCATTTCTCCCATGTTCTTTTGATGTTTCCTGTATCATCACTTTGTTCATAAACTCAAAAACTTACTGTCAACGAGTCCATGTGGATTCTTTTATATGAAAACTTGGGGTTTGAATCTTTTTTTTCTTGATCTAACCCACCTCCTGGCCATTCCAACTCAGAGTTGCCCCACCGTCCAGAGTAGATCCACTACTTGATAGAAGTCACGCAAAGAAAGGAAGTTCGGAGGAATCTAAGGTGGTGCACAGCACAGAGAGGTCTTGAGAAGGGTATGGAAGAGTATGCAAAATCTCTAATAGAAAATGAACAAGTCAATGGAGCTATTTTTCATTAAAAAGTGTCAGGAAAAACTTTGAGTGTGGAAAAAAAAAGATTGCCTTTACCTTCCTAGGCTATCCCAACCTTCCATTGCCCTCAAGCTATTTTACAGCTGTGCAAAGGGTAGAAAAATTAGTAATACAAATGAGTCTTGTCCACAGAAATGCAAATGATTTGCATCCAGTGGAGATGCAATCTATTTGTAAATTGACTCCAGCATTTCTGATTGCCTTTTTAAGGGTATTCTTTGAACTGACTGCAACAGCTTACTGGTACCTTCATTAATTAATAAATTAAACAAAATCTGCAACATATTCATTTATCTTAATATGAGAGTCGTGACTTTGCCTTTCAAAAGCATGCTTTGACAAAAGTAAAGTGTATATGCTGTCCTTCAAGTAGATAGAGAAAAATAAGAAATACTGATTTAAGTAGAGAAATTACTAAAACAAATAATACATTCTTTTATATTATGAAGTTAGGCTAAAGAATGCTTTGGTACATATTATTAGACTTGTATTTCTTATACAAGTAATTAAAATTTTGAATTACCTCACGTAATGTTTCCTAAACATTACTGGGATTCATTAATATATATTTATAAATATTCTGAGGGATTAAAATCAAATCATTTCATTTTCAAATCAGTGTGACAAAGGACATAGTTATTCTATGTTAAGTAGATTTTTTTAAACTGCAAAACTCCTCAGCATCTTTACTAAGCAAAATGAATTGTTAACATTCAGGAGAAAGAAATATGGTCTATCATAAACCAAACTTAAAAGGTTGTGAACCTTTCCTATTCTTTATTTTTTATATCTACTGGCTTAAACATCATTCAAAACACATATTAAACAGTTATGTTTTTTGCAATCAGATTTAGATAAAGATGTGAGATTTTCAGAAAAGAAATTATAGGGCGCTTACTCTACTAGTAGAGAAAAGGCAGTTCAGCTTCTTCATCAGGTTCCCAGGGCCTCCTTCCCCTGGGTGAGAGGCGGGGCTCTGCTATTAGCGGTCTCCACAGGAGCCACAAAAGTGATGGGAACTGGCTTTGTGAACTTTTCCCTTCAGGGGACCTCCTGAGTGTTCCCTGTGACTCTCCACAGTGCTAAGGCACAAACAGCGCAGCAGCTCTTCACAGATAGTCTGTTCAGAGACATCCTACCCTTATATTTCAGACTCAATGTTTGTGCCTTAATTCAAATTGCTCTGTTATAACTAAGTAGAATCATTGCTTAATACATAAAGTCCAACTGCCTCAGGTAATTTAGAGAAGAGTTTGATGAACAAAGAAAAAACATTACATTTGTGTTCCAAAGCAATTTGCCCTGGTGTCCCCTAGAATACATCACTGTGTATATGTGTGTGTATCTTATCCTGCAAGAATTCATATAATTCTTTAACACTGTGTCATAATTCTTTTGGAGATCTTTATTTAAGATGTTATTTTGATTTCTTGAAAATGTTTCTATGCTCTGTGTCTTAAGGTGATTAAAATTTTTATTAGAATTTTAAACAAAGCTTGTGTGCTGTGTTATCAGATGATAAAAGTATAGAGCTTGACTTCCTTATGAAAAAGCACTGATCCAAATTTTACATATATATATATATATATATGGTATTATTTAAACTTCAATAATGCATAATGTATTAGAAAAATATGGGAGCTGATTGGTTTCTTTAAAGATACTTTAAGTCTGATTGAAGATTTAATGGCATGTAAATGAAGACCCATTGTAAAACAATACAAAAGTCCGCATAAAAAAGGGGGAGGCTGCTTGACGATTTTAAGAGTACATGTGAGAAAGAAATCTATGTTGGTTGGAAATGGGAAGATGAGAGTAGTGAGCTTTAAATGAGGAAATTAAAATTTAAATAATAATAATAATAATAATAATATCAGTAAGCAATTGGTAACATTGTCAATTGTCTCTGATGGAAAAGCTGCTTCTGTAACCTACTTAAATAAAATTAAATCATGGCTTATCTGCCAATAAAACAAAGTAAAATTATCTCAGGAGGATGTAAATTCCAGGGTTCTCTTTCTAGCCACTGGGATGGACAGATTCATGGTAGAGGGGAGGAGGAAGGCAGAGAGAGATAAAAAAAATTCAAATAAATAAAATAAAGTTTTTGTGGAACTGAGTGTTCACATTGAGAAGAAATAGCAAATTAATGAGACAAGGGCACAGTGAAGTCAGAGAAAGACATTTTGAGGAATTTTGATATATTTTCATATTATTTAAGCCAATAACTTTATGGATCTTTTGGTAGATTATATCAATTTAAAAAAAATACATTTGGTTATTTGAATATACTTTTGACATGCTAAAACCTGACTAATTCAGATAAGTTTGGAGAATCTGAGTTTACACTAATTAGATTTAGGGATGATGGAGCATTTATAAAGAAAAGCAGTTTCACTTCTTTCTGTGTTTATAATGATATCATTACAATGAATGGTGTCTTAAGACTTCTGAGAGAATTACTTTTATTGCTTTCAAAGAGTGATTTATAAGATTCCCACCCACCCCCACCCCCCACCCCCCACCCCCCAAAGAATGCTTTTCTAAGGAAAGGGTGTTTTAAAAGGATCAATTCTTTTAAGTGTTTTTAATTATCTGTGTGCATCTTGTTTTACTGTTAATTGGCTAAGCAAATCTTCTCCTTGTTAAGTGGAGTTCAAAGTGACTTTCATTGCAGCTGTACTGGCTGTTGGTTGCTTGCCCATCTGGTGATAACTTCTATTGCCCTGCCTCTTCCTCTGGGCCACAGACACTTTGAAGGGCTACATCAATGGGCTCTCTTGCATCCTGGTTTTGGGTTGGGTTTCCCAATAGGCAGCACCACCAGATAGCCAAAAGGTGGGAGCAGAGTGTGGTTTGGGAGGATTCTTGCTTCCTGCTAGTTCTTTCCCTGCCATAGTTTAGGTATGTCCTTGTACTCAAGGTCACCACCTTTTCTATTCTGGTTCTAGAACTGACAAACTCCCTATTCATCGTCAGAGCTGGGGAACAGTAGTTTTCCACTCCTCCTAGCCCAAGAGCATGTTCGATCCCTTATTGGTTGTCTTAACACTGACTTCATTATTGTTACGGAATAATTTATATTTCCTTCAGGCTTATGCTAAGGTTTATACCTTTGGATGTAACCTTCTTTGGAAATAGTGAGGCTTTTGCATGTTAATTCGGTCATACTCGAGCAGGATGGATTCCTGCAAAGAATTGGCTTGCCAGAGGTATCTAACCTCTCCTAACTTCAGGAGAGGGAGAGACATTACCGTTGGCATCAGCCCGAGGCTTATTCCTTCGAGGCAGAGGTGAGATATGACAATGCTGACATCAGCTGTCCTTCCCAGGCTATCACAGTAGGAGGGAGACACCAGACCGTGTCAGGAAGCCTACTGCCTCAAGGCACTCCCTTTTTCTGGCTCCATTGACCAGAAAGCCCACGGATCGTCGCCTGTTTCTCCTGCCTTTGCTGCTGCCATGTTTCTGCCATGGTTCCTGGCTCTCTGTCCCGCCCTCATATGTGTTACAACATTCTCTCTTGCGCGGTCTTTTGGATCTGCTTGCTTCTCAGACCATGTGGTCCAGGAATAATGATGCGCCCTGATCCAAGCTCTAATGCAATCTTCAATGTGAGTTAGGGTTTCACACACCTTATTTACATGGTTCCTGTGTTAGAACGGGTTGTTTACATAAATAAGACCAATGGTACTTATATATGTATAAGAAAGAACTTTATATCAAAAAGGCATCCCAGACCAGGACAACTCAAGTCCTTATGTCCCATGCTAGTTGAAACCCTCTTCAAACTCATGTCGCTAAAGCCGTTGAAGCAGAAAGGGGAAGCTGGATGCTGGATGCAAGGAGACCACATACCTGTGGGTGCAGTCATACCGATCCAAGGTCGTGGGAACATGGCTGAGTGCCAACAGTTTGGAAATTGATTCCCACGGTCAGCAGCTCTGTCAGGGCCACTGGTAGAGGCAGACACAGAGTCTCCGCAGGAGGCAGGAGAACGGCTAGAGAGAGAGAAAGACAAGTTCCACTTTTTCTTTTATTAAAAGGTCACATTCCCAAGTTGGCATCATCAAGCTGTGACCTGATTGATAGGTTGGACTCCACCCCTACACGTTCACGTGGGTTTAAGTTGACATGAACTCTGTCACCTTTCGCACAAGCACTTTACTTGTGTAGACTGCCATGGTCATTTGGTGGTGGATATGAAACCATGTAGCCATGGTGGTGTAGTGGTCATGCGTTGCACTGCTAATTGCAAGGGCAGCACTTTGAAACCACCAACCACTTCTCCAGAGAGACTGGGCTTTCTACTCCTGTAAAGAATTTTAGTCTCAGAAACCCAAAGGGTCATTCCACCCTGTCCCATAAGGTCGCTATGAGTCAGCATTGACTCACTGGCAGGGTGTTGATATTTAGTTTTTAGTTTATTAGACTATGTGGAGAAAGTCTCCATAAAAGTGACCCACCGACCTGCAGTTCTAAATTGAATAATTACAGAATTAGAAAAAAGTGGATTCTATGTACATAGGATTACACTTTATGCATGTTCTGGGTTTTTCAGGGTTTACTATATTTGTTTAAAAAGCTGACAGTAAATCTCCTGGCATCAGTGTAAACTCAGTTTAGTCTTCTGAATAATCATCATGGATCATCTGCTTCAATAGGAACCAGTTACATTGATTATATTTATTGACTGTCAGCTAGACTGATGGCAAGAAATATATTTTTGTGATTAGTTTTAACGTAAGCAGTAATGTGATGCTCCCCAAATTCAGTTTCTTGATCATTTTATTTCCAGAATGTGTTTATATTTTGGAATAATGTGGAGTATAGCCCAATAAATCATAGAGTTTGCAAGTGTCCGTTAGTGGTGCTGTGAAATTTTTATTTTCCATGTAGCTATCTCAGATACAACAGGATTGAAACTTGAAATTAATGGGGGATATGTGAACCCTCCATTACAGAAACGTGATAGCTCTTCAAAGCCCCCTTTCTACTCTAAGAGGGCGGTGGGAGGGGAGGTTGCTAAGTGGCACAGTCTGTGCTACACTAACAAAGGCTGACAGGCTGAACTCAGCTGGAAGGACCTCAGAAGAACGGTCCGAAGATCTCTGTTTGATAAGATTTGATAAGATTGTTGGCAGTTGCTTCAGTGTCAGCTCTGACACAGGACAACCCTGCGTGCCATAGGAAAGCTGCTCTGGAGAGTTTTCCTGACTATAATCGCTATAGAAGCAGATTGACAGTCTTTCTGCTGAGTTCCTTCTGGGTGGCCTCGAACGGCCAACCTCTAGGTTAGTAGTAAAGGGCAAACTATCTCTGCCTCTCAAGGAATTTTCCCTTAAGATGATGCTGGAGAAAACCCTATGGCTCAGTTCCACTCTGATACATGGTACCATGGGGCCGAAGATGCCTAATAGCAATGGGTTTGGTTTATTGACTAGGAAGGAATACATAGGGCATTCCCTCTGTAAAATGGTGATGGTCAATCACTTTCCTCCTAGATCCACAAAAGATGGTTAAGCAAAGTCTTGGCGCATCAGCTCTAACCAGCGTTCTTATGAGTCTTCACCATTGAAACGGGAATGGTAACAGACCTCGTTTTTCACAGACACAGATTTAGCATTAAAGCCATCATGACAATTAAAAGCAGCCACAGGAAACAAATGAAATTAGCAAGGGAAGCATGGGTAAAACATTTTAACTCATGGCTCTTATGCATTAGCTCAACGATTCATTTCAAATTTCACTTTCCAATTCCTCTATCTCCAGGTGTTCTCTATTTCATATCTAGATCTAATTTTTTTCCCTTGGAATGATGTGTCATTAGAACATCAAATTTCACATTCCTAAATTGTTTGCAGCTTCAGAGAACATAATACAAGGTGATTTTTATACAGGAAGTCCTGACTTTTAACTCCAAGAGCAGTCATCAGATTTTTAACACATTATGACTACTTTGGGTTTTACATAAAAAATTATTATTTGAAGGGTTTGCTCTGTGTTGTCCAGAGACAAACATTAATCCTTATAATAGTGTTTTGAGACGCCCATTCTTGTGACCACTTAAGAAAGGAAACATAAAGCTTGTGATTTCCTTGAGAATAAATCTTCCGCCAATGGCCTGACGATCAGTTGTTGACAGAAACACCAAATTCAGTAATCTATTATTTTACCACTAGAATACTGTAGGTATTCTTTGTGAGTGAGCCCAGATAACAGAAAAGGCAAAGCCTATTCATGATATTGTTTTCTATGTCTGCTCTGTTGTTGTTCTTTAGTTGCTGTTGAGCCCATTCTGCCTCAGGGTAACTCCCTCTGTGAAGAGCAGGGGTTTCAAGACGGTGGCTCTTCAGAAACGAATTAGCAGAGTAATCTTCACAGATGTTCTTTGTGGGCTTGCTTCACCCGTCTTTCTGCTAGCAGTTGAATGCTTAATTGTCTGAATCACCAGGGATGCCTATGTCTGCTCTCATTGCCAACTCCTTGTCATCTAGTCAATGCTGACTCAAGCGACCGCCTGTGGGTTTCTGAGACTGTAACTCTTGCTGGGAATAGAAAGCCCAGTCTTTCCCCCACAGAACTGCTGGTGGTTCTGAACTGCTGACCATATGGATCACGGTCCAACGCAGAACCACTATACCACAAAGTCTCCATTTATCTTCTCTGGAACCCATTAAAACAAATCATTTGCCTCCAAATTATTAATAATTTCTTGCTATTTTTGAAGGGTTCCAGAAAAAGTGCTTTCATCATTTGTTTTATGTGTACATTATAGAATTATGGCATTTCAGACTATAATTTCTGCTTTGTATTTCAGTTTATTTACAACATCTTTACAGCCACTTTTTAGTGACACAGAGTATAATATAAAGAGCTTCAAAATATTCATGGATGAATAAAAAGATATTGGGATTTTTCCACATAACTTTTGAAGCTCCCTCATGTATCTTCTTTCTTACTTTTTTGGTTTCAAAATCATTTTATTGGGAACTAATATAAATAGCACATCATCCCGTAGGTCAATCACATGGAGCAGTATTGGACAATTGCTACCACAATCCGTTAGAAGACATTCTCTTCCTCCTTGAACTCCTGGACGCCAGCTCCCATTTACCTCCCTCCCCCCACTGTGCCTCCCGGGAACCCTTATTCTACTGTTGGCTCTATCAGTTCATCAACCCTGGGTATCACGTACCAAAGCACAGAAAAACCTACACCAAAGACTCAAGAGGGCTACCTCCTATGCCAAATTAGCTTTCATATGCCTCTGCAAGACTTCACATACTTGCCAGAGAATAATACCACGTCATGCATAATGTCAAAATTTGTTCAACAACAGCAACATAAAACCCTGTAAAGTATATTTTATGATCTAGAAAAGCAAAGGGGACAAAGAAAGTCACCATGTGTTAAATGACCAAGTATCTCATTTTAACTTCAAAGTAATTTCTTACCAGTTCTCAGGTTCTCTCTTTAAAAAAAAGTCAGTCAGAGTGCAGTATATCACTAATGAAACATACAAATTTCTTCTCATTCTTTAATACTTCCTCCCTCTATCATGAACCCAATTCTACCTTACAAATAGGCTAGACCAGAGGATGTACACTGGTACAGATCAGAGCTGGAAACACAAGGAATCCAGGACAGATAACCCCTCAGGACCAATAATGAGAGTAGAGATACCAAGAAAGTAAGGGAAAGGTGGAGGGAGAAAGGGGGAACCAATCGTAATGATCTACATATAACCCCCTCTCTGGTGGACAGACAACCAAAAAGTTGGTGAAGGGAGACATCGGATGGTGTAAGACATGAAAAATAATAATAATTTATAAATATCAAAGGTTTATAATCAAGGGAGGCAGGGTGGGGGAAGGAGGGGAATAATGAGTTGCTGATACCAAGGGCTCAAGTAGAAAGCAAATGTTTTGAGAATGAGGATGGCAACAAATGTACGAATGTGCTTGACACCATGGATGGATGGATGGATTGTGATAAGAGTTGTATGAGCCCTTAATAAAATGATTAAAAATAGTTTCATTGGCATGTAATACACATATCAAACAATTCAATAGTTTAGTCATATTAAAAATAGCACATTCCGCACTATAGTCAGTTCTAGAACCTTTTCGTCCTTCTTATACTCATCATTATCTGTTCTCCATGTCCCTCTGACCTCCGGTGGCACAGTGGTTGTGGGTCCTTGGGATCTCCAGTTGGGAACAAGAAAATCAATGACATCCGTAGGAGGGGGACACATGTGTTCATTTGAGAAGATATTGGCCAGACACATCTGCTTCATATCAATTCTGCTCTTCCCACACCATTGCTAACTTTTTAGGCAAATAGAAACAAGAAAGTGGCTTTAGGAATTTCTCAAATTCATGAAAGCAAGATAAAATTTTAAGCACTGTCATTTTCTTTATGGACTTTTAAAAAAAGGCTAAATGGTACCGTTTTCATTCAAAATATTTCTTTCCAAGTACTGTCTACTGTGCTACACAAGTATTACAACACATATTATTTATAATAATATGTTGTAAATAACTTTAGGAGAACATTCACATTGAATTCTTTATTTGTTGACTATAAACTAGCAGGGAGACAGAAGAAAACAATGTATATAGTCTCAATCCATGGGACAGATCATATACTTCAATATGTTATCAGTTCTACTATAAATATTTTTTATATTTAAAATTTGGTGAGATGCTTTTCCATTTAAGTAAGAAAATACATCCATAAGGACTTTAATAAAAATGAATAAAAGAGATGTTCTAATCCAGATTTTGAGCTTATTATTTGATTGCAGTTTATTTTAAAGCAAAATAATAGTTAGATTATTATAGTTAAATACTTTATTGGATTCTAGGCATGTTAAGCAGTAAATATGATTTCATTTAATGATATGCTACTTCTATATGAATGGTATCGCTGTGCTTGTTCTGTGAGTGAAACACTTGCCTGAGATATGTGAAGGTGAAACATCTCCCCAAGATAATAGTGGTTGAGAACCATTCAACTATGGTCTATCTCTTGAAGCCCAAGTTTCGCCACAGCATTTTCAATATGCAGTTTTTTTGTATTATTTGAGAAGCATGTTGGTAAATGATACAGTGCTATAGTATATTCCCCCATGTACAGAGAATCGCTTTAGAATTAAATTGACAAACTTCATTCTGTTCTGTTGTTTAAAATTATTAAGTTGATTTTTTTACCAACCAGTAATATGCCAAAACCATCCAAACTACATTTTAAACATTAATGAGATGAAACTGGGAAAGTAAATTAAAAGATTAAATATTTATGCTTGATTTGGAGATCAATCTTTCTATAGTTCTAGAGCTCTCCAATGGACCCTTTAAAAGCACTAATGTTTAAGCACTTGGCTCCTAATCAAAAGGTTGGTGATTCAAATCTACCGAGAGACACCTTGGTCAAAAGGTCTAGTGATCTAAAGATCCCAGCCACTAAAGCCCTATGTTGACACACAACCCTACTCTGACACACATGGAATAGCCAAGAGTACTCTATGGAATCAACTTCCTGGTAAACGTCATCACTATTCAACTCTCCTGGAACTACCTTAGGAGTTTTTATGTAGTTCTACGAAGACTGGCAGCCAAAAATAGGTAGACCCTGAACGAGATGGATTGATTCAGTGCCTGCAACAATGGGCTCAAATATAACAATTGGGAGGATGGTGCAGGTCCAAGTGGTGTCCCTTTCCATTGTGTATCGGGCTATTATGAGTCAGAACTGACTCAATGACACCTAAAGCAACAACCATGGAGGCATCCCCCAAGAGTAGGTGCAATGAGATGCGTTATGAGAGACAGTGGTACAATAGAGATACAAAGTAATTAAATTTTTTGCCCTGTCATTAAAAAACAAGCAAACAAGTAGCATCAGTTTAATATAATATTTTCTGTAGATCTAATTTCTTCTAAAATACGTATAAAATATGAAGGTGCCCTATCTCTATAACCTACAGGTGTTGTTTCAGTAAAATGAAAAACAAATGAGCAGCACTTAGGAATTGAGGCCTTATTTGGGGTTTACGCACACTTACGCACACTTTTCTAGAAGGCATTTGTACTATACCATATGCATTGAAAATGAATAGATTTTTGGAAGACGATTGCATGAGATTCAAAAGAAAAGTCTGTGAGTCTGTGATCTCTATAAATATTATTATGCCATCTGTGTTTTCAAAGAGTAAGATGATTTAATTTTGGATTGTACCTTGACAGAATAGGTGACTAAGACAACAATTTCTTTAAAAAAAAATAAAACAACTTATTTTTTTCCATATACCACATTTGTTTCCATTTTTGGAGTTTATTCTATTGGCACATATTTCTTTTCTTCCCCATCATCAAACACTTGACTGACTGACTCACTGCCACTGAGTCAATTCGGACTCAAAGGGACCCTACTGAGCAGAATTGAACTGCCCCCGCGGGCTTCTGAGACTGTGAGTCTTCATGGAAGTGGAAAGCTGCTCTTGCCATCAGTTGACTGAACATCACTTTTTTATATCATGGAAATAAGAAGAATGATGAAGACTTTACTTGTTTTGATTAAAACTCTGGTTAGAGAGGCAGGGAATGTATACACATCATCAACAATTCAAGGTAGCACATCTTAAAATTCGGACAATGTCTAACAAATAGAAGACCCAAGCTACCCTTTCTCCTCTCTTCAGGTAGATGTTGCCAATCAGTCATGTCAGTTTTGCTGCTGAGTCTGGACACAAGGAAAGTGTGTCTTTTCACACTTAATTAAGGGTGGTGTTGGTACTTGTGAATGAAAATGGCATTGATTCACAACTCATTTTGAATTGGCTTTAAGATTAAAATATTTACCCTCTCTGTGCTATGTAACTGTGCTTAGGTGTTGTTGTGGACTGGATTCTCTACAGTTGTAAGACTAGTGAAGCATATGAATATAAGCATATGTTTATATTTCAAAAAATGTCTCAGCTTCTTTACTGCTTGGGGCTAAATATTGGTCTGAATGGCTTTTAAAAAGGAGGAAACGTACCACTGACATGGCCTTGGAGCAGTTAGAGACACGTTTATCCCAAACTTGTGGAGAAAAAAAATCTCACACAATCGTAGACATAGACAACTCCAAGTCTCTGGCTCAGATGTCAGGCTGGTAAAATGGCAAGGTGCCGATAACTCCCAGGACTAGCAAGCAGGTGATCCCATAGGTATTGCAAATAACTGAAGTCAAATAAATGGAAGTCAGATGATGAGCCATAAGTAGTATCCAAATCCAGCAAAAAGCAAGCCAGCTTTTCCAGTGTCCACTTATATTTGAAGCAGGCCACACCCTGAAAGAAATATCTTTTCAATTAATTGGCTGCGTATACCAGATATCTTCGTGGAGATGAATACGTTATCTTAGAGCCCACTGTGGAGGATTGTTATGTCTTAACTGCCAAACCACTGAGAATTCTGGCCCAGTGAAGTTGGCACATAACCCTAACTATCACAATGACCTCATGTATCATAAAATGAAATACTGTCTGGTCCTACACTATCCTCACAGTTCATGCTGTATTTGATTCCATTATTTCAACTATTGTATCAATCCCTCTGATTGAGAGTCTCTCTCCTTTTCTCTCCTTTTTTTGTTTCATGCTTTGTTGACCCTTTACCAAGCATGACATCCTTCTCCAGGAATTTGCTCCCTCTGATCACATGTGCAAAGTAAATAAAATGACCCTGCGCCAACACATCCTTGTGTCTAAGCATCCTTTTGACTGTACTTCTTCCCACATGGATTCATTTCTTCCCCTGGCAGTCCATGGCATAGTCACAATTCTTCGTCTACACCATCACTCAAACACACGAATCTCTCTGTCTTCCATGCAAAAGCGATGATTGAAGGGGTGAATGAAAATACCAGGATTTGTGTTAGGGGGTGCCTTCATCGTAAAAGTGGTTTCTGTGCTTTTCAGATTTTAAAGAGATCCATTGCAGCAGGATCACTCAAATTTTGTAGTAAGACGTTTGATTTCTTGACTGCTGTTTCCATGGGCATTTATTGCAGATGCCAGTAAAATGAAATCCACGATGTCGTCAATATTTTCTCCATTTATCTTGATGTTACTTATTGGTCCTTTGGTGAGGATTTTTGTTTACTTTATGCTGAGGCATAATTTATACTGAAAGTGTAATCAATACTGTAATCTATATATTATCTATATTTTGATCATTACCTATAAATGCTTCAAATTGCCTTTATTTTCACAGGGTTATGTCATCTGGATATTGTAGCTTGCTAATGAGTTTTTTACAAATCCTGAAGCTGTGCTCTTTTTCTTTTAGTCAAAATATTCATACTATTTGCTTGTTGTAGAATTTAAATTTGTTTATTGAAAATATATAATTCTGTCATATAGTTTTTTGGATTGTAAACTATGCAGTACCTTCCTATCCTGTTCTGCTTTAAATGATTGCCTTTTGATTCTAAGTGTCCTAGAATCTACATTCATCTCAATATTATACATAATTTTTATATAATCCACAGAGGCAAAGCTTTCAAAGTCAGTAAAACACACATAAATATCTTTATGGTAGTGTTTTTGAATAGTCAAGTTCCACCTGACATTAGTAATGTCCTCCTTTGAATCTGCCTTGAATTTCTGGCAGTTTCCTACAGTTGTAAATCTACAGCTGTTTTTAAATTATCTTCAGCAAAATTTTGCTTGCATGTGATAATAATGATGTTATGTGATAACTTCCCCATTTTATCTGAGTAGTATGTGGTGTTATGTGATATTGTAGGAGCTCAGGAGAATTGGTTAGAAAAACAGTATAAGAAAAGCAAGTTTTAAATTTGTCTTTAAAATAAAGATAAGACATTAGAGGATCCTATTTTATGGAAAAATATGAGCCCAGAGTATAGGCAATCTCAAGTGTCATTTGTTCCTAGAATGGGCAGTACACAAATTAAATGGTTGTAGCCAGGCTAGGAATATTCATCTGCAAAGAGGGGACAGCATTTCACTTGGCTCCCATGCATTCTCTTCGGTGGAGACTGCTGTGGCAGACATACTGGTTTGGGAGTCATAAAAATAAAAATAATAATCAGCATGAATAATTGCTATACACAGAGGAGGATCTGTAAGTAAAAAGGAGTATCCGCCTTTGAGGGAACGACCAGGACCCTGAAAAGAGACCTAGGGAAAGCATCAGGAGAAATGCTGGTTGCAACCGCTAAAGAGGTTCCTAGGAGGCAAGAATGGCCACCAGGGTCAGGGGACGAGGATGAAGGGTCCTTGGATTTCACTGCACACTTTTGATGGGAAATGTCAGTGGACGGTATGAGGTGTGAGATGGAAGCTAAACATCAGTGTTTAATCCCTTACAGTGAGGGCTAGGGAATAAGAGCTTTGCTTTTTTTCTTGCTTGGGGTTAAATATGAGAGAAATTTTAATGTATTTAAATGGAAGATGAGAGGGAATTGGTAGAGAAAGGGAGGATAAGGACATAGGGGTATGGGATAATTAATAAGAGGAGGTGTTAGGCTTCTGGAGTGTTTGCTTCTTGGCTTCACACAGTGAAAGAATTCACGCCAAAGCACATTGTGTGATCCAAGTGTAGTTTTATGAAGGCCAAGACAAGAGTCAGGTGTTATAGTCTGAAAGGGGTGTACACTTGGCATGAGCAACCACGTGGAAAAGAATGGTACCAATGACAGAAATAATCATTTCATAGTCATTCATATTTAAAAATAAACCACATGGATATCTGGAAACAAGATTACATGAATGTGCACAATCTATTTTAAAAAAATAATTAAATTTAGGTTCTTTACAAAATAAACTATCTTAAAGTATACCAAAGACATGGCAAAGTTTTCTACATATTCTTTAGATGAACTCTCAATACTATAGAATTGCAGTAAGTTATCTAATAGTTCCAATCTCCTCCTTGCTATCACCCTGTGTCCTTCATTCTTCTTCAAAGATTCCTTAATACCGGTGGGAGGTTTCTCCAAGTCCATGATGACAGAACAGAGTACTGTTTCCTAACTTTTAGTTTACTCCAACTTCTTCTTCTGTTCACCAGCTCATTGCCAAAGTGCCTCAAGGCTATCTTGTATAGAAGTTAGAAAACTTAAGTTACTTATACACCAAGCTGGTCGAGTAACTTATTAAAATACAGTATATTGCAAGACAGAGCTTCCAATGCCTCCAGTGAAATGAGTTAGTAGAGCAACTTGTTAGCAAAAACATGTGTGTGTGTGTGTGTGTGTGTGTGTGTGTGTGAGAGAGAGAGAGAGAGAGAGAGAGAGAGAGAGAGAGAGAGAGAGAGAGAGAGAGAGAGAGACCAAAAGCAATAATTACCAAAGTTCAAATGGAGGGATGGGAAAATATGAATGTTGTTAAATCAGCCTTAAAATTCTGTTTCATTCCCAATGTTCATGAAGATTCTGAATTGGTCTCTGCATTAACCAGACATTTGTGCTAATGGAAAGTCCAATGTTTGAAGCAATGCTAAAAACATTACACCAGCCACAGAAAGAGTACCAACATATTGATCCTGTTTTCAAGACAGTCACAGCCACACTGAATACATCACATGAGAAGTTATATTCAAAGTCAGCACCCAGGTATCAGCTAGCATGCAAGTCTCTTTGTCCAGAGCACTGCATAACACTCAGCTTAAAAAGCATAAAACCTCAAGCAGAGGTAATGATCAGTAACTGACACACTCACTCAAGGGAGAAAGGCTTTGGGGAATTTCCAAAGTTTTCAGTCATCCGAGTGAGGTGTTCATAGTCATTGTTAATGTCAAAACGGGTCACTGTACTCAGAGAAGTCTGACTCAATCTAGCATAAGCAAAAATTACAGAAGCTAAATTCAGCTGGTTAGTCATTAAACATTAAGGTATTTCGACCACAGCTTCTGCTTCCTTCTCTTTTAATTTCTTTCCTCCTTTTTTTCTTAAATATTTTACTTATTTTGTTGAAAATATACACAATCCAACTGACATTTATTTTCAATTTCTACATAAGCAGTTCAGTTACATTGGTTATATACTGTGGCAGTTACATAATCTTCTGTCAACTTACAAAGAGGTGGAGCCTGTCAATCAGTTCACAGCTTGATGACCTCATTTGTAGGCATGATGGAAATAAATAGCTCACTGGAGGCCAGATACACATTCTCTTCCTGTGAGACATTCCTGCTGACAAGGCACATGGAGCTGTGTTGATGGAACCAGAGCCCTGGAGCTGGAGGAGCCATGTGGAGATCCACGCCAGCACTGAGATGCTTTCACCAGCACTGGATCCACAAGACTTTCCACCCACTGTCCTGTGATCTTCCTGCATTTGGCATCATTGCATGTGTTTGTTGAGTCTGAAGAGGAATTTATAGACTGGTATTGGACATATAGGCTAATATCAAACTTGTGGACTTGATATGGACTGGGCTGGAATGTTTTCTTAATATACAATTACTCTTTAATATAAACCACTTTCTTATACACATATGAGTGTCTCTGGATTTGTTTCTCTAGTCAACCTGGACTACCACCTATACTTCATATTGTGTCACCATTGTATCTCTCCTCATATTATTTTATCACCATCACTTCAGTCTCCCTGCCCCTTAAAGGTCCTATCTGTAGCTGAGGTAGACTGTTGCCAGTTTAGATAATATAGACAATTCTTTATTAGAGGGTGAGGCTTGAGGCAAATATTTTTTCATTAATTTGGCTAACCGCTATTGATTAGTTTAACAAGGGCTTTAGTTCAAGGAATAGGTCAAGTTCAAGGTTTCAAGACTCTGTCCATTAGTTTCCTGTGAGCTTCCTTGGTCTTAAGGGATTCAGTGAATTTCCCTATGAATTTGCTGTTGTTTCATTATTTTGATCAGGAACTGTTTACTGAGTTCTTGGTCAAAATATTCAGTAATGGTTTCTAGGCACCATCCTTTTTCTCTGGTCGCACTATAAAGGAGGTAGTATTTTATAAAAGTCATTAAAGTGCCATTCATTTCCTTCTCCAATTCCTGGGTCTCCTACGTCTGCTGTCCCTAGCAAATAGAGACGAATTGTATTTGGGTGGCCATTCGCAAGCTTTTAATTCACTGTTCAAGGCCAATTGCTCATATAGATCTAAGAAGTTATAGCACTAACCCTTGGACTCCAAAAGTGATTTGTTAGTTGTGTCTAAATTATATTATTTAGGCACAATATTTTGGGAGGAAACAGGGCTGCTTTTGCATGATCCCAGAACTTCCTTTAATTTCCATATGCATGTTTTAAAAATATTTGTCTTATTTTGTATGGGGAATTTTAAAGACAGTAGGCATAGGATTCAGAGTTTCTCTTTTAGATTATTTGCTAAAATTTGACTTGCATTAGTAATTTAAAAATGACCTTAATAATTGGTTTGATACCTCATGTCAACTGTTGGTCATGACAATTCATTTTCTTGTGGTCAGGAAGCCACAATCATTACGATCACCACCACAATTAACAACACTTCAGGAGGTCTCAG
The DNA here is from genome assembly GCF_050624435.1 of Tenrec ecaudatus. Taxonomy (NCBI): domain Eukaryota; kingdom Metazoa; phylum Chordata; class Mammalia; order Afrosoricida; family Tenrecidae; genus Tenrec; species Tenrec ecaudatus. Next base: position 48,061,833 of record NC_134544.1, on the reverse strand, counting down.
TGAAACACTAATGATGAAATTGGTCAAATCTTTTAAAATTAGTCAAACTCTTTTAAAATTAGTCAAACCAGTCGCTGTTGGGACTACTTGCTTGATTATTGTTTATACTATATCTATTTTTAAGAGAAATGTAAGCAAATGAAATTTTAGTAATGACCAATTGCCACTCCTTTTTACGGAAGTTATCATTAAAAGGAATTTTGCTGACAAAGATGCACTTTAATAATTCAATATTGTGTTGACATTACTGGTTACAATGTATATTAGTTATCTTCTCTGTAGAGTAGAATATACAGCTAGGAAATGTGCACAGTCCTGGATGGAAGAAACTTAAAATAATATCAATGTTTTTAGCAAGATATTCATAAGTGTTACTGAAAATAGTGGTTATGAGGTCAAATGTATCTAGGAAAAATTGGTTTTTGCAAAGATTTCTCATCTCTAAAACGTTTGAAAGTCCTTAATATGCTAATGTGACTGTGGGGTCTCAAAACAGGGTTTAGAGGATGCTGAGATCCCCCAAATTGCTTGGCTAGACAAATTTCTCTTAATAGAACACTTTATCAGATCACTAAAGAGAGCATAGGTTGGAGAATGATGGAATGAAGGCTCAGCAGCCCAGATCCAATCGCTCAATAGTTAATGCTTCCCTGCCCCCTGGGTAGTGTAGTGGTTAAGTGTTTCACTGTGACCCACCTGGTCAGCAGTTCTAAACCACCAGCAGCTCTGTGGGAGAAATCCTGGGTTTTCTACTCCGGTAAACAGTTACAGTCTCAGAAGACCACAGGGGGTTGCTATGAGTCAGCATTAATTCCATGACACTGAGTTATCAATACCTCGGTAGGTGCTGGGCTGACCCTACATGTTTTAGTTGCTTGGAAACCCTTCTTCAATGCTTCTATTCTGTGAAGGTATGTGCGATGCAGTTATTTAGCAAGACGGAGAAATTGGGAAAAAGAAGAGGTTTTCTAATTCGGTAAAGAGAGCTACAGACTGGGAAACCCAGGCCAGTTCGACCCTGCCCGATAGGGCCCCAAGGAGTGAAATTGGCTATATTTTCTCTTCCTTCTCATACTACTTTATAATGCTTTCCCCCATCTTTATTATAGAGTGTCATTGCAATCCCTTGGTGGAATCCTCTTTGTTGCCTTCCTTTGTCTCGCTTTCTCTCACACGCTTACTCTAACCGCGGGAGAAAGACGTGGCTTTCAATTTCTGTAATGATTTCGTCTTGGAAACTCACAAGGGCAGTTCTGCCCTGTCTTTAGAAGGGTCTTTATGACTCAAAGGCTAGATAGCAGTGAGTTTTCAGTTTCATATGATACATAGATGCATATATGCACCTGTATGTATAAATTGCTGGTTCTCTTTCTCTACGAAATACTTAATACCACAACAAATTCATGGTCTGAAGAATGGCAGAACTCAGTTGAGGTCAGGACTTTATTTTTTAAATTTAAGACACATTGGAATAATAATAAAAACCTTTAAAATGCAAATTTCAGTTAATTGTGAAATAGATGAGAATCGATTTTTAAAAAAATGACCCAGAACATAATTAAGGGTCCAAAGAATTAAAAATTATGTTGTAGCATAACATCTTCTTTAAACTATTGAATTTCCACAAAATATTTTAAGTTAGAATTAAATATAAACAGGGAAATTTATATGTATTCAGATTGCACATAAACTAGTCAAACAAAATTAACCTGAATATGAAAATATTTTACACTAAGACATCCGTCAAAGTATAAACCAATAAAATACTTCAAGTTGACTATTTAGTTGGCCTAAGATTTCTAATTTTACTGCTTAGCTATCAAGGTATCCCAAACAAAATACATTCTGGATGTTTTTTTGACTCAATAATGACATGAAATAAAATAACAGATCCAGTAGTGCCAGAGTGCTTACTATCTAACAATATTATCATTTCATCACTCTGACCTTAACCATTCACCTTAGGAAATATATGTGGAGAGAATTTTAAAGCCTTTATAAATAATGCCTCACAGTTTGTACAGTGGAAATGAGTTATGCTTTGGTGGATTGCTTTGCTTTGTTTTGTTTTCAAAAGATAAAATTATTTCTTAAAAAGAAATCATTATTACTGAGAACTTCTTTTATTTCACATATATTTACTTCTGTCAATGAAATTAACTCATTAAAGTTAGGAGAGGAACATATAAATAATATAATTAATGCCATCAACGAGCAATAAGTTTATTACCTCACATACCTTTGAAAGTTGGACAAGGAAAAAGGACAACTGAAGGAGAATGGACACATTTGAATAATGGTCTTGGAGAATAATTTTGAAGCTAGCACTGTGGACCGCCAGAAAAAGATGCAAGTCAATTTTGAAGCAAGTACAGCCAGAATACTCTTTGGTGGGCAGTGAAGGTGGTAAGACTCTTTGCTTATGTTGGATAAATCATCAGGAAAGACCAGTCACTAGGGAAGGACAGAGATATTCAGACAAAAAAAAAAAAAGGAATATTTTGACAAGATGGATTGACAGTGGAAGTAGCAATGAGCTCAAACAGCAACGACTTCGAGGCTGGCGGGGGCCCTAATCATGCTCCTTCTCAGTAAGGTCACCAGGGGTGGGGGCCAATGGCAGCAACAAGAAGCAATAAATTCTTCTAGATAGCTCTGCTTAGCTTCAGTTTTAGCAGATTAAATGCACGTTTTAAGTCATTTTCCCCTACGACATCCCTCTAATTAAAGTGTATGATCTCAACAGAGTTTATATTTCTAAAGCTTCGGTTATAAGCTGAGATATCAGGAATTGTAGCAGGGTGGGAGAGACTTTGAGTAATACTTGTTACTTGTGTTTTTCTTAATCTGAAAGGAATTTCTGCTCGAGGATCACTTTAGAGAATCGTGCTATTTAACAAGCACGGCATTTCAGAGCACCTGTCCTACAACGCCATGCTTGCTGAATAGAGTTTGCATGGTAGGCTACTCCTACAGCACCTGCTTTTATTTGCATAGTTTCATTTCTAGCCTCATGGTGTAATTTCGTGGATGAAATCTGTACCCACATTCTCTGTTTGTGGTTGTTGGGTGCCACTGAGAAGACTCCAACTCCTCGAGACCTTATGAACAATATCAAGGCACACTGCCCAGTCCTGTGTCACTCTGGCAATTATTAAGATCTCTGGACCCATGAGTGCAGCGCCGTGTCATTCCATCTCCTGGAGAGTCTTCCTGTTTACCACTGAACCTCTGCTTTCCCAAGCGTGATGTCTTTGAACAGGACTTAGTCTCTCTTTATACCATGTCCAAAGAAGTGAGATGAAGTTTTCTTAGTCTTGCTTCTGAGGAGCATTCTGGTTGTTCTCTTCCAAGACAGATTTATTTGTAATTCGCCAACATCATAACTTAAATGTATCATTTCTTCTCTAAACTTTCTTATTAATTGCCCATATTTCATGTGCATGTGAGGCAATTGACAACACCAGGGCTTGAGTAAGGCACACCACATTAGTCCTTAAGAGTGAGATCTCTATTTGTTAACACTTTAAAGAGGTCGTGTGCAGCAGATTTATACAATGCAGTGTGGCATATAATTTCTTGACTGCGGTTGATTGTGGATTCAAGTAAAATAAAATACTTGATCATTTCAATGTTTTCTTTCTTTTTTTAAAAACATTTTATTAGGGGTTCATACAACTCTTATCACAGTCCATACATATACAAACATCAATTGTATAAAGCACATCTGTACATCCTTTGTCCTAATCGTTTTCTTTTTTTTCTCCTCTTTTCTTTTTTTACATTTTATTAGGGACTCATACAACTCTTATCACAATCCATACATATACATACATCAATTGTATAAAGCACATCCATACATTCCCTGCCCCAATCATTCTCAAAGCATTTGCTCTCCACTTAAACCCTTTGCATCAGGTCCTCTTTTTTTCCCCCTCTCTCCCCGCTCCCCACTCCCTCATGTGCCCTTGGTAATTTATACATTGTTATTTTGTCTTATCTTGCGCTAACCGGAGTCTCCCTTCCCCCCCTTCTCTGCCGTCCATCTCCCAGGGAGGAGGTCACATGTGGATCCTTGTAATCGGTTCCCCCTTTCCAACCCACTCACCCTCCACTCTCCCAGCATCGCCCCTCACACCCTTGGTCCTGAAGGTATCATCCACCCTGGATTCCCTGTGCCTCCAGCCCTCATATGTACCAGTGTACAACCTCTGCCCTATCCAGCCCTGCAAGGTAGAATTCGGATCATGGTAGTTGGGGGGAGGAAGCATCCAGGATCTGGGGGAAAGCTGTGCTCTTCATCAGTACTACCTCGCACCCTGACTGACCCATCTCCTCTCCTAAACCCCTCTATGAGGGGATCTCCATTGGCCGACACTTGGGCCTTGAGTCTGCACTCTGTTCTTCCCCCTTCATTCAATATGGTATATATATATATACATATACATACACACACATATATATACATATACACACATATATGTATTTTTTTGCATGATGCCTTATACCTGGTCCCTTTGGCACCTCGTGATCACAGTGGCTGGTGTGCTTCTTCCATGTGGGCTTTTTTGCTTCTGAGCTAGATGGCCGCTTGTTCACCTTCAAGCCTTTCTTAAACATGATGTTATTTATTGGTCCAGTTGGGAAGACTTTTGTTTTCTTTACAATGATTTATAATGAATATTGAAGGCTGTAGTCTTTGATCTTCATCAGTAAGTGCTTCCACTCCTCTTTGTTTTCAGCAAGCAAGTTTGTGTCATCTGCATATCTCAGGTTGTCAATGAGTCTCTACAATTTTGATTCCATTCTTGTGCAGATAGTGTAGATTCTCAGCATTATGATTAAATGAGCACAGAATAAGGCTGTAACACTGATGCAGACTATTTTTGATTTTAGAACATGAAGTCTCTCTCTCTCTCTTTTTTATTCAAACAACTTCCTCTTGATATATATGTAGGTTATAAATGAGAGCAATGTAGTATTCTAGAATTCCTATTCTTCACACTGTTACCCATAGTTCTGAATGGTCCATACAATCAGATACATTTGCATGGTCAACAAAACACAAGTGAACCTTATTTCTGGCATTCTCTGTTTTCAGCCACGATCCATCTGACATTAGCTATTCTGTCCATTGTTTTACATCCCCTTCTGACTCAGCTTCATCTTTATAAGAGCTCCCTGTTGAAACAGTGCTGCAACCAGTTTTGGAATATCTTCAGCAACATTTTACTTGCATGTGATATTAATGATAGTGTTTCATAATTTCCACATTCTGTGAAGTCAACTTCCTTTGGAATTGGCTTCAATTGGAAACTCTTTCATCGTGCTGGTCAAGCCACCGTCTTCTAGATGTTTTGGCAGAGCTTCACTGGGGCTTCCAGCACTGTCTTAGTTTGTTGAAACATTTCCATTAGTATCTAATCCCCGATCAATTGTTTTTCTCACATGCTTTCTTTATATATAAACAATGTTATTGGCATGTAATTCACAAATTATACAACTCAAGCGTTCAAGAATATTAAGAAGAGTTGCACAATCACCCCCACAATCAATTTTAGAACATTTTATTCGTTCTTGTACTCATTGTTTTAGTTCTCCATTTCTCCCCAGCCTCCTCGACCATATCCTCAAGAAACCATCAATCCAGTTACTGTGCCTATAGATTTACCCATACTGGATCCTATACAGAAAAACATTAAAAAAAAAAAGAGTAACAACAAAAATCCCTAAAATTCAAAGCACACTAAACCAGAGATAAACCTCAATAAAAAAGAAAGCAGAGAATAAACTAGAACAACTTTGAAATTAGTCAAAAGGGAGATCAAATGATGAGGTGTTAAAGTTTAACCTGATGTACCTGCCATAATCCACTTTCCAAGGCATCCTGTAGGATAGCAAGTCTGTTCCCATGCCTGCTTTATGATCAGAGGGAAGTCACTCGAGCCTTAGTCAGTGTGTCTTTTCTCTACTTTTTTTTTTAAAAACTGGAACAACTTTTAAAAGGATCAAAAGACAGATCAAATGAAAAGCTATTACATTTTAACCTAACTGTGTCTGCCATAATTGACATTACAGTGCTTCCTGTCTAATAACAAGGCTCTCTTCACATCCCTCCACTATGGTCATAAGGAATTCACGTGTGGAGATCCTACAAATGGATTTGGCGCTTCTACTGTCATCCATAGCCTTCTGCAAACCAGGTATTGACAATTTAAGTTCTGATATTATTTCCTCCTTCTAATTGCTTTTTGTTATTTAAAATCCTTGGATCACAAAGGCTGGTGTGCTTCTTCCATGTAGCTTTAGTTGATGCCTCCCTTAGATGGCTGCTTATTTCAAGACAAACCTTTAAGACCCCAGACTCTACTCTTTCTGACAGTTACCATCAAGTTTCTTCAACGCATTTTGCGCTAGCACCCATATCTTCAACGATAACTTCATGACCGTGAGCATCAAGTAGGCCGTGTCATAAGAAGTAATTGTTCTTAGATTGGGCCTACACTTAAATCCAAGCCCCCAATCTGTTCATCTATCGATGGTTGCTGTATGTCTCTGATTTACCTTAGAGACTACATTATCGTCTCATGCTAGTGAGCATTATCAATCATCTTCCGGGGCTGTAAGTTAGCTCTGCTGATAGTGTCATTGATTTAGTCAATGGTATAGAATTTAAACACTGTTGATAACAAGAAATGATATGTGTCTAGGCCGACTATAAACTGCAATACATGAATTTTGACTTGTATAGATTGAACTCTTAAGTGACTGGACACTTTACACAAAAACGGGGGTTGGTGATAGGGCAAAATTTCAATAATATTCAGTCACAACAGCACTGCTGCACACACAAGATTAATCATGTCACAATAAAGCAAGAAGAGCTTTGGAATAGTAAGTAAATGGTAGTTCCGGGCCACCGTTCACTGTCCCCTCCAGGGAAGAGATCTGAACAAGAGTCTGATGTTCGTCAGTCTATGTCTTTGTGTTAGCAGTCATTGGCATCTTCTCAAACTAGGGAATTTTAGCTTTAAGTCAAAGGTGAGTATGAGGTAAAGCCCAATTCACGTATTGGGGTTTCCACATGGAGGCCTTATGGTGTGGGGTCTACAGGATGCTGTGTACCTAAAGTCCTGGCAGTCTGTAGCATGTGACCTTGGTTACCAAAGGCTGACAAGAAACAAGGTCACAAGTATCCAATTAGGAACACAGCACCAGGCATATTCTCGCCTTGGGTTCTATATAAGTAAAGTTAAGCATTTTGTCCCCCGACCAGAGGTGACCCCTTCCTGTTTTTCTACCCATAGAAATATAGCTAATGTCTCTGAGACAGACATACCCCTCCTCCGTTTTGAGACCCTGACCCCAGCTGAGGTGAGATCTCTTCTGTTGAAGTGGTTTTTAAGATGTAGGTACAGAGGAGGGGCTATATGTTTCATGGACTTTTGGCAGGCTCTCTGCCTTTTGCTTGGGAGACCAGGTGCTCCCAGGGCATGCACTCTTCTAGTCTATTTTTAATTCTTTTGAGAATCTTTGTGTTGTTAGGTGCTATTGAGTCAGTTCTAACTCAGAACTCCATGTAAACCAGAAGAAAACACTGCCTCGTCAGACACCATCTTCACAGTCATGGCTATGTTGGAGCTCATTGTTGCAGTCATGCTGCCAATCCAGCTGGTGAAGGGTGATTCGCTTTTCGGTTCAGGCGTTCAGTGCAGTATTGTTTCTTCCCCTGTTTTGCTCATGCCTTTGTCACTTCTGCGTTCAGCACAGTTTTGTCATCTTCCTCAATCCTGATCATATGCTGCCTAGTGATGCTTTGGATCCTTTCCACATTCTCCTGAGCCTTCAAGCTGTATCATGTACTATTTTGCCTAGAGATTCCTTTAATACTTCAACTCCAGGCTTGAATTTTTTCTTCGCTTCTTTCATCTCGACATAACTCCACATCGACATTCAGCGATCCATGCTTTCCTCCGTCTTCTTGAACTGCCCTTTGAAATCTCCTCTTCAGTTCTTTTTACTCCATCATTTCATTCATTCACTTTAGCTACCCTCTATTCAAGAACAAATTTCAGTCTCTCCTAATATCCAATTTCCCATTTTCCTACTTTTAGTCTTTTAATGACTTTTTGCTCTCTTCATGTATGATGCTCTTGATGTCATCCCACAACTGACCAAGCCTTCAATCATTAGTGTTCAATGTGGCAAATCTGTGAAGGAGGTGGTCTTTACATTCAGGTGGGATATATTCAGGGTTAAGTTTGGTTCTCTTGGACTTGTCTAATTTTCTTCAGCTTCAATGGTCTGCTCCACAGTTGCCCCTTGTCTATGTGTGGGTTGGAGATACTGCCCTTCTCCTTGGCTGCTCCTCAGAGATGCAGGCCTTCTTTTTACCTAAATGAAAGCCATCATCATTTGTAGTGCAGAGCACAGGTCCTGCCACATAGAGGCAGATCCATAAAAGTCACTGTGCTAGCATTCATATACATGTTATCATTAAAACTGGAATACATCTGACATATTTGAGGAGTGCTCGTGGTGTGGTGTTCATGAGTTGGGCTGCTAAGTTCAAGGTCAGCAGTTTAAAACCACCAGCCTGCTCTTCGGGAGAGAAATGAGGCTTTTTATTCCCTTAAGCAGCCACAGTCTTGCACATCTTACCCTGTCATATGGGGCCAATGTAAGTCATGTTGTTACTAATGCCTTCAGTGAAATTTTGTCACCTTCCTCAGTCACTTCAAGATGGAAGACTTGAAGAAAAAATTCAAACGTTGAGTTGAAATATCAAAGAAGCCTATAAGCCAAATAGTGAATGGTACATGAAACGTTCAACTTGATGATGGTGAGTATATTTTTGGCTTATGACATATTTAGGTTTAAATATGTATTATTTCAATATTATTTTAATAATATAATTTATAATTATTTTAATAATATAATTTATAATTATTTTAATAATATAATTTATTAACACATTCTTAGAGCTTATCACAAAAGAGCTTTAGGTTATATCTTAAAATTGTGTTCTTAAAGTTTTTTCTGTGAAAATAATATCTTCTCTCCTTTATTTTTCCTCCCAAATTTGGTCAAAAAATGTCAATGTAGAATATCATGACCAGATTTCATGTATATACTGGATTACAGTTTATAGAACATTTTCATGCAATTCTTAATATTAAGGAAAAGGGCCATGTATTAGTGTCTTGATTTGAAATAGAAAAACTAAGCATAAAAATTCTGTGATGTCAACATTATGGAAACTGCAGTAAGAATAAACAACATTAAGGCTGCTAATTTTCCCCAACACAATTATTTTAAAATTTTTCTATACTAATAGAATTGTCATTTACTTGACAACGAGTACCCAGTTAATGGCTACATCAGATTCCCTTACAACAAAGTATAGGCATGTGGCTAAACTTCTGACCAACTGGAAGAAAACAGCAACATGTGCCATTTCTGAGCCATGGCTTTAGAAGGACAGGATGTCTGACTTCTGGCCCTTTCTTTTTTGTTCATAGGTATAGGATGTTGGGCTGGGTCACGTTGCCTATGTGGACAAGGGCAATGTACAGGGACATCAGAACAATAATATGCCAAACACAACAGGTACTAGTTCATGGACAAGGAGTCACTACCATGTCAGTGCAAAACTTTTTTTTTTTGCCTGATGTTAATAAATAAGTTTAGAAGTCATTGTCTCTTTTGTTTTTTGTTGCTGCTCATCTACAGCAACTAAATGCAGACACTACTGAAATGGCAACTTTCAGAAGAAGCGTTTCCAGAGTCCTCGTCCAATCATTTGTCACTGAGATAATTCCAACTCATATTGGTCACATTTTGTTCATATTAGAACTTTGCTCCATAGGATTTTTAATGGTTGAGGTAGCTTATTATGCCAACCTGGCTGATAAACACATATGGTGTTAGTTGAAGGGTGGAGGGATAAATGGTTCAGTGAGACTTGCCTTTCTAGATCTTAGGTCTCTTGCTTTGTGATTGTTGCACCAGGGTGCAGCTGCCTTAGAAGTTTCCTGCTTCAGCTGGCAAGGCTTTCTTCCTGCGAGACATCCCTGAGAAGAAGCTACATGGACCTACCCCAATGCAGCCCTGGGTGCTGGAGCAGCCGTGTGGAGATCCCTGCCAGTGCTGAGATGTTTACACATTCACTGACTCGGCTTTCTTCCTGCAGTCAGCATCAATGTGTGTGTTTTATGAGATGGAAGAGGACTTTGTGGATTGGTGTCAGACATGTGGGTTAATGATGGACTTGGGAGCTTGGGCAGCACTGGGTTGGGATGTTTCCTTAATGTGAACTTACCCTTATATAAAACTCTCTCTTATACATTAGTTTCTGTGAATTTGTTTCTCTAAAATACCCAGACTAACACAGTGGTTGGTATTTCAGAAATAGGAGCCAGGTGGTTTAATAGGCTATGCATTGAGCTGCTAACCACACGGTCAGAAATTTGAACCCAGCAGTCACTCTGTGAGAGAAGAATGAGCCTGTCTATTCATGTAATGATTTTAAGTCTTGGAAACCCAAAGGGACAGTTCTCTACTGCTCAATAGGGTGGCACAAAAACTTAAAACCAAACTCACTGCCATTGAGCCAATGCAGACTCCTAGTGAGCCCCCTGTGGGTCTAAGTCTGCAATTCTTGATGGCAATAGAAACCCAGTGTTTCTCACGAGGAGCTGCTGGTGGTTTTGAACTGCCACCCTGTGGATCACAGCCCCGTGTGTAACCACTGTACCATCAGGGACCCCTCAATAGGTTGGCTAGGAGTTGGGATCTCCCTGATGGCGATGAGTTTGCGTTTTGAGTTTGAAATCACCAGGCCCTTTTCTGAGGGATCTCTTGGTGGACTCAAACCCTGAAACTTTCATTAACAGCTGAGTACATTAACTCTTCATGCCACTTAAGAGATGTTTATAATGCCCTATGCATTAGTGTTTGGTTAATAATCTGTGCATTTTGAGAGCACCTCCATAGGTAGAAAAATACAGACCTATAGAGAAATTTTTATGTCTCTATTAATTGAAAATTACTTATTCATGTGTTTTTTCATATGAAGTAGCCAAGTGACTGAGTCATTTGTACCTACTCTGTATCATCTTAAAACTTGATATTGTGCTGAGGATTTTCCTTCACCTTCATTTCTTGTACCAACTTCAGAATCTAACATGTAGGGCAAAAGGTGCCCTGGTGTCTCCAGTGACTGCTGTGTGTAATAGGAAAATTTACTGGACTTTCCCCTCTCAACACAGAACAAGGAGTAATCAAACATGACTATTTGGGCAGGATTATTGTGATATGAGTATCCAACATCACAGTGCCAACAATTTGCTGGAAGATTTAACTTGACAAATAAAAATTGAATTTTGGTGGGATCATAGCAGTCACATATTGGACAAATTTTTTAATAATCTTAAAGCTTTACAGTTCCTCTGTTCAATAGTTTTCTGTTTCGCCTGGAAACAAAAGCAATGTTTTTGCCAATTTAAGTACTTTGAATCAGCTGGAAATGTGTTTACTAGCTTGCTATTTTTTTATGCTTTGCAAGATTAAACTCTATTTAAGGTTTATTTATGTTTGGGCTGTATTTTGGAAATAAATACAGCCATTAGTAACAGGCTTTTACTTGGTGTCATTAAGATAGTGTTTTAATGTTACTGTAAATGTGAGAGTATTGAAATAAAATGGGTCTATACATATGCTTTGGCGATGTTTATATTATCAAAATCAATTTGTGATATTAATATGTTCACTAATAAAGTAAATTAAGATATGTTTCATTAAATATATAGACATATATAATATATGTGAAAATTATTTATATAAAGAATGAGCCAGCAAATAAGTACCCAAAGATTTCAACATAAATGGTAGCATATTGTCTTAAATATTTAGTAATGCTTCAATTGTAATGCAAATAACTCACATTTGGCATGCTGTAAAAAATTATATAAGTAATTCTTTAGGTGAAAAAGTCAAGGTCTCAAAATGAAGGTCCTGATTGATTTTATACCCCCAAATAAAATAATTTAATTGTTCTGTTTAGAAAATAATTATAAGCATATCTAAGCTGCCCTTTGACATCTTCTCTTCACCTCTTTTACTTCATCATTTCTTCCCTTTGTTTGAAGTATGTTCAAGAGTATCTCTTGGCACTCGCTTTGTTCTTTTCTGCCTCTCTTGTATGTTAAATGGCCTTTGGCTTTTTTGTAACGTATGGTGTTCTTGATGTCACCCTTTAGTTCATTAGATCTTTTTTTTGTTAATGATCATTTCATCAAAACTGTTCTGGAGATGGTCTCAAATTCAAGTGGGATTTACTCAAACCAGTATGGCCAGGGATGCAAACAGTTTGCAATCATACCAGAGGATGTACACTGGTACAGATAGCAACTGGAAACACAGGGAATCCAGGACAGATAACTCCTTCAGGACCAGTGGTTAGAGTGGCGATGCTTGGAGGGTGGAGGGAATGTGGGGTAGAAAGGGGGAACCGATTACAAGAATCTACATATAGCCTCCTCCCTGGGGGACGGACATCAGAGAAGAGGGTGGGGGAGATGTTGGACAGTGTAACATATGACAAAAATAATAATAATTTATGAATTATTATGAAGGGTTCAAGAGGGAGGGGGGAAATGAGCAGCCGATATTAAGGGCTCAAGTACAAGGCAAATGTTTTGAGAATGATAATGGCAACAAATGTACATATGTGCTTGAAAAAAATGAATGTATGTATACACTGTGATAAAAATTGTACAAACCCCCAATAAAATGATAAAAAAGAGTGCATTGCAAAATGGATGGATACAGATAAAGTTAGGTTAAAATTTAACACCATATCATTTATTTTCCCTTTGACCTATTACACTTGTTATAGTTTTTATTATTTTCTGTTTTCATTTCAAGTGAAGTTTTTCTGTTTTATTTTGTTGGTGGTGATGGGTCATGGTATGCCTTCCTTTATGTGACATCCAGTATCGTAAATCTTTAGAGACGTGATTGTGTTAATATTTTCTTGAGGTTATGGTAGCGAGGGTTGAGGGGAATAACAATGAACACAAGAATGAAGAAAATGTTCTATAACGGGTTTTGGTGACAAGTGCACAATCCTTTAACATATGTAACCATTGAATTGTATGGTATGTGAATTATATGCCCCCCCAAAACCTGTTCAAAGTAAATTTTAAAAATTAGACTGAAGAAGTTGGTATACTCTTCATCTTCTGCGCCTTTAGCTGTGATGGTAGGGAGCTAGTGGAGTAGTGGATTTCTCATGGGACTGCTCACTGCAATATCACCAACTCAAAACCTTCAGTTGCTCTTTGGGACAAAGATGAGGCTTTCTATCCCCATAAAGAGTTACAGTTGTGGGAATCACAGGGTGGCAGGTGATGGCTGCCACCTCTCATCAATCCACTCATGCGGGAGCAGGTAGTGGTAATCACTTAGAAGCAAGTGTGATGGGTGTAGTGGGTGTGGGTAGGTATTGTGGAAATAGTCTTTATCTCCCACCAGATGGATTTTAAAAGTCTGGGGAGAGGGCATACCAAAAAGAGGAAGAGGAAGTCTGGTGTTGGCAGTGGTTACAAATACACATTGTGACAGAGGTAACAGGTATAAGGCTTAAGATCCTTGGGAACCCAAGCTGCTTACTGTGGAGGCAGAAGAAATGCACATTGAAGATCACAGAGTGGCATCTATAGTATGCGATTCTCAGAAAGACTTGTTGCTAACATTGGGGACAGTGTTCTTGCAAGGCCTGACTGCAGATTCATTTTTTCTATGGGTTTCCTAGGTGTATTTATTCTGTATTCACTTTTAGTAGATTGTCTGAGCTTCACGATATTTACTCCCACCTCCTTGTGGTCCACCTACAGTTACTATTGTTCTAATTCATGTTATATATTAAAATATTACCAATACTAGGTTCACTTTTCTCCATCATTATGTATTTGATTGTGTGTGCTTATTGCCATGGCCTGCCAAAATAACACATAAATCTGCCTTTGAAGAAGTATAGTCAGAATGAGTCTTCAAGGCAAGGCAAGGATGGTGAGACGTCATCTCATGTACTTTCAAGAAGTGATCAGGAGAGACCAGACCCAGGAGAGGGCCATCATGCTTGGTAAAGTGGAGGAGCGGCAACAAAGAGGAAGGCACTCAGCAAGAAGAACCGACACAGTGTCTGCACCCATTGGCTTAAACACTAGAACAATTGTGAGGATGACTCGGGAGGGACTGTGTTTCATTCTGTTGTACATAGGGTTGCATGTGTGTGTGTGTATGTACATATAAATGTCTGTGTGTATGCATAAAATCAATAATATTAGATTTCTGATGTAAATTCAAACATCAATTGGATTATTATTTCTTTGTATGTAATGTATAATATTTTACTTTATTTTTTTTCAATAACTGAGGGTTCCTACCATCATGGAAGGAGTAAAAACAAAATGAATCAAATAAATTCAGTGGTGTGTTTTTAGGGAGTCTTTTAAAAAAATCATTTTATTGGGGGCTCGTACAACTCATCATAATCTATACATCCATCCATTGTGTCAGGCACATGTGTACATTTGTTGCCATCATCCTTCTCAAAACATTTGCTTTCTACTTGAGCCCTTGATATAAGCCCCTCATTTTGCCCCCTTCCTCCCCACTCCTCCCTCCCTTATGAACCCTTGATGATTTATAAATTATTATTTTGTCATATCTTATACTCTCCGACGTGTCCCTTCACCCTCTTTTCTGTTGTCTATCCCCCCAGGGAAGGGGTTATATGTAGATCTTTGTAATCAGTTCCCCCTCTTTACTCTACCCACTCTCTACCCTCCCGGTATCACCACTTTCACCACTGGTCCTGAAGGGATCATCTGCCCTGGATTCCCTGTGTTTCCAGTTTCCATCTGTACCAGTGTACATCCTCTGGTCTAGCATAGGGAATCTTTTAAACTTACACCTTGAAGAAAATAATTTCCATATCATTAGAAAATTCACTTTCAATATCATCCTTTCCTATATCTAGTTGTCCTCAAAGGACACATTAGCAAATAGTTATCTACAAAGTACATATGTATAGATATGTGTGTGAGCATATGAAAATATAGATGTGAAAAAGATATATACATTCTGCTACGCTGTGCTGAAACATATTATTTTTCCAAACTGCCATAAAAAAGTCCTGGTGACAGAGGTGCTCAACTTGAGGTGATCGATCCTTCAGAAAAATATCCATATAGTGACTTATGATTTTATCAAGTATAATTCAATTTACTTGGGCAATACAGACCAGTGAAAACTGCTATCGTTTGTTGACTTGTCCAAGCAGCAAATGCTACAGTCAGTATTTTATATCCTAGTGCTCTTAAACATGTCAAAATGAATTTCTTCCAAAGCTTGTGCGTAAGACCAGGATAAACTAAATAAAAATAACTGTCAGAAGACTGTCTTCAATCACTTTCTCACCTCCTTCTAAAAGTCCTAAGCTGATAATTTATTGCTTTCTTACGATAATTTTCTGACTCTTTATCTTTCTTTACCATTGCTTATAATACAAGGTCTTCTTTGCCTTGTTCTCAAAATCAACTCTGTACTGTGAAGTTGAGAGAGGTTAGGTCAGGTAGCTTCTTATAGGTGAGTTTTATTGACAATGGCTCCATTAAGGGATGGATCATCTTTCCCATTTGTGTTTCTTCAGTGAATTAATTGCAATGCAGCCAATGTATGTATTTGTTTCGACATTCAAACCAGGCTGGGGATTGTAATGAGAGCCATGTATTAGCGGATTTGACATACTTTACTTACATACCATTATGTCATTTTCTATTAAATTCATCTGCCTAGTTCTTCATTAAGTCTTATATATATGATATATCTATTATATTGATTTAGAGCAGCACATTTGTGAGGTCATGTCAATTTTTCTTAAATATCAACCTGCCAGGGGCTATGGATATAACTTCAAATTTGCCTGGGAAGCATGCTGTGATCTGAAATTAACTTTAAAAACATGTTCATGGAAATAAATAATTTCCAAAGCATGAACATTTTTAGTCTGGGTCATATCCTTTTCTGCCTAAATTAATGTGTTTATATAATACAAATCCTTTAATATAAATTCTTTGGCTTAATTTCCCTGGCACATTTCTACCCTTTCCAGGTCAACACTTTCCAGCCTGATTATGAGCTTAAGAGTCAGGGACAATACTGATAACATTTAATTCAAGTTCTTAGAAAAAACGATGAGCAAAAAACGAATCCTGCACTAAGTCATGGGTTGTGTAGCAAGACATTACAGAAAAAAAAATACCCAAAGAGAGAGCCTTCAGGATAAGTTCACATGTTTCCAGCCCTACCAGAGACTAAAGAGACAAAATTTCAAGAATTAGACAGAGGCCAACTGGTCATTTCTGTTCATGAGGTGGGTTTCACATTCAGAGCTGTCTGCTTCCAGCATCGCCTGACAGAGTGCCAAGGAGAGGCAGAACTTCCCATAACCTTCTTTTTGCAGGAAAACCAAAGTGTGTTCATTTTGAATGATATCGCTATAAGAACTGGCTCTAAACTAGAGAAAATATGCTTAAAGCCTATTTCCAATGGCAAGGAATGCATTCTGAATTAATTTAAATGGCAATAAGGGTTGTTGAGCTTTGATAAGTGGTAAGAGCACAGAATCAAACAGAATGCCCTCATGAGGTGCAGAATTCATTCAGCCTGCATATCTGTATGTTTCATATCTTGTGCTGATATTTTTACTGCCGTTTTTCTAGGATGAAAGGAAAACTACTAATAGTAAACACAAATCCATATCAAATCAGAAAACAGTAAAATATACCAAATGACCCCTTTGGAGGCAGAAACAAACAAACAAAAATTGGAATGCTACATCTAAATTCATTAACAATGAAAAGTAAATCATCCTTCTTTTCCATTCTCTGCTTCTCCAACTGATGGAGTTGCGTGAATGTAGCCAGTGGCACAGGGGTCACACCGGACCTCCTCGGGCTTCTCTGTTGTCATGAGTGAGGGGTCAAACATGCTACCAAGTGCCATCCTTCTTTATGTATTCTGACATCAATGGTTTCTCCCATGGCACCCTACTTTTATGCCAAGGTTGATTAAATCATTGCAGCAACCACACAGAACTCACAGGCAAACCTCACAATTTTGGAGGCTTGTTAAGGATGCATAGTTTAATAGGTTACCACAAGTCAGGATCAGCAAACAATAAGGGAAATGTCACTGGTCCACAGCAATATCTCTTTTCAGTCAAGTCTCTCTCCACTCCTCAGCCTCTCCGCCATGCGGTCCCTTGCCCCTGGCTCCACAGAAACACACCTGTCGCTGTCCCCTGGTTTCAGTGCTGCTCGTCTGTTATGCCCTATAGTTTCCTTGCCTTGGCCTTGGGTCCTGGGGGAGTCCTTTGCTCTGTCTCATAGTTTTCATGCTACAGTCTTTGGTGTCTCGGGTCTCAGCCTCCAACACCTCAGACAGAGATTTTGAATGTGCTCTTCTGATGATACAGGGGTTCTCTCTGTGTCCAAGGTGGCTCTTCTACATAGATGAATGGCTTTGGTAGAGGTATGGACCAAGTGACATTCTTTGTGTGATAACGTCAACTATGGTAAGACTTTATACCATATGGTTGGCCCCACTATGAGACACGACATCCCTCACTGACCCATAGCCCTACAGGGAATAACATTGGAGACACAGTGGAGGAATTGCACTTAATCTGACCCCACCACACGGAGGCAAAACACTAAGGGCGTGCAATAGGACAGCAAGGGGAACAGAGCAACGAAGTCTCTAGGGAACACCTAAAATGGGCTTTAAGGACAGGACTTTGGACCCCATCAAACTCAACCAGAAAACACCCACAAAGGCCAACAAACAGTCCTTGAAGTGACTACAAACTTTTCTTTTTTGTGGTTGTTGTGTTGGTTTTTTTTGTCATTGGCTTTTTGTTTTGTTTTCTTTTGTTGCTTGGTTTTGCTCTGTCTTGTTTTTGTGCATGTTATTATCTCCACAGGTCTGTCTAAATAAGATAGACTGGATAAACAATCTGGAGGAGAAAACAATGGGACCAACATTTCCGGGGGTACATGGGAGAGGCGGATGTGGGGGGAAAGGAGGTTGTGTTAACAAACTCAGAGACAAGAGAACAACAAGTGATCCAAATCGGTGGTGAGGAGGGTGTAGGAGGCCTGGTAGGGTGTGATCAAGGGAAATGTAACCAAGAGAAATTACTGAAACCCAAATGATACCCCATGATAGTGGGAAAAGAGGAAAGTGAAAGTAATAGGAAACAGAGGAAAGAGCAAGGAGGCAAAGGGCATTCATAGAGGTCTAAATAAAGGCATGTACATATGTAAATATATTTACATATAAGGATGGGGAAATATATTTATGTGCTTATATTTATAGGTTTAGCATTAAGGTAGCAGAAGGACATTCAACCTCTACTCAAGGACTCCCTCAATGCAAGAATACTTTGTTCTATTAAAAACAGAAGCAACAAAGCCCACATGGAAGAAGCACACCAGGCTGGGTGATCATGAAATGTCGATGAGATCAGGTATCAGGTATCTAAGACCCAGAACAAAACCATACCCAAGGTGAATGGGGAGCGGGATGCATAGAGTGGAGACTCAATACCCATCTGTAGATAATTGGACATTCCCTCACAGAGGGGTCACAGAGAAGAGATGAGCCAGTCAGGGTGCAGTATAACACTGATGAAACACAACTTTCCTCTAGCTTTGGTGCTTCCTTCACCCTGCTATCATGACCTCAATTCTACTTACAAATCTGATTAGACCAGAGCATGCAAACTGCTACAGATAAGAGCCCATAACGCAGGGGATCCAGGATAGATAAACCCCTAAGGGGCAGCAATGAGAGAAGACATACCAGGAGGATTAGAGGAGGGTGAGGGGAGAAAGGGGAAATCGATCTAAGGATCTGAACCCTCTCCCGGGGGAAGAATAAAGGAAAAGTGGATGAGGGGCGACTGATGACGATGTAAGATATGGAAAAAATAATCTATAACTTATCAAGTGTTCATGAGGGAGGGCACGCAGGGAAAGAGGTGGAAGAAATGGGGAGCTGATTTCAGGGGCTCCAGTGGGAAGAGAATGCTTTGAAAATGATGATGGCAGCATATGTGCAGACATGCGTGACACACTGGAGGAATATATGGATTGTGATAAGAAATGTAAGAACCCCAATACATTATTTAAAAAACAAAGCAAAAAGCAAACAAACAATTAGTTTCAGAAATCCATAGGGGTAGCTGTGAGTCAGCATTGACTCGATGACAGTGATTTTGCTTTTTAGTAATTAAGGCTAAAAACCTTAGGCTTTCAGGTTTTGAAGCTCTCTGCTGTTTAAGGTTTTAAGGCTTTCTATTTTCATAAAGAGTTAGCAATCTCAGAAACCCACAGGGTCAGGTCTACCCTTCCCTATAGGGTCACTGAGTAGGAAGTGACTGATTGCAATGAGTTTTGAGTGATGGATGTGTAGATATTATATAGAAAATTTGAAAAGCACATAAATAACATCAATATATAAATAATAAAGTATGCTAGACATCATTTACAACCTAGAGACACATTTGATTATTTTAGGTTTGAAATATATGAGGTTTGGAACATATAATACCAAAAATATTCAGGGAACTCAAGAGAGAAATTCAATCCAAACTGGCTTAAGCAAAAGCTGGAACTATGGTGCAGCAGATGATCCAGAAATCCCACTCCTGGTGTGGATCCATCAGAGTACGGCATAATGCAAATAGATATATTATGGTCACAACAATTCATCATCACCAATGCCTAAGGCTAGATACTTTTCAATACCATTCACAACACCAAAAAGCGGGAAACAACCTAAGTGTTGGTAAATGGATGAGCCAATAAGTAAACTATGGTACTTACAAAGGTAAATAAAAAATGCATTGTCACAAAAGCATAGAAATCTTTTTTAAGCAAAAATATAGAACTGCAAAGCTATTGTTACTTGACATGTCTATAGACTTCTGAAGATGGTTTTTCCATATCTGTAAACTTGAAACCATCTGTAACCACGATCTTCTTACACCACATCAACACAGCATTTTTGTGAACCTTGAAGGACTCAGATATCATTCCTTTTCACTGTTTCTTGAATTTAGAGAACACAAAGAAACCCGAAGTAGCATCTGAGGTTGTGTAGGCCTGAAAAGAGTTGCAATTACAGCCTTGGAAATCAACAAGAACAGCACAAGTCGGTCCTCTGAGTTGATAATGACTCAGTGGCAGTGAGGACCCACTGACCACAGAGTAACACATTTTGTTTGGAATTAAACAGTGCATAGATGAACGAGGATCTTAATAGAAATGCTTTTTTCATTTTACACTTTATCCGTTACACGAATTAACATATAGGGATAGTAAGCAACACTAAATAATGACACTTTATCCATAAAATATCTCATAACATGAATGAACCCGGAGGATACTCTGCTGAGTGTAATCAGTTGATCACAAAAGGAGGAATATTGTAACAGCCTACTATTGTAAAAGTCAATGAAATGTTTTTGGTTTGACACAGAGAGGAGCTCTTTTCTTATGGTCATCAGAGATGGGAGAAGAAAGGAGGAGAAATCAGTTAGTAGAGGCCCCCTCATCCACAGCTCCCTGCCATCCATCAATTGGGAGTCATTACAGTCTTTCCACGGCTGCACATCCTTACGGAGCAGAAAGACTCATCTTTTGTCTTCCGGAGCAACTGTTGGGTTTAAACACCTGACCTTCAGACCAGACACAAATTAATTTGGGTGAAGGGAAATACATGAATGGGACATCGACATAAAATGATTCAGACGAAGGAAGACACTAGGAGCATCAGAGTTCCAGACTGCAGAGGTCAGTCCTGTCACAACACAGCCCCACAGGAGCAATAAGAGGGGCAAGGCAGCAGGGAATCCAGAAACAGATACGTCACGCTGGATCGAGTGAGGAAGGCAAATGTGACACTCACACAGAGATTTTTAACGGAAGATATTTGTATTTACCTAATCTGTTAATATATCCACGAATATAGTAGATCATGCAGGAAATTTATGGAAAGTTCTTTGCTATAATAAAAATAACTGGGTCTGGAGCTCAGTTCCATATCTGTAGAAATCATCAAGGTCAACATAGAAAATGTTCTACATCTGACTTTGATAGTAGCAACTGGGGTCTTGAAAGTTTGTGATTGCTCATCTAAGGTGTGACTACTGATCTCTTCCAGCCTTGAGCAATGAAGAGTGAAGAAAATCAAACATTCATGGAAAAAAATTAGTTCAAAGATCTAATGGACCACCCAAACTACAGTCGTCATGACTGAGACCAGAACTAGGTGATTCCTGCCTTCTACTATTGGGGACTCTGAAAGGGACCACATTAGGAGAGTGTAAGACAAATGTGCAACGAAGAACACATATACAAATACAAGAACACATGTACAACTACAAGAACACATGTACAAATACCAGAACACATGTACAAATACAAGAACACATGTACAAATACAAGAACACATGTACAAATACAAGAACACATGTACAACTACAAAACACATATACAAATACAAGAACACATGTACAAATACCAGAACACATATGCAAATACAAGTACACATATACAAGTTATATATATATATATATATATATATATATATTTAAACCCCAGCAGCTCCATGGGATAAAGGAGAAAGACCGGGATTTCTGTGTTGGAAACCCACAGGGGAGTCACTGTAAGTCAGCACTGACCAGAAGCAGCCAGGTTTTTCTGGGGGGAGTGGATGTCTATACATATTTGAAATACAATTCATATTTATGTACTTCAATACAATATATATTATATACATTCTTGTATTTCAAGAAAAAAATTTCTATATTTAAGTACTTTTGGAAGAGAGAACTTCTGGAAGAGAGGAAGTAATTATGGAATAGATAAAAATAAAAGTGGGAAAATGAAACAAGAAAAAGCGATACAAAACCAAACCAATGTCTCAGTTCTACAATGAACTGAAGTAAACAACAACAACCAGCAAAGAACAAAAGCAAGGAAAGCTTAGGGAGAATAGTGGACGGTGAGTCCACCGTAGGTGACGTCATCACCATGGACCCATGGCCAGCCTCACGCAAAGCACAGGCATCTCTCACATATGTCTGGGCTTTTTTCCCCTTTCTTTTTTATTCTTTTAAGGAAGATGATCTCGATCCAAACTGAAAAGTTGAAAATTGAAACTATGGTCCTGTCATAGTGTGACCATGGGCACTCCAGAGTAATGCTCTCCTCATTTCCCGTCGATCCTAGTTCCAACAGCCCAAGGATGGACAGTTTCCTTCCTCTAAAAGTAAAGCAAGTTCATGAACAAGGTTACCTCCACCTCCCACTAGGTACCTTGTCTGATTTTTCATTCAAGAGGGAGAATCTTGAAGTGACCTTCATGAAGTGGCTGTGTAGGTACTTCCACAGCAGGAAAGGATGCTCTTATGAGCACTCTTGTTGAAAATGTGACCTGACAGCCAGTCCTTACAGACATAATAGAAGATCCAACCACATGGCAGAGATACACCATGGTGACTTCTGAAAAGAAGAGGTAATTAAGGCTATTGAGAGAACTTTAATACAGCTCCAATTTGCTCAGAGTACTTAAATACGAATTATGTCCTTCAAAAAATGGGCAATATTCTGTGAAAAAGAAAACTCAGAGAATAAGAACAATCTCTTCGCTCAAGTAGAAGGCAAATGTTATGAGAGTGATGATGATAACAAATGTGCTTGACACAATGGACGGATATGTGGATTGTGATGGGAAGGAGTCTACTCTTACATAATGTAAGCATAATCGCAGGAATTACTAATCATCTTTACTACATAAGGTAAACAAATAAAAAAGTCAAAATCCACTGCTATCAAGTCAATTCCAATTCACAGAGCCCCTGGGTAGGTGGTCGAAGGCTATACATTTTTACAACAGCAAACTGCCTTATCCTGTCCCTCAGAAAGCTGGTGGGTTTGATCCTCTGACCTTAAGGTTAGCAGTGCAATGCTTACATGACAGCTCCACCAGAGCTCCTAAGCAAGGTAATGCTTATATTGTCATATTCGTAGGCCTGACCTACACGTCAGGAAAAGGACTTATACAAAACATGTATATGTTGGGCTGAGACTCTTAGGGATTATCTTAGAATTCTGCCTCTCTAGAAAGGTAAAAAAGTTTCAAGAAATGTAGAATATCAATTTAAGATCCATATTTATAGACACTGACAAAGAAAAATAATGTAAATTAAGAGAAATAAAAATCAAAATAGCTTAGAACTGAGAGAGATAAATTTTCAGAATGAGAACAATTTACTCACTGTTAAATACAGAGAAACTATCAGATCCACATCTAGACACCTATTATAGATCGCACATTTGTCCCCAAAGCCCTGAGACCAGAACCACCTGGTGCCCAGTTAACACTACCAAATGCTTTGAAAGAGGATCACATTAGAAGGCTCTGAAAAGAGTGGGAGAAAATATGGAACAAAATTCACAATCATAAGAGAGACCAAGCTCACTGCTCAGACAGAGACAGAGGGGCTCACTGAGACCAAGACCCTTCATGACCTACGGGGTCTGGAAGTGAGCTGACCCTGCTGATAGAATAATCAGCTACTGAAGGTTGAAAGGCTAAGGTTTACCCCAGGACAAAGTCCAGAGGGTTAGGAAAGAAAGAGGAAGGTCACCAGACTTGCTAAGCCTGTTATCAGTTCCTGGAGCTATGTGAGTCAGGAGCAGATATCAGGCGCACATCTGACACATGGATTTGGAACTTGCCAGCCAATAGAGTTGCATGAACTATTCTCTAGAGATAAATCTCTATATGTGTAAATATATGTGACACTCTTCTAATGCTCTAGAAAACTCCGAAGACATTCATAAGTGGACTAGACTGGGAAGACTATGGAGTGAAAATGGCCACCCTGCCAGACAATGAAGAAAAAAACATGTTTGACCAGTTAGAGCAGAAACCTAATGCTACAAATCAAAATAGTCAGAAAGACAATCAGGAGAGTCAGAAACCAGAACCAAACTCAGCACACCCGACCGTGGCAGTCTTCCTGAGGGTTTCTGAGACGGAATGTTTATGGGAGCAGAAAGCTCAGTCTTTGTCCTCCAGAGCTGCTGATAGTTTTGAACTGCCAACCATTTTGATCGCAGCTCAGCCTGTCACCATTACACCACCCAGGCTCCTAAAGGCAGGCATTTAAAAGGGAAGATTTAGCAGGGAAATATGAGTAATAAAAAGGGGATTACATAATTGGTTAAATTTGCTCATAAATTTATTACAAAAATATATTACAAGATGGTCACAGTACAGTAGCAGCATATACTTTTTCTGCTAACTTACTGTTAAAAAGTCTTTGTCATGCCTGTTTCTGGGAGTCCATTGTGTAGATTTGCTGATAACTTTGTACATCAAGACCTTTCAGGCATAAGCTATCGCATCTAACATCTGGATGACCATAGTGGAAAGATCCTCTGGGAATAGATTATGATCTCTTGTATTTATCAGATACCAAGGAAAAAGAATATCTCCTCTTGGGTGTATGGTTAGGTCATCAGGCTAGACCTGTTGCTCGAAAATGCAGCTTTAAGGTTCAACATATCAAGACTTTAAAATGGAGCTAAGGCTCTGATTTCAGACTGTTCTATTAACACGGAACAAGGGCCTCTAATTTCAGACTGTTTCACAGGAAAAACAAGAGAAAGAAGAAAAAGGATATATGTGTGTGTAGACTAATAAAAATAAATGCTGATATATTATCCATAACCTCAAACCCTGCTAAAATTGGGGAGAGAGTCATTACAGTTGAAGCCACCATAAAATGCTTTCTTTTTCTGCAGTAGAAAAGATGACTTAAGTAATTGAGGAAAAATCTCCTCAATGTATGAACAATGAGAGCTTCAGGCATGGGTTAACCATGTGAATGATTCCTATCAATGTATGAACAATGAGAGCTTCAGGCATGGGTTAACCATGTGAATGATTCCTATCAATGTATGAACAATGAGAGCTTCAGGCATGGGTTAACCATGTGAATGATTCCTATCAATGCATGAACAATGAGAGCTTCAGGCATGGGTTAACCATGTGAATGATTCCTATCAATGTATGAACAATGAGAGCTTCAGGCATGGGTTAACCATGTGAATGATTCCTATCAATTCATGAACAATGAGAGCTTCAGGCATGGGATAACCATGTGAATGATTCCTATCAATGTATGAACAATGAGAGCTTCAGGCATGGGTTAACCATGTGAATGATTCCTATCAATGCATGAACAATGAGAGCTTCAGGCATGGGATAACCATGTGAATGATTCCTATCAATGTATGAACAATGAGAGCTTCAGGCATGGGTTAGCCATGTGAATGATTCCTATCAATGCATGAACAATGAGAGCTTCAGGCATGGGTTAGCTATGTGAATGATTCCTATCAATGTATGAACAATGAGAGCTTCAGGCATGGGTTAAACATGTGAATGATTCCTATCAATGTATGAACAATGAGAGCTTCAGGCATGGGATAACCATGTGAATGATTCCTATCAATGCATGAACAATGAGAGCTTCAGGCATGGGATAACCATGTGAATGATTCCTATCAATGTATGAACAATGAGAGCTTCAGGCATGGGTTAACCATGTGAATGATTCCTATCAATGTATGAACAATGAGAGCTTCAGGCATGGGTTAACCATGTGAATGATTCCTATATTCAGGTGATCTTTCCCCCCACATTATTGCCATGACACCTGGGAACCCCAAAGTGACTGAAGACAGCGCATGCTCACCAGCCCCTGACCCAAACACCATGTGGGGAGATTCATACCAAGTTCAAACCCAATGCAAACATCTAGCCCAGCCTTTACATGTGAAGACCGCTTTAGTTCTGTGTGTATGTTGTGGCAGGCTTCCTTATATGTCTGGTGATTTCTTTAAAACAAAAACAACAAATGGCAAATGGTGAAGAAACTGTGGTTTCTACATGGCAGACAATCAATTTGGTTTTCAGCAGGTTAAACAGTTTCTCAGCTCTCCAACCCAACCACCCCTGGGTACTCATTTCCCTCTTGTGAATTACTATCTTCCCTTTCACCCACGTTAATGAGAAAAGGGTGTTGATTCCAGCTCAGACTGACCCTTTGTTGATCAGAATAGAATTGTGCTTCCTAGGATTTTTAATTTCTGAATTTTATGGATGTATCATGAAACCTTTATGTCGAGCTGCCTCTGGGTGGAACTGAACTACCAATTTTCAATTGCCAAACACGTGTGTTAATTCTGCATCATGCAGTAATTAAAGTACTACCGTAGTTCTAAAAAATATTCAATATAAGTATTCTTTGCTCCTCTCTACGTAGAGCCAGAAAATAGGTTCAGTCTGCTTGATTGTAGGCCTTCTAAGAAATAGGCATAGCCTATAATAACGGACTGATAGCATTAAACTAACAAATTGCCACATAGGATTCAATGAGTGTTTACAATTTTAACATGTTAAATGTTATTTAAAATTCTAGCTTAATTGTTCAGGAAGAATTCTAAAAAGGCAACAATAGCCTAGTTTCATCTAGTGTCTTTAACAAAACCCGACTTTCTGTTATGTCATTTTAAAGAAGTATCACTATTCAACTTGCTATTCTGTGAAAGCTTTGCAATACCTTTTGTATTTAATGTCTTGCTGCTTTTTCATTCTAAAACTTTGGCACCTTTTTAAAAAACTTAATAAAGAAAATTAAGGGGGGAAAACACACAAGGAAAGTCATTATTCTAGGTTGGAGTCAAAACTATCATTGCTATTCAACGGCAGGAAATAATCAGATGGTAGCTTGCAGCCAAGGAACCCATTTTACTTGTAATGGAAGGAAACACAAGCAGACGGCAGATCACGCATTAGGACCCGCAGGGAGGGGGAAGGGAAAAGAATAGGATCATTCACGCTCATTTCTTTGACTCTCACTTGACATATTTGAACTATTCCTTGTGAATTAGAGAAGATAGATAAATATACTATAGGCCATTCATCAATCACTATATTGATAAAGTTAGATTTGCAGTCTTAAAAAGCATCATCCTACATCCTATCTGCGCTGGGATACAATATTGGATTGGATTTAACCCAAATTAGAGTATGAATGTTTGTAGCTCCTGGGAGAATCTAGCCTCTTTACCTTGTTCATTAATTTATGCATGAATTCATTCAATACATGTTTTTGAATGAATTTATATATACATTTTTATATTGACGATAACAGTGCACAAAATAGGCCCATTCCCCTAATGGAGCTTAGATTGTTATATTCTGACATACAATCAAGTTGCAAAATATGTTTAGGTCACGAATTGTCACAGGCGGATTTCTCTAGAGAAATGAAACTGTTAACCCTTATATATCCACAGAAGAAAAGAAATTCATATCCAGAAAATGTCATACTCAGTTTTAAACTCAGGCAAGTTCAAGTGTTTGTATCCGTTGTTAGAGTGGAAGCTTCTCTTGACTTGAATAGTTGCAGGGGCTGATGAATCAATGTTGGGAGAAATAGGACAGGTTGGTGAGTGCAGGGGTGAATGAATCCAGTCAGCAAGGCCAATGACGGACAGCTAAAAAACTCCTAGGTAGGAATTATGGCAGGCAAAATGGCAGGCCACAGGCTGAAACCCAAAGAATTAGAGTTCAATGAACCAAGAACCCAATGCAAGATTCAGATCCAACAGGAAGCAAAGAAGCTTTCCCACAGTGAGCACTTAGGTTGGAAACAGGCCACACCCTTGAGGCAATTAATTGCCCCAGTGTTTGCCCTGAGTAAGTTCATTGCAGTCCACCCTGATTTTATTCCATCATGAAGTTTACAACTAGATGACTGTGACTATAATGTGCTAGGTCAGGTCATGGGATTGCTAAACAGTAACTATTTCACTGGGTAGTATACAATGCAAATATTTCTTGTGGAGTGAGATACCATTTTTGTAAAAGTGAGAGAGGTAGTTAATCTGTAGCAAAAAATGTGGTTGATATATATATATATATATATATATATATATATATATATATATATATATATATATATATATATATATATATATATGCCTCAGAGAAATTTAGCAGCATTTGCAGCCATTTCTTAGAATCAACAGATAGTGAATATACAGATCAAACTACATTTGACTCCATCTTTTGGCTGGGAAGAAGATCCGAATGTGCATTATGATAGAACATCTTGGTAGCAGATTGTCAGCTTTTCTTCTGAAGTGTCTCTTGGTGAACTGAAATGCCAAAGCTGCTGGTTGGTAGTCCAGCATGTTAATTGTTTCTATCCCTGAGGTATTCCTAATACAAATAAACAGCCTAAAACTGGCAATTCTTCCAACACTACTTAAGACTTATCCCAAGGTGATCAAACGCTAGAGAATCTGCCATTGTACCCTGTCTGGGGTCCAGTTCGGCTCTAGCACACGCAGGGCTGCCAGGAGTCATTGTCTGTGGGACAGCCACTGGTCTCTGGTTAACTGGTATATGGAGTGGGATAGATAAGGAGTCAAAGTGTCTACTGGACGCTGTGCCAAAATGTCAGAATCTCAATATTGGCCTCATTTTCTCCTCAAAGTAATCATGCTTATGTTCAATTTATTGATAAGAAAGCTTAGATTCAGTTGGGTAAAATTGTTCACACAATCATCATATTGTGGAATGAGAGTTTGAGTCCAGTTCTACCTGCCCCCGTTTAGCTCAGGTTTACACAGTTAGAGAAGAGCCACAGATCAGAGAATGAGGGCATCTAGGGAGAAGTCACAACATGACTGTTGTGTGATGCTCTTCAGAAGTTACCCAAGAAACATCTAGGGGGATTGATGATCTCACTGCCCTTTTAGATCCCCATGGCGTAGATGAATTTTCCCAACAACCAATGAAGAGTTCAACATCATGTGGGGAAAAGTGCATCATTCGGTACAAGGTATGCTGGGTACTTTTGAACAATTGTGTTTGGGGAAAAAATAGAATGCATTCTGCTATATATAATTTGAAAACATCTGGTCTTGTCTGGGGGGAAAACAATTGGCTTGCCCAAGTGGAAGACTCTGGATTAAACAATGGAAAAAATCTTCCTATATGGGTGACATATAATAATCAGGGTACAGTTTCAACAGAGAACCAAATGAATTCCTTAAAATAGATTAGAATGGAGAACAGGGAAGGGATATTATTGAGCTGCAAAGGAGGCCCTAACTGAGGGCCTTATTGCTTGTGCAAAGCTTTCCATTTGGCCATCGTAACAGCTACCACAGGTATCGGTAGTGATCTGTTTGGAAAACAATACGGAAGCGACTGTGTCAAAGCGACTTTAGAGGGAATGCTATGTTCAGGGGAAGTGTTGCGAGCTCACTGAAGGAGAGTCAAAGTGAACTATATGATTAAGCCTGGCTGAAGTACTTTGACATTGCTAATCAAAAAAGACAGTCTAATAGAACCAGCTAAGTACTTCTCTCTTATTCTTTCTCTGGGACTTCGGGACATTTTGAATTTTCATCTGTGTGACATGTAAGCTCCTGCTGGTCAGAGCTAGTTAGCATTTTAAGTAATTTTTCACTATTGTATTATAGTTTATAGATGAAGTAACTGCTGATTGAAGAGTATCTACAAGACTCTTAATGAAAGCAATATGTACACACCCTCAAGTTTATATATTTATTAATGTCACCATCTTTTAGAAATAATCCAATAAAATCACTCTATAGGTTTTAAATTTTAACTTAACATATTATTCAGGTTGTAAACCTAAGAATGAGAAAAATGCCAAGCTGATTATTTACCATTTCACATTTCAGTATACTTATTATGACCAGCAATTCTAATCATTATTTCCATTACCAAATAGAATTTTTGAGAAAGAAGAATACATTGCTATACCAAATAGCAAGACAGACTTCAATTTATTCTTGATAAATTGTAAGACTCTCAATGTTATAGACAATGTCTTATTTACATTTCCCCCAATACACAGCACAGGGTCTGACCCATAATAAGTAGGTTTTACAGGAATCTCTCAGCTATGTGAATGTAAATAATCTCAACTTACTATCATTGCATTAATGCTGACTCCTAGCCATCCTACAGGACAGGATAGAACTGTCCCTGTGAGTTTCTGGGAGTGTAGCTCTTTCTGGGAACAGAAAGTGAAGTCTTCCTCCTGAGGAGCAGCTGGTGATCTAGAACGGCTGGCCTCGCAGCTACCATAATGCACAACCACTATATACCAGCATGTATACGCACATATTAGTATAAGTATAATGCCCATCAAAATAATGTTCATTAGGTTGAATGCTTGCATAAATATATGAAGAGGAGGCCAGGGCAGCTCTAACATTGGAGTTGGGCAGTCCTTTGGTTGGAATTCTTGTCCTGCTATTTAATGGCTGTGAGATAATGGCTGGGTTTTTGCTTAATTTCAAAGCTCCTATTTGATCAACCATAAAATAGGATAATTTGAAGCTTACTTCATAGGATTGTTAGAATAATAAGTATATTAAAATAACACACATAAAATAGAACAGTGCCTGTCCTTTGGTTAATTATTAGCTTAAGAAAAAAGATCTTAAAACATTAAAAAAAACCTAGAATAGGAAATTATTGGACATAAATGAATTTACCTACTTATCCTGGAGGACTGGTGTGACTAAACTTTTCTTTGCTCCAGACTGCCTTAAAATCAGTGTTAGGCTTTGTAAAATTATCTCTAAACACTATGAAATATTTGTAAAGTGCCACAAAAGAACAATTGCTATTTTCCTTCTGCTTTCAGAAGATGGAGAGAAAAATAATGTATTAGCCTGCACAGTGAAAATCTGAAATAAACCAAAATAAAGAACTCACTGCCATCGAGTGGATTTGGACTTGTAAGTGACCCTACAGGACAGGGAAGAACTGCCCCCGTGGGTTTCCATGACTGTAACTCTTTATGGGAGCACAGAGTCTTGGCGTTCTGCCTCGGAAGGTTGGTTGGTGGTTTCAGACTGCTTACCTTGAAGTTAGCAGCCCCACTAGTACCTGTTATATCATCAGGGATCCTCGAGAAACAAGAACAAATAGCCAGTCCTTTCACCATTTTGCTCTCTCCAGGATAGCTGTGTGATTCTCTTCTTTTCCTCCCTGTGGCTTCTAAATCCTTCATCTTTAACAGTCAAGCTCATCCAATCTCCTTCTGGTGCCAGCATTTATAAACAAGACATTTTTCAAAGTACTCTGAAAAAATTAACCAAGCAAAGCAAACTGGACCATCTACTGCTTCAGGGACCTTGTACACGGGACTTGGCCGACCAAAGGCTCCCTCCTGGTGAGTGAAGGTTGGCCAGGATTTAGTGGGATCTATGGTGTCCCTATCTGTGCTGATTCTCTCTCTGTTTTTACTACTTCTGAGGTTTGGACTAATGAGCGGTAGAGGGGATATGGATTATGTGTGACACAGGAGTCAACAACTGGAGGTGCCAAGCAGAGCCCGCCCTTGTGTGGGAAAACCACATGAACTAACCTTGAAATATGCTCAAAGTTTTATTTCTGTAGTCAAGGTAATAGTCAATGCTAAAAGTTCACCATTGATTGAACAGTGACCCCGATTGTTCTTGCTATGCTTGATTTTCTCACTTATAAAAATAATAATTTTTCATCATCAAAAACATAAAAAAACCCCACAGCCGTGGAATCTATGCTGCCTCATAGTGACCTTAGACAGGAGTTCAAAGGCTTTAATTTTTTTATAGGAGCAGTTGGTGGCAACTTTCTCCCATGGAGTGCCCTGTGAGTTTGAACTGCTGACCTTGCAGTTTACAGACCAATGTTTACCATCTATACTGTAGTAATTGCTCATGATAGCACTTCACTTACAGAATTGCTAAGTTTAAATGAGAATGCTCAAGAAGAGGACTTAACACAGTAACTGGAACATAACAATCAATGTATGTTACCTGTTATAATTTTATTAGGCTATACAATTGTAGTTTTTGTTATGATACCAATATTTCTGAAATTTTATTGACTTGTTATTATCTAGGGAGATAATAACAATAGTCTGATGTAGGGGTGACAAACTGGGCTGCCATCCTCAAGTTCAGCAGTTTGAAACCACCAGTTGCTCTGAGGAAGAAAGATGGGGCTTTCTACTCCTGTTAACAGTTATAGTCTCAGAAACCCACCGGGGTAGTTTTACCCTTTTCTGCAGTCACTATGAGTCAACATGCTGGCAGTGAGAGAGAGACTGTTATTATATAATACTTAACTGTTATTGAGCTGCTTAATATAAAACTAGAAAAAAATATCAGGGATAGATTCTTAGCACCCTTAATGTTACAGCTATTTGGATGTCAGTCCGGTATGTACTCCCTACTTCCCAACTCTCACACATGGTATGATAGATGGATCATTATGCCAGCCTGGCCAATGCACCATGTGGGATTAATTGAAGGGTGGAGAGATAAATGGCTCAGCAAGCCTCGCCTTTCTTGTCTCTTGCTTGTTGATGTTCAGACCAGTGTGCTGTTGCCTTAGCTGGTTTTCTGCCTCAACTTGTGAGCTACACTAACTGTGGGACACCCAACCAGTGGACTGTGTCACTGCAGTTTGAAGTTCCTTCAAGACCTGCTTCACCATGCTACTGGAGTATACAATGCTTGAGCTGGGGACTGTCCCTTCTGATAATATGTCCAAAGAATATGAGCTAAAGTCTCACCATCCTTATTTCTAAAGAGCATTCTGGCTATTATTTTCCAGGACAGATTTACTTGTTTTGTCAACATTATAGTTCAAATACATTTTCCCAGTAGTTCTTATTCATTGTCCAGCTTTCACATGCATATGAGACCACTGAGCATATCATGAATTGGATCAGGTACACCTTAGTCTGCAAAGCAACATTTAAAAAAAAACCCAACATTTTAAAGAGATCTTGTACAGCAGATTTGTCCAATACAATAAATCATTATGGCAGTTCCATAATCTGTCAACTTGAGTGACGGCATGGAGTCTAGTCTGTTAATCAGGTCATAGCCAATGGTGCCTCTCTCTGGACATGGCCTTCTGCTGATGATTCTGGGAAATCTTCCTCCCTGAGAGACAGTCCTGTTGACAAGCCACATGGAGTTACGATGATGGAGACAGAGCCCTGGAGCTTGAGGAGCCACATGGAGACCCATGCCCCTGCTGAGATGCTTCCACCATCACTGTATTCTCAAGATTTTCCAACCACTGGTCTGTGATCTTCCTGCCTTCAGCGTCATTGCATATGTTTCGTGAGTCTTAAGAGGAATATAGAGACTAGTATTGAACACATGGGCTAATATCAGACTTATGGACTTGATCTGGACTGGGCTGGGATACTTTCTCAATATATGAGTTAGTTTATTGTGCCAGCCTGGCCAATAAACATATGTGCGGTTAATTGAAGGGCAGAGGGATAAATGACCTGGTGAGCCTCACCTTTCTAGCTTTCAGGTCTCTTGTTTTGTGATGGTCACACCAAAAGTGCAGTTGCCTTAGCAGTTCCCTGCTTCAGCTCGCAAGGCTGGCTTCCTGCAAGACATCCCCAAGGAGAAGCCACATAGACCTACCCTAATTCAGCCCTGGGTGCTGCAGTACCTGTGTGGAGACCCCTGCCAGCACTGAGATGTTTATACATTCACTGACTCAGCTTTCCTCCTGCAGTTGACATTGTTGTGTCTGTTTTGTGAGATGGAGGAGGACTTTGTGGACTGGTGTTAGACATATGGGTTAATGGGTTAATGTTGGACTTTTGGGCTTGAGCAGCACTGGGTTGGGATATTTTCTTTATGCGCACTTAAACTTTACATAAAATTCTCTCTTATACATGAGTTTCTGTAAATTTGTTTCTCTAATGTACCCCGACTAATACATTATGGTACCAGCAGTGGGGTGCTGGAGAAACAAACCATAAGATGGAGAGTAGATGTTTATTTGACCTCTCCCTCATGGTACTTTTTCTTTTTCTAGCCAGAGGTCAGATAAAGCCACACTTTACTAGGTTGTTTTCTGGGGAAATTATGGGAAGTAGGAAAATAGAAAGTTTGCAAGTCCACTTGCATTAAGCTATTAAAATTTGATCTTTAGATGGGTTTAGGCCATGCCTATAAAGAAAGCTTTGAAAATATATGTCCCACCAGTGCTTTGGAGTACTCAGGAATGAGTAGTCTTTGTCAAAAGCTTGAAAAAATCTGGAACCATGAAGAAAACTACTCTCTGGGAATGAATGTTAAAGGGAGCCTATGAGTAGGCTGAAATGCTTGCTAGGTGACCAACTGGATCTACTTGTTGAGTAGAAGTGGGAGAAATGCACCAATAAAGAGATGGATTGGGTTTGACCACAATACCTGTGGACTTGGTTTACAGGATAAAAAGGGAGAAGATGAGAGCGGGTTGACTGGTCTAAGGCTCATAACCTAGCACGAGGGGGCTAGGTTTGTTGAGAATTGGTGAGAGCCCATGGTCTAAAGGCAAGGTGACCAATGGGCACTCTGTGGAAGCTGAGTGAGGCAGCCCACATTCAGTTGACCAGAATCCTACCTGCTGGAGATTTTTGAGCCTGTGAACTGGTGCATATTGTTGCTGGCTTTATGGATAGCCTGTCTGGATTTGACTTTGCTTGTGAAAGCTGACTTTACAAGGTACCAACTGGAATGAAGACTCTTCATGTCGAAAAATATGATTGTCTTCTCAGAGAACTGGGTTGATGTAAGTGGGCCATATATAAATTGGATACCCTAAATTGGGGGGATAAAGGCATGAAGTGGTTGGCTTACAAACTTTGACAGGTGGGAGAAAAATTCACAGGATTATAGGGTTAAGGTGTAGGTATTACTTAATTGCAATTGTGAAACTAAAGAATTATGTACAGGTGCCAAGATGGCAAAGGGTGGATTGAGTTAGTTACGTCATTGTGTCAACCTGGCCGATAAATACAAGTGTGGTTAATTGAAGGGGAGGGGGGCGGATAAATGGCTCAGTGATCCTTGCCTTTCAAGTTCTCCGTCTCTTGCTTTTGATGGTCGCACCAGGGTGTAGCTATCTTAGCAGTTCCCTGCTTCAGCTTGCAAGACTGACTTCTTGCAAGACATCCCCAAGGAGAAGCCACATGGACCTACCCCGAGGCAGCTCTGGGTACTGCAGTACTGGTGTGGAGACCC
This sequence comes from Tenrec ecaudatus, assembly GCF_050624435.1. Lineage (NCBI taxonomy): Eukaryota > Metazoa > Chordata > Mammalia > Afrosoricida > Tenrecidae > Tenrec > Tenrec ecaudatus. Next base: position 48,026,536 of record NC_134544.1, on the reverse strand, counting down.
CTGCCTGCACTGAGATGTCTACACATTTACTGACTCAGCTTTTCTCCTGCAGTTGCCATCGTTGTATCTGTTTTGTGAGATGGAGGAGGACTTTGTGGACTGGTGTTAGACATATGGGTTAATGGGTTAATGTTGGACTTGATGCACACTTAACCTTTACATGAAACTCTCTCTTATACATGAGTTTCTGTAAATTTGTTTCTCTAATGTACCCACACTAATACAATATATAATTGCTCTTTTATATAAAGGTTTTCCATATGCACATATGAGTATCTGTGAATTTGTTTCTCTAGTTAACCTGAACTAACACAATCGTTTAATTTCTTAACTATTGCTTCCATGAACATTGATTGTGGATTCAAATAAAATGAAATTCTTGACATCATTTTTTTTCTCTGCCAATCATGAGGGGTTTTTTGTTTTCTTTGTATTGAGGTGTCATCCAAATTGAAGACTGTAAAATTTTATTTTAATCAGTAAATACTTAAGTAATTCTTTATCCTCACCTCCAACAATCAAGGCTGTGTTATCAACGTATTGTAAACTAATATCTTCCTCTAATCCTGATACTGAGTTCTTCATAAGGCCCCGTTTCCCAGATTACTTGTTAAGCATAGCGATTGAATAATGATGGCAGGACACTACTCTGATGCACACATTTTCCTATTTTATTTTATTATTATTATTTTTTGCTGCAAAAGGTATCTTTATTGTTTCCATTTGGTCCCCAGCTGGGGGGAGGGGCTCCAGGGCAGTGGCGCTGCGAACGGACGGGTTCAGGCAGAGGGGCTAAGGCCGGTGGGGAGGCAGAGGGCCCCTGGCCGGTGGCTTGGCGCCGCAGGCTCCTAGTCTTCTTTGAGAGTGAGCCTCTCGAGGAGATACTCGCCCAGGCCGGCCTGGGGGCTGGCCAGCCTGCGGAGGTGGGTCAGGTGGTCGCACATCTTCTTGAGGAGTTTCACCTCCTTGTCCAGGAAGTGGTTCTCCAGAAAGTCACAGGGATGAGGGTCGGCATGCAGGTCCAGAAGGGCCTGGTTGAGTTTTTTCTCCAGGGCTAGGGCAGCTTCCATGGCGTCCAGGATTCAACCCCGCTCATCTTGAGACGGCTTCTGCACATCCTGGAAGAGGGCGCGGCCACCACGCTGGTTCTGCAGCTTCCAGAGACGCTCGGCCCCCTCGCGCTTCTCCTTCGCCAGCTCGCGGAAGAAGTTCTCCCGCCCCCCCCCCCCCCCCCCCCCCCCCGCCTTCCAAGGCCACATCGTCGCGGTCGAAAAAGCAGCCCAGAGAGAGGCAGGTGTCAGAGGCCCGCAGGTGCAGGTTGACCAGACAGTGGACACCGGCCTCCGCGTCGGCGGAATAATTCTGACGGATCTGAGAGCTCATGATGCGTCGGTTTGGAGGTCACTGCACGCCAAATAAAAGTGTCCGCTGGTCCCAAGAGGAGGGGCTGGCCGAGAAGATGGTCCCCAAGTCACTTCCGGAAAGAAACCTGTTGCGTGGCGGAGGGTTGGCGGCAGGGAGTCCCTGATCTGTTCCGTTCAAACACTGTTGAAGCAAGACACAGATCCACGGGACCACGGGGCGAGCTTAGCCACATTTTCCTATTTTAAACCATTGATTATGCCCTTGTTCTGTTTGAGTGATCGCTTGTTGGACTATGTAACGGGTCCATAGGAGCACTATTAAGTTTCTGCAATTCCCATTCTTTAAAATGCTAACTATAAACTGTTGTGATCCACACGGCTGAATGACTTTGCATAGTCAATGAAACACAAGTGAACACCTTTCCGGTATTCTCTGTTTTCAGCCAGAATCCATCTGATTTCAGCAATGATATTCCTCATGCCGTAGCTGCCTCTTATCAAACAGTTTATTGCACTTTGTTGGCGAGCATATTTCTGTGATGGTGGAAGGAATCCCACAGAAACTTCAATCAATAATGGACAGCTCCCCCGGAGCTTCCAGACTAGGATGAAGGAGATGGTGTCTACATCTAGAAAAAAAAAAAGACCACTAAAAATATCTCATACTCTATGTTAGAAGATGATATATGCCTAGGAAAAAAGCCAAAGTAAAATAAGATAAAGAGGATGGAAAGTGAGGGGCGAGGTGTTGACAGTGGTTCGTCAGTTGGACCTCACTGATGACAATACTAAAGTAAAAATCAAGAGAAGTTATATAGGTAACTATAGGTACTCATAGTAACTAGTTACTCGCATAGGTAACTAAAGGAAGCGCGTTCTTGGGTGATTAGCAGCTTGTGCAATACACATGTATGGTTATCCCACAGGATGATTGTCAGGGTTTAATGAGAAGCAAGACCATGGAGACTCTTGTGGTAGATGAGGAGATGCATTACCTTTAATTTGGTTAAAAGGAGCTTGCTGCTCAGGGTAAGGAGAGCTGCCAGCAGACAATGTCAGTGACGACAGTCTAGTAGTCGGTGCTGAAGCTCTGCTCCAGCTGCACACAGTTTTCTTGCCCAAGGCCAAGTCCTTTCCAGGGTAGCCTACTTTGAGGATTAGGAGGGGTTGGGTTGGGGATCTAGGATCACAATTATAGGCCATTTTGCTTAACAAAGGGCATGAATGCAAGCAGGACTCTCTCCAGACAGCGCTCTCTAGAGGTTGGTTGAAGATTTGTCAAACCAGTAGAGCGGTTAGTCTTACTCTTTGGCCCGATCCCACTATCTCCCTGTTATATGCTTCCTTTCATAAAAGTTTTCATATTGCAAACCTTACATAACACACTGTATTTCAGAGGCTGCTTCTGGAGAATACAACCGAGACAACACTAAATTAATGCCATGATGAGGAAAAGGAAACATGCATTAACGCTTCAATTTCACAACTTTCAGGAGGAAGAATTGCTTGGTAGGTCATAGACTAAATTACAACCCTTGTCACTAATTAACTCTGTGTTCTTTGACAAGTTTCTTAAACTCTTTAGTTGCTAATTGCTTCATTTGGAAAATTGGACTTATAATTTTAACTCCCACGATTTTTGTGTGAATCAAATTATATAATAAATACATAAAGTTCTTGCACACAAGTTTTGTGAAAACTAAATCATTACAATTATTTATAGACTCTTATTTAAAGATCATTATTATTTAAATGATAATAGCCTATGTGTGCACTGATTTTTTTATTGGAAATTCTTATACTATATGACATATAATGGATTTTAAAAGTGACCATATCCAAGTGGTTAGAAATAAAGTCAAGAAGCAGACCATTTCCCAGGTTCCTGAAGACACACTTCTAGGCACTGGCTCACCAGAGGCAGCACCAGAGCCTAATTAATGTTTTTGAATTTTATAAAGAGTGTTGCTATTATTGTTAGCTGCCTTCGAGTCAGTGCTTACTTAGAGCAGTCTTACGGACAACAGAACAAAGCACCATCCTCACCATCCTCCTGAGAACACGTTCCAAGTACGTGAGGCAAAGTCTCACCAGTTTTGCTTCTAAGGAGCATTCTGACTGTACTTCTTCAACACAGATTTGCTTGTTCGCCTGGTAGTCTATGTTATTTTCCAGCATCATGGTTCAAATGCCACCCATTCTTCTTTGGTTTTCCTAGTTCCTGTTCAACTTTCACAGGCATATGAAGTGATTAGAAAAATGAAATCAAGCAATACGTACTGGTGTCTGGCTTTTGCTCAGCATGGTGTTTGTGAGGCTCGCTCATATTTTTTATGAGTAGTTGTAATTCTTCACCACTGGGTGGAATCTACATTAATTGTCTCTAATGTTGCTACTGAACATTTAAGACTATTGAAAATATAATTGCTATAAATAGTTGTATCCAAGTAGTCACTGATTTACATCGTATTGAATTGCACTTATGACCATCTGTTTTTCTTTTATTTTTTGGCACATTTTATCATTGGTTATATATATACCATATAGTGTTGCAGCCTGTAATTTGTTATTATAATTCTCAAATGTTCACTTGACAATGTTCAGTGATATGACTTCTAAAGATAACATAGATAATACGAGACAATAATAATGAAAACTTCAAATAAATGAGGCAATTGACTTTTGTCAAAACCAGTTTTTGATAGAGCCGTTGGACCAGAAACCCATTGTAAGTCAGAACTATCAGTGCTTATCTTTAGGCCAATGACTGTACATTATTCTGTGTATTTCCTAGAAGTGAAATTGCTAATTGTAAAATGAACTTATACATATTTTCTTGATATGGTCAGTTTTCTTCAGACATTATACCAATATATAATCCTCACATACTGCGTGAGAGTTACTCCAGTCTCTTGCTAAACAAATGAAATACTTTTGTTTTAACTTTAGCTATCTAATGAGGCTGTCTTACTGTGGCTTTAATTTGTGGTCCCCCTTGGGCTGCTAACCACAAGGTCAGCAGTTCAAAAGTACCAGCTGCTCCTCGGGAGAAAGATGAGACTTTCTATTTGCATAAAAAGTTAGTCTCTGAAACCCACAGGGCCAATTCTGCTCTGTCCTACAGGGTCACTATGTGTCAGGATTGACTTGGTGAGAGTGAGCTTCGTTATTTGGTTTGAGTAGTGATGTAAGGAACTTGTAATATGCTTACTGACCACTTATATCTTCTCTAATGTTGGGATTGTTATATTTTATTATTATTTGGTAGGAGTTTTTACATATGCACATTCTGGATAGTAGTCTTCTATTTAACATATGGATTAGAAGTATTTTCTACCACGCTGTGCTTTGCCTTCATTTTCCCATAATGGTGCTTTTCTTTTGCTAAACACAAAATCTTAATATAGTACAGTTTAGCATTTTTGTTAAATACATTTTATGTTTTTATAGCTTGATTAAGAAATGTTTGCTTATTCTAATGAACTCTTTCATGAGTTCTTTCTAAAAGCTTCAACATTTTGCTTTAAATTAGATTTATAGTCCATTGAGAATTGATAGGGATGTATGATGTCAAATAGGAGTAAAACACGTATTTTAAGTACATATTAAAATGACTTGTGTTGTAAAAGATCTTTCTTTCCCCTTCTGCCCCACAGTAACACTGATAAGTGTAGGTCTGTTTTGATGACCATTCTGGTAATTTTCTATTTATTATTATTCCAATACCAAGTCATCTTAATTACAATTATGTTTTGTAATGCAACTACTTTAGGCTTTTTATTTTTTCAAAGCTATATTTTGACTTTTTGCCATTGCATTTTCAAATAAAGACACAAAAAGTAACCTGCTAGGATGTTGTTTGCAATTTATATGGAATTTATAAAACAATCTGTGAGTTGGAAACAACTGAATGGTAGTGTGTATAAAGCAATTAGAGAATATCACCTTTCTGAAATATTGAGTATTTCAACCAATGAATAAGATCTATCCCTCGACATATTTAGGCCTTTAATTTTACTTAATACTTTTTTGTTTTCTCTGTAGCAATTTTGCACATTTTCATTAGCTTATTCCTGAGCATTTGGTTGTTAATGCTATTCGAATTACAACCCACTGGAGACAGTGCTGGAATTGTGCCCAATCTAACCCCACCACACCGGGGCAAAACACTAAGGTTGTGCATCAAAGCAGTAAGGGGAGCAAAGCAATGAAGTGCCCAAGGAATACAAAAATTAGACTTTGGGGCAGGGAATGGCACCCCATCAGATTCTACCGGAACACAATCTTTTATTTTCTTTTTTAAAAAAATCATGTTATTGGGGCCTCGTACAACTCATCACAATCCATACATCAATTGTCTCAGGCATGTTTGTATATATGTTGCCCTCATTCTCTTCTAGACATTTACTTTCTATTGAGCCCTTGGTACTAGCTCTTTTTTTGCCTCCCCCCTCCCCCTGCCACCCTCATAACCTCCCAATAGATTGTACATTGCTATTATTTTAAATCTCTCATGCTGACCGCTGTCTCCCTTTCCCCATGTTTCCTGTTGTTCTTCTCCCAGTAGAGGGGTGTATGGTTGTGTCGATCATTGCTACTGGTTCCCCCTTTCTCCCTTGCTCTTCCCCTCTTCCAGGATCACCATTCCACTCCTGGATTCTGTGTGTCGTGAATTCCCCTTTCTATATCTGTGTGCTGTTAATTCCCATCCCCTTCTATATCTGTATCTGAACTGGGAAGCAGCACTGGGGTCATGGTAGTGGGGGTTGAGAAAGCCTCCAGAAGCCAGAGGAAAATAGTGTTTCATGGATGCTTTATTGCACCCTGGTGACTCATCCCCTCCCTGTGGGCCCTCTGTGGGGAGATTGTTCCACTGTCTACAGATGGGTTTTGGATCTGCTTCAGCCCCCCTTGCTCTCAATAATATGTTTTTGTTTGTTATGTGTCTGCTGATGCCTATTACCCGGTGCCTATGACTCCTCATGATTGCACCGGTAGTGTGCTTCTTCTATGTGGACTTGTTGCTTCACTGCTGAATGGCGGCTTGTGTAACTTCAAGTCTTTAAGACCACAGACACTACATCTTTTAATAGCCGGGCACCATCCACCCTCTTCACCACATTTGCTTCTGCACCCGTTTTGTCTTCAGCAATTGTGTCAGGAGGGTGAACATCTCAGACTGCCGACTGGTTAGAATAAAGTGTTCTTGTATTGAGGGAGGGTATGAAGAGAGGTCCAAAGTCTATCCCCTACCTCAGTGTATTGCTGTATAAATATATGTACATGGGCCAAAACCTCTACTTTTGTGGATTAATATATTTACTTATGTACACCACTATGTTCACACCTCTATCACTTGCTATCCTTCCTTGGTCCTTCCTCTGTTTCCTTTCACCTTCCTCCTGCTCCACTGCCAGTTTCCCCTTATTTCTGCCTCTTGGTACCTCCCTTAGCTAGTTTGCTGTTGCTCAGACAACCCCTCTCCCAGCCTCAGATCCCTATCTCCTCCTTGTTATTGTCTCGATCACCCCAGTTTTTGCCCTGTCCATGGCGCAGCCTGCTCATCGCCCCCTTCACCCACCGCCCTCACCTCCCAGGTCTCCCCAAAAGATTGGTTCTGCTGCTCTCTGCTCAGGCATGCCTCCAGTGCCTATCTTATATAGGTAGGTACACCAATTATGACACAGTCCAAACTGATTTTAAAAAATGACAATGGTAAATAAATAAGAAAAATAAAAATTAAAAAGAAAGAGAGAGAAGAAATATACAAAAATCCTGGGTCTGTTCGCTGGCCTTTAAGACTGTCCAGAAGCTGCCCCTCCCAGCCTGGAGCACCACTTTGGGGCTCCTCCGGGGCTTAGTAGCCCTGCCTGGCTCCAGCTGCTGATGTGGTATGCTGCCTTCTTGATTTGCTCCATTTTGGAGGATTCGGACTGTACTGCCTCTCTACCATGTGAGCCCAGAAATGTCCTCTGTCGCAGGCAGTCTGCTCCAGTCCGGGGACAGCGTGACACGTGCTGTTGTCGGCTGCCCAGTCCCCTCTGTATCCCATTAACTCCCCACAGGGACGTCATCCTCTGAGCGTGGTGTGCCAGTGTGGGGATCCAGTCCACCTCTCTTTCTCTCCCTCCCTCCAGGCCTGCCTCCGTGTGGGTGTGGCATGCTGGCCCCTCTCCCCAACCTGTAGGTTCAGTGCTGCTCCCCGCCACACCCATTTCCAGGGAGGGGGTCAGTTTGGCTCTGGTTGGGCCCAGCCCTGTAGCTCTCTCTTTTCATGCATCTTCCGCGTGGCCATGCTGTCCTCATGTTTTGATGCATCATAGGAGGGTTTGCATGCCCACTCCAAAGTCTGTCTAGACAAGACCATTACTGTCCCCTTGGGTGGGTTAGTGGCCTGCGCCCTCCCTCATCATGTCACTTTCAACCCCACCTTTTCTTCCTCTCCCCTCTCTCCTTTTCCCATTATTGTGTTGGACCAACTTGTACCTCCTTGGATTTGTTCCAGCCTCCTCCCAATTTCCTGTACCTCAACCCAAATAGAGCACAATCTCAAAGGTCAACAAACATGTCTGGAACTATTTATAGCTTTTATTTATTGTTGGTGGTTTTGTTGTTGTTGTTTTCTTTTGCTCTGCCTTGTTTTTATGCTTATTATTTTTTCTGCATGTCTAGCTAGATAAGATAGGCGAGACAAACAATCCAGAATAGAAAATAATGGGACCAGCAATTCTGGGGGGACATGGGACAGGGGAAAGCAGGGTGGTGGGGAAGGGGGGTATCAACAAACCCAGGGAGAAGGGAACAACAAGTGGTCTAAAATCAAGTGTAGGATGCCTGGTGGGGTTTATCAAGGGCAATGCAGCTGAGAGAAATTATCAAAACCCAAATGAAGGCCAAACATGATAGTGAGACAAGAGGAAATTAAAGGAAAAGAGGAAAGAACTACATGGCGAAGGACATTTATAGAGGTCTAATAGGGAAATTGCTCTATGTACATATATTTTAAGTATTAAAGTAGCAGATGGTCATTGGGCCTCTACTCAACCATAGAGCACTTTGTTCTAATAACCCAGCATCCTGTGATGCTCACCTTCCTGACACGGATCTCTGAAGACAAATGGGTGCACAATCAAATGTGGTGAGCATCTGGGGTCTTGAAGGTTTGAAGATAAACAAGCACCCATCTAGTTGAGAAGCAACAAAGCCCACATGGTAGAAGCACATCAGCCTGCGTGAGCTTGAGATGTTGATGGGATCAGGTATCAGTCATCAAAGACACAGAGTGAAAAATTATATTGATGTGAATGAGGGGGAGGGCAGAGTGGAGACCTAAAACCCATCTGTGGACAATTGGGCATCCCTTCACAGAAGGGTCACAAGAAAGACATGAGAGAATCAGGGTGCAGTATAGCACTGATGAAATACACAACTTTCCTTTCGTTTTTTAATGCTTCCTTTCTCCTCCCCCCACCCCGCCAACTATCATGACCCCAATTCTGCCTTACCCCAAATCTGGCTAGACCAGAGCATGTACACTGGTACAGATAAGAGCTTGCAACTCAGGGAATCCAGGACAGATAACCCCCTCTGGACTAATAATGAGAGTAGTGATAGCAGGAGGGTAATGGGAAATTGGGGGGAGAAAAAATAATAAAAATTTATAAATTATCAAGGGTTCATGAGGGAGGGAGGGGGGATAGAGAGGGGAAAAAATGAGGAGCTGATACCAAGGGCTCAAGTAGAAAAAAAAGTGTTTTGAAATGATGATGGCTAATTATGTACAAATGTGTTTGACACAATGGGTGGATGTATGTATTGTGATAAGAGCTGTAAGAGCCCCCAATAAACTGATTTATAAAAAATAGAATCCATTTTGAAAATGCAGCTTTCTCTTTGTTCATTACTACTCCATAATAACACAATTTATTTCTGTGCATTGATATTGCAATGATCCTATAATAACCATGTACTATTACTAACTGCCTGCTTGCCGATGTCTTTAAAAAATTTAGGTATATCATCATAACTTCTAAAAATAACAAAAGTCTACATTTTATCTTAGTTACCATTTTTATTGGTATAATTTTATTCTCAATATGATTTGCAGTACACCCAAGATTTATGATTTCTCATTTTATAAATTCCTACTCTTGATAGTGTGTTTGTGTGTGTGTGTGTGAGGGGGGATTTTATGTTAAATCAGTCTTGATAGGAGTTTTTCATTTCATTAATTTGTTCAAAAATTCAACTTTGGTCTAAGTTGATTTTTTAATGACATTGTTTTTATTTCATGAATTTGTTGTCATACTTTCAATATTTTCAAAAATTTACTTTCTTGGATGTGAAGGCGATCTGGCTGCGGCAACTTTCATCCCATTGATCGTCAGGGTTGATTCAGCTGATCTGGCTGGCTAGGCGGTGTCCCCTTTCTCCCTCAACGCTCCAAGAGCATCCCTCCAAAGCTGTGTGCTCCGTTGACGAGGACGACCTGCCCCGAAAGAAGAAAGACCGTCTTTAAAAAATTAAATTTATTTTCTTTTGGTTTATTATACTACTTGGCTCCTTAACATGGAAATTTAATTGATTTATTTTTATATGTTTCCTTTTCTAATGTTTGTATTTTCTCTGGGCACTTCTTTAGCTGCGTCCAACGCTTCAATGCCTGGAAATTTTATGGTCTATGCGTTCACAATATTTTGGTTTTGATTTCTATTTTGACATTTGGAATTGTATTGTTTAATTTCTGGAAGTGAGAGGTTTTTCTTTCAGTTAGCTATTGCTGAACATTGCCTCCAGGCTAATTTCACAGGCTTGAGAACATGGTCCGGAGGATGTCCATTCCTTGTCACTTGTTGGAGCTTTTCTTTCAGTTGGGGCAGAGGTTTGGCATACCTGTGTACGGATATGAAATCTATTGAGGCCAAGTCTACTGTTCTTATACGTGTCAATTTTCTTTAGAATGTTGTTCAAGTTAGCCGTATTTGTCTGATTTTGAAATTGGCTTAGTGATTGAGAGAATTATTTTATGATCCTTTATAGATTTGCCATTTTTTCTTTTAATTCTATCTATAATTGGTCTGTAGTTGAAAATATTTTACCATGTGCATGTAGATTCAAAATTCGACTGCAATCTGCCGAATTGACTATTTCAGATTTTGAAATGTCTCTGAGAATGATCCTGCCTTCAAGCCTATTTTGTTTTACACAATTATCTTTCCTTTTCTCTCTCAGTTTTACGTTTCCTTCTTTGATAGCCACTCAGACCAATGTTCAGATATGTTAGGTAAGGAATCTGGACAGTTTATAAGACTGTGAGCTTTTTCCGTCTCTCTTTTTAACATTTTAAATTTTATTTATTACGTTCTATATTTTAACTTATTCCCCCTTTTGATGGAATATGACACATACAAAATCCAGCATATTCTATGTAGTTACACACCTTTACGGCTTTGTGCACATTAATAGTGGTTTGCTCAACTTGTAGTTAAAGCCTATCTCTCGTTAAATGGCATATAGTTCATAGTATTCAGTCTCCACTTTGATCTTTAAGTTGAAGTATTTAGCTCATGTAATGCAACAAATGATGGTGTATAACATTGTTATCTCTTTCTATTTTATCTCATTTCTTTTGTGACCCAGTTCCTCATTTTTCTTGACCTCCTTTTTATTAATGAACGATTTTAAATATTTTCATTGCTCAATTAAAACAACCTATGTTCATTGTCAATGAGGCAATTCTAACTCATGGTGACCCTGGATTGTGGGTAAAATGGTTTCACAGGGTTTTCATAGCTTCAATCATTTTGAATGTAGCAAATAAATCTTTCTCTTATACTATCACTGGGTGGGTTTGAGTAGTTCCAACCTCTGCTTACCAGCTGAACACAATCTATTTGCATTACCCAGGGAACTCTGATTAGTCTACATTTGCTTTTTATTAACTTGATAGACGGGTGTGCTGTTTTTCTTGAATCCTGTAGTATGTCACTGGATCTTTGACTAATACCAATTTTTATTTTGAATTCTTCCCAAATATTTCTAAAGCATTTGAATTCTAACTTTTTAACGTCACATACCATTTGCACTATTTTGTCACATGTATTCATTCTAAAAGTAATTTTGATTCCAAAGGCCATTACTAGCATTGGTTTACAGTCACTATTTCTTCATGCTCACAAACACATTTACACCATTCCGTTCTGCATTCTCTTTTGTTTCGCTTTCGGGTTTATCTAGGAGAATCGTCATTTGGGAGTAAGAATTGTCTCAATAGTTTTCCTGCGTTCCTTCCTCTTTCTCTCGACGAATTCTTTTTTAATGTAGGACAGTTTCGGTGTATAGGGAGTTATATGTTAGTATTTTCTTTGGGTCCTTTAATGATTTTTGTGGTTTCACTTGAAGACCATTTTACTAATGGGACATAATTGAGTGCTCAATATTATAATGCTTGCAAGGTTGTGTGTTTACTTAAATTTTTTTTTTCACAAGGGGGAACCGATTGCAATTACCAACACATAACCATCCCTTCGTATCTCCCAGGGGGATGAACAACAGAAACCCTGGGGGAAGGGAGACAGCGGGCAGTGTAAGATATGAAAATAATAATAATAGTAATTTACAATTTATCAAGGGGTCACTAGGATGGGGGTGAGGGAGAGAAAAAAGAGGAGCTGATTCCAGGGGCTCAATAGAGAGTAAATGTTTAGAAAGTAGTGGTGGCAACATAAGTACAAATATGCTTGATACGATTGATGTATGAATTGTTGTAAGAGCTGTAAGAGGCCCCAGTGAAATGATCTTTTAATAAAAAAAAATATTTTTAACTTAGGAGTTTACCAAGATGAGACTGATGTTCTTTTTATTTATTCTATAGGGCATCATCTCCCTGGTTGATGTCTTTTAAACACTTTTGGCTACTATTTCTACAACCCTTTCTCTACTCCACTCCTCTCCTCCTCTTCTTTAGCTCTCTAATTTCTCGTGTACTACATTTCTTTCACTTTCACAAATATGTCTTATAGTTTCTCTTCCACTTTCTCTTCTTTCCCTTCTCTGTGCCTCAATTTAGATAAAAAAGAAATGATGTTGAGTTTATTAACTCAGTATTCTTTCTTGTTCATGATGCTGTTTAATCAGTTTAATGAGTCCTTAACTTTAGTTATGGAATTATTATGTATTTTTTCTAACTTTATAGACTGCCTCATGATTCTATAACTTTTATCCATTCCACTCTAGCACATCATAATCTCCTCTAGTTTCTTGAATTCTGGAAAGAATTTTTAATAGACTGTCCAATATTAGGCAAATTTGTGAGTCTTTTTCTCCAGTCTGCTCTTCCTCATGATCTTAGTCTTACGGAGTTGTGCCTACACATGTCAGTGCTTTGGGTTACATATAAAGTGCACTATATTATATTGATGAAGCTGTACTGCTCCTTATTTATTTATTTATTTTTATTATTATTATTTTTTACTTATTTTTTTAAATCTTTTTATTGGGGCTCATAAGGCTCTTATCACAATCTGTACATACATCAATTGAGCAAAGCACCCTTATACATTCGTTGCACTCGTCACTCTCATAATTCACCTTCCAATTGTGTTCCTGGAATCAGCTCGGTTTCCCTCCCCCCCATCCCCCTCCCTTCCTGGTTCAAATCATTATTGAACCTTTGTCCTGCAAGGCATTGCCAAAGATTTATGTATATACAGAGCATACGCTATAACTCTAGCTTAAAAAAAAACTTAAAATCAAATTAAGAAGAGAAAATAACATTCATTAAACAGTTCTAGGAAAAATTTAAGTGACAAATTGTGTGGTGGTAACTATTTGAACAATGTTTTAAGGAGAAAAGCATTTACAGCAGTAATCTTGAGAGAGAACTAAATAGTTACACAATACCTGGCAATATAATTTATGTAGAACTGTCCTGAGAATAAATCATCCTTTCTGTTAGCCAGAATAAGCTTTTTATTATCACATGAGAACAGTTGCTGACGACATTGGCTCTTCAACATTTCCACTCTGTTTTTCTGGATTTTTAACTTCTAATACCGGTGTTACATTTCTGTCCATATGGACTTCCTTGGGTTCTCTTTTTCCGCATCTGTCACTGGTCCTTTCTCATGAAGTGCCTGGCTTTCCTGAACTGGACTGTGATGAAATTAATCGGTTTAAAAATACACAGTGTGTCATGCTGTGAATATTGGGTTTAAATACAATGGCAGTAGGTTGCACTAATTAATTAATTGGGTTTTATTTTACAAGCTTGGAGTTAAGGATGCTTGAGCACAATATGTAAATTTATGCAGAATGTGCAAATTAGTATTTTGATTCAAGCATTCTGGCACATAGGAAAAGAATTAAAATAAAATACTGAGCGCAGAAAGTATTATATAAGGTGGATTTACTTTATTATGAGCTGTAGGATCACTTAAACAATTGAATGGAGGTTGAGCTAACTTGAATGGGGTTGGGCCAAATGTGGCTGCTGTGCAGAGAAATTTAGAATAGAACATGTTACAGTAATTTTTAAATTTATGGAGTTCAAATAATGAGAGGCAGGTGAAAGGGTGTTGATTGAATGGAAGCATCTTTGAGTTAGCTTTGAAGAACCTGTTTATACCTTCAGTGATAGCTCCCCTTGTATTACTCTTTCCTGGGATTACCCTCAATTGCATTTGTTCACTCAACTAGCATTTACTGAGCTGCTGTAGCTTGCCTTATCTTTGTGAGGAAATCAGAGATACACTAATTAATAGCATCCAATCCTTCTTCTTCAGACTCTCAGTAACTTGGTTATTATATGCACAAATTAATTATGATATATTGTGATTATCGTGCTACTAAATCCCAGGGTTGCTGTTCATCTCCTTCCTGGAAATACTGCCTTGTAATCAAAAGTGGGATCTTTACTTGATTACCTTAGTGACAAGTAACAGAAAAACTCAGCGATAGTGATTTAAATACATAGGAGTTGATTTCCTCTCACTGGGAAAAATCCTAAAGTATTGCTTCCAGGCATTAGCGCAGCGACTCAGTAATATCAGTTTGTAGGTCGCTCCCACTTTGCTGACCTTTATTTGTAAGTCCCAGAGGGCAACTCCAGCCTCAACCACCAAGCGTGCTGTAGGCAGAAAGTAGAGAAAGGGAAATGTTTTTTGTTTTTTTCCCTAAAAGTTTTTATTTGGATGTAGTAAGGAGGTGCCCCCCCCAACTCTCAGTCATATTTTCCTTTCCCCAAACCCAAGACCTGTGTCCCGGCAATCACTGCCTAGAGCAGTGCTAGTGGAGGAATTATCAGCATGTGGTTTATCCCTTAGGACTGCTGGCATTGCTCTCTCACATGAAGGTTGCCCTCCATTTGTTAAGCACTCTATTACTAGTCCAAAGGCTAGTGGTTCGAACCCACCAGAAGCGTCTGGAGGTCAGCTTCCAAAAGATCACAGACCTATGGAGCAATTCCACTCTCCATACATGGGGGTCGCCATGAGTAGGAACTGATTGGATGACATCTAACAACTGATAGCCGATTCTTTTTTTTACATTTTATTAGGGACTCACACAACTCTTTTTTTTTTAAAACAATTTATTAGGGGCTCATACAACTCTTATCACAGTCCATACATATACATACATCAATTGTATAAAGCACATCCGCACATTCCCTGCCCCAATCATTCTCAAAGCATTTGCTCTCCACTTAAGCCCTTTGCATCAGGTCCTCTTTTTTTTCCCCCTCCCTCCCCACTCCCCCCTCCCTCATGTGCCCTTGGTAATTTATACATCGTTATTTTGTCATATCTTGCCCTATCCGGAGTCTCCTTTCCCCCCCCCCCCTTCTCTGCCGTCCCTCTCCCAGTGAGGAGGTCACACGTGGACCCCTGTAATCAGTTCCCCCTTTCCAACCCACTCGCCCTCCGCTCTCCCAGCATCGCCCTTCACACCCCTGGTCCTGAAGGTATCATCCACCCTGGATTCCCTGTGCCTCCAGCCCCCATATGCACCAGTGTACAACCTCTGCCCTATCCAGCCCTGCAAGGTAGAATTTGGATCATGGTAGTTGGGGGGAGAAAGCATCCAGGACCCGGGGGAAAGCTGTGTTCTTCATCGGTACTACCTCGCACCCTAATTGACCCATCTCCTCTCCTGAACCCCTGTGTGAGGGGATCTCCATTGGCCTACACTTGGGCCTTGGGCCTTGGGTCTCCACTCTGCACTTCCCCCTTCCTTCAATATGATATATCTATCTATCTATCTATCTATCTATCTATCTATCTATCTATCTATCTATCTATCTATCTATCTATCTATACACACACACACACACACATATATATATATATACATATACACACATATATCTTTTTTTTTTGCATGATGCCTTTATACCTGGTCCCTTTGGCACCTCGTGATTGCACTGGCCCGTGTGCTTCTTCCATGTGGGTTTTTTTGCTTCTGAGCTCGATGACCGCTTGTTTACCTTCAAGCCTTTAAGACCCCAGACACTATCTCTTTTGATAGCCGGGCACCATCAGCTTTCTTCACCACATTTGCTTATGCACCCATTTGTCTTCAGTGATCCTATCATGGAGGTGTGCAGTCAATGATATGATTTTTTTGTTCTTTGATGCCTGCTAACTGATCCCTTCGGGACCACTCGATCACACAGGCTGGTTTGTTCTTCCATGTGGACTTTGTTGCTTCTGAACTAGATGGCCGCTTGTTTATCTTCAAGCCTTTAAGACCCCAGTCACTATCTCTTTTGATAGCCGGGCACCATCAGCTTTCTTCACCACATTTACTTGTTCACCCACTTTGGCTCCAGCTGTTGTGTCGGGAGAGTGAGCATCATAGAGTTCCAATTTAATAAAAGAAAATATTCATGCATTGAGGGAGTGTTTGAGTAGAGGCCCAAGGTCCTTCCGCCACCTTAATACTTAACCTATAAATATAGACACATCGATCTACTTCCCCATCCTCCTATATATATTTGCATGTACATGTCTTTGTCTAGACCTCCATAAATGCCCTTTGACTCCTAGCTCTTTCCTCCATCTCCCTTGACTTTCCTCCTGCCCTACTACCATGCTTCGTCGCCACCTGGGCTAGAGTATTCCTCTTCTCTAAGCAACCTTACCCTTGATCATTCCCCACCAGACCTGCCACTCCCCCTTCTCTATCATTTGGGGTCCCATGTTGTTCCCTTGTCCCTGTGTTTGTTAACACCACTTCCTTACCTCCCTACCCCCCACCCCAAGTCCCCACGGAACTGTCGGTCCCGTTGTTTTTCCTCCAGATAGTTCATCCAGCCTGTCCTATTCAGACAGACCTGTGGAGACACTAACATGCATGAAAACAAGACAGAGGAAAACAAAGCAACAGTATACAACCTGATAACAAAACAACAACAACAAACCACTGACAAAGAACAAAACAAAACACTTCCCAAGAGAAAAGCTTGTAGTTAGTTCAGGGATCATTTGCTGGCCCTTAGGAGCGTTTTTCAGTCCAGACTGTTGGGGCACCATGCCCTGGCCCCAAAGTCCACTTTCAGCATTCCCTGGGGACCTTGCCACTCCATTCCCTTGCTGTTCCGCTGCATTCCCTCAGTGCTTTGCCTCGGTGTGGTGTGATCAGGTCAGGTGCAATTCCTACACTGTGTCTCTGTTGCTGTCCCCTGTATCGCCCTTAGCCACTGAGGGGCATCATTTCTCATAGTGGGGCCAGCCATGTTGTTCTCTCTGTGGACTGGCTGCTCTACTCAGGAACATCATCCTCACGGCCTGGTGGGCAAAGAAAAAGAGGGAAACAAAAGGACAGCTATGAAGTCTGTGACTGCTGTATTTTACCTCCTAACAAATCTTATTAGAAATAACTTCATCATCCACTGTAAATTTCTCAAGATCTCCTTTCCTTATTGCCCTTGTTACTCAGGCTTCTCCACATCACTTCGTTTCTCCAAAGTTTATCCTTCACTCTTGGATCCCTTCCAAAATACACCTCTGCTTTGCTGAAACCCGCATGGCTTTGTCTTGCTAAGTGCCCAAAATAGTACCTCCATGTGCACCCATACTGCCCACACCTGTCTCCTGTGAACATCCACTTCCCTTCTTTTTTTTTTTTTTTTAACAATTTATTGGGGCTGATACAATTCTTTTCACAGTTCATACATATACATACATCAATTGTATAAAGCACATCTTTACAGTCTTTGCCCTAATCATTTTTTTCTCCTCTTTTCTTCTTTTACATTTTATTAGGGACTCCAACAACTCTTACCACAATCCATACATATACATAGATCAATTGTATAAAGCACACCCATACATTCCCTGTCCCAATCATTCTCAAGGCATTTGCTCTTCACTTAAGCCCCTTGCATCAGGTTCCACTTCCCTTCTATCAACTAACTCTGACAGCTGCCCGCTTCCCAGAAGCCTAATTTGAAGTGCTTAACTGAGCACGGATCTCTGGGAAATCTCATCAATTCTCAAACTCTGACAACCTTGCTAAATGATATTAGTCTGTTGCTAAGTTCATCGTTACAAAGGATCATTCAAGAACTGATCACAAGTTATTTTTTTCTCCTTATAGAGAGGGCAAAGGAGATAAAGCAAGAGGAAAAGCAAGAAAAGCTTAATAAAGTCATCTGGTCTTGTATAAGTGACAAACGTTGCAATACATATTGGAATGAATGTCAGTCAATTAGAATATAGGATACAAAGAGAAATAGTGTAATTTCTTGGTGTGGCCTTTCTAGTCATGGTCTTCAGAAGGACCACCAAATGGCTGGGATGCTGTTGCTATTAGGTGCCTGCCAGTCGGTTCCGACTCAGCACCTCCACGCAGAGCCCAATGAAGTGCTGCTGGCCCGGCATGGTCCTCATACTTGCTCTTCCCTTTGAGCCCATTGCTGCACCCACTGCACCAACCCATGTCAGAGAATATCTCCCTCCTGCTGGCTGCCCTTCAGCTTCACTGCCCAGGAACATTCACATACACTTCAAAGGGCTCTAAATTGGGGACTGGTCAATTTAGCTATTCTTCTGGGCATAAAAGTCAGCCCAGAACAGAAGAATCCCATGCCCCTCAAGAAAAAGGAACCATGTTTGAGACCCACGCAAACAGTGGTGGAAGCAGCAGAAGTAGCACTGAGATGCGTGGTGGGTTGACCAAGGAGTACGGTGAGAGCCTTTGGGCGGAGAATGGCTCACAGTGCAGTAGTGTGCTCTGCGCTGGCATAAGTGCTGAAAGTTGGGTGACACCTGCTGAAGCAGGGCTGAGGCCAAGCCACCACGTGTCTGAGGCTGCGGACCAGAGAAACGAAGTACGCCCGCTGGCCCAGCTGAGAAGAGGTGCTTCCACGGACTGCATCCTCAAGATTTCCTAACCTTGACTTCGGGCCTCATCAACCTGCGTGGTTGTGAGTACTAGGTGTGAGGGTTTTTGTGTCCATTACAAGGGATCATAACATCCAGTGGAGAAGTAGAGCCCCAGGGGGGTGGGGATGGGGCGACAGTTGTGAGAACAGGTCAGAGAAGGACGGAAGGTGGAGGCACGTCTGACTTCCGCCACTTAAGGATTATCCGTCGGGAGAAGTGCAGTTGGATTCTCCTGACCCCTTTGGAAGCCCGAGATCACGTGTGTCATTCCCACACCAGTTTGTCACCCTCCAAACTTGTTTCTCTTCTTTCTTTACTTGTCCTTTCAACCACTCAACACTTCTAACTTTGTTTCTGACTTCTAGAACATTGCTCAATCTATAAATATTTTCTCGGTAAACAAATGATTAGATTCTACTGCTCACTTCACCTCTCCTTGTACCCTCTCTTAATGAGAGCTTTTTGCATGGAAAGGTTTTGCAGAAAAAAAGACAGAATGATTGTATAACGTGCTTATCTTCTACACTTCAGGCTTTGAAATATATCCCTCCTTTTTAAAATCCCTCCCTAATGAATGAAGTACTTGCATATAATTTTGATTACATGAAAGTGTGTTCTTTTCTTGGCTACCAGGTGCAACTAGTAGTTAAAGTGCCAATTTTGTAGGAATTTCTGACAAAATCTGGCTTTACTGATTTCTTTTTTAAAGTAATTTTACTGGGGTCTCATACAATTTATCACAATCCACACATATATACTTTGTGTCAAGCACATTTGTACATTTGTTGCCATCATCATTCTCAAAACATTTGCTTCTACTTTGAGCCCTTGGTATCAGCTCCTCATTTTCCCCTCTCTCCCCACCCCCTCCCTCCTCCTTGATAATTTATAAATTATTATTATTTTGTCCTGTCTAACACTGATTTACAATAATAAGATAAGTTTTTAATCTGGATTTCATAATTTATTCATTTGTACAGTTATAAAACAAGTATTGAAGGAGATTTAATAAGTATATTGAATAAATTGAATGCAATAGAGTGATAACAGAAGCTATTTTCCTATTGATCCATTCAAATGCCAGCTATAGATTGATGCTCCATGGTTGAAATTTCAGGATCATCTTATAAATATTTGAATCATGCTGAGATTAAAATAAATAAAATATTCTCTGCTCTCTTCATAACTAAGACTGATAGTATTTTAGTAATCAATGTGTTCAGTTTAGGGGCTTAATTGAAGTTCTGAATTTTTCCTTAATTTGATTTTCTTAAGATTCCTGGAAATTCTAAACCTCTGCTT
The DNA here is from genome assembly GCF_050624435.1 of Tenrec ecaudatus. Classification (NCBI taxonomy): domain Eukaryota; kingdom Metazoa; phylum Chordata; class Mammalia; order Afrosoricida; family Tenrecidae; genus Tenrec; species Tenrec ecaudatus. Next base: position 48,006,486 of record NC_134544.1, on the reverse strand, counting down.
GCTCTCAGTAGTGAGTTTGAGGCATGAGGGAATCAAGAGAAGGGTATGCATTTTGGAAAGTTGGGATCCAGGATTGTGGCCCTTGGTGTCTCTTCTGTCTTTGTGTTATTTTCTGAGATTTCTTTAATGAGGAACTCCAACAAAAAGTCTCTTAAATGGGTTCATAGGTCTCTTCTGATTGGTTGCTTATGACGCCAGACCTCAGTCTTTCTCAAACAAAGATTCCATGTCGGGGTATCATTGTCCCTCCAAGATTCTACACGTATGCTTGTAAAAACGAAAACAAAATAAAACCCTTTCAATCCCTGCCTGCATTTGTATGAGCACCATTTGCTCCTAGTGCAGCCATCATAGTATTTCCTCCTCGGTGAGCCAGGTGATCGGAGAGTGCTCAATCTGTGTTCCAGTTTCTATGCATAAGTCAGTTTCCAAAGCTCAGATCCCACCCAACTCCAGAGAAAAATTAGGATTCTCAAGAAGTTCCCTTGAAACTCCCCTTCTTTCTCTTGAGATGATGGCAAGGAATCTCCATCACATGCTCAAAGCCATTAGTATCTCCTGGGAGAGGCTGGAGGTGGGTCATCACCATAGTGGGGAGCCCTGCTGATATGAAGTCATGATGGAAAGTTCTCAGCCTGGGTTTCATAGGAGGTTCAATCTGATGTGCTAAAAGTTGCATCTCTTGTCATTTGTTGTTTAAGCCTTGACTGCCTTAGAAAAATCTGGAGTAGAATAAATTGAATTTTGGCCTCTGGTGTATTTATGGTTTTAGGCTAAGAATTATGTTTGGCATTAGAGTTTCAGGTTGAGTTAGACTCAACTCTTTCTGATTCTTAGGAGACAATAATTTTTTAAAAACATTTTATTAGGGGCTCATACAACTCTTATCACAATCCATACATATACATACATCAATTGTATAAAGCACATCTGTGCAGTCTTTACCCTAATCATTTTCAAAGCATTTGCTTTCCACTGAAGCCCTTTGCATCAGGTCCTCTTTTTTTTTTTAAGGAGCCAATATATTAAGGATTGAGACGACATTGAAATAGGTAAAAGAAGTACATGTCGGAAAGAGATCAACGGGAGTGTATTGGACACGTCTCCCACGTCACATCAAATTCCCTCAGCCTTACTTCAGACTTCAGTTACGGTTGTATCAAGCAGCTTGCGGGAGACTCTGAATAGCTTTGTGTGCAGACAATCTGTTAATGTCTTGCCTGAATTGTCACCATAAACCCGTCCAGGATCTGTTACGATGAACTTAGTGCACCATGTCCTCAGGTGTCTACTTGCTTGACAGAATGGCTAGCACAGCAGAAAGGGAGGAGTGAGACCTGTGACTCATGGAGGAGCTGACTTGATAATGCAACCTATGGGGTTCCCCTTCTTCCCAGTGGTTCTTAAGTAAAACAGATGCACTCATAGTTTTTGTTTTTTTCCCCAAGAACTGATTTCAGGGAAACGTGAACCTAATACAATCAGAGAGAGAATAGAGCAGAAGGAGGCAGACATGGATTTCAGAAAGTCAAGTAGTCATTAGAGATAATTAAATTACATAATTATTCAACTTCATCTACAAATTAATTCAATAAGTATCATATATTATACAGTAGTTGGCGTTGCTCTGTGCCATCAAGTTGGTTCTGACTCATAGTGACCGCATGGACCATAGAACAAACCCCACTGGTCCTGCATCGTCCTCACAATTGTCATGCGTGAGCCCAACGGTGTAGCCACTGTGCCAATCCATCTCCTTGACAGTCCTCTTTGCTGTCCTTTTACTTTACCAAGCATGGCACCCTTTCCAGGGAATGGTCTCTCCTGACCAGACCCAAAGCACGCAAGACAAAGTCTCACCACCCTTGCTTCTAAGGAGCATTCTGGCTGTACTTCTTCCAGACAGTTTGGCGTGTTCTTCTGGCAGTCCCTGGCACTTGCACCATCATTCACCAGCACTGTGACTCAAATGCTTCTTTTCGTCTCCAGTCTTCTTTATTCACCACCCAACTCTCACATGCACATCAGGTGATTGAAAATGCCATGGCTTGGGTCAGGCACGCGGTGGTACTCACAGTGACATCCTTGGTTTTCAAAACGTTAGAGACTGAATGTGGATGATTTCCCGAATGCAGTGTATTCTTTGATCTTGAGTACTTCTTCCACGGATGTGGAATGTAGATAAAGGCAAGATGAAATCCTGACAACTTCAACCTTTTCTCTGTTTTTCATAATGTGACATGATGTTTGGCTCAGTTGTGAGGACTTTGGTTTTCTTGACACTGAGCTGTCATCCATACTGAAAGCTGCCATCCTGGATCTTCTTCAGTAAGTTCTTCATGTCCTTCCACTTTCAGTAGGCAACGTGGGGTCATCTGCTATTGCAGGTGGTTAATAAATAGTTCTCCAAGTTTGGTGCTGTGTTCTTTTCATGCAGTACAGCTTCTTGGATTATATGCTTAGCATACAGATTGAATAAGTGTGGTGAAATGATACCGCCCTGATGCACATCTTTCTTGAGTCTAAACCCCTCAGTGTTCTCTTCTGTCCCAACGAATGCCGCTTTGTCCCTGGACAGATTTACCAGGAGCCCAATGAAGTGTTCTGGAATTCTCATTTTTTTCTCAAAGTTATCCATGACTTTTTATGATCCACACAGTTGAATGCTTTGGTCAAGTCAGCGAAACTCAAGTGTGCTTCTCTCTGCTATTCCACGGCAAAACGCTGGCCTTGTTTTTATTGTTGATGTTGACCTTTCAATTTCTCTTCCCACAGATGAATTAATTTGATTCCTATGTATTCGATATGAAGTTCACTTGTGTTGTTATCATTTATGTTGTTGAAAAAGTATTTTCAATGGCGAAGTTGTTGGTCTTGTAAAGTTTTATCATGTGATCTACATCTTCATTTCTATCACCAAGCACATATTATCCAAATACTCTTCCTTCCTCTGTTTCCTACTTTCATATTCGAACCACCATATATAATCTAGTATATATTTGGTTGCATGATTCATCAATTTCATACTAAATTAAATGGTAGAATTCTTCAATTTCTTCATCACTAGCTATAGTGGTACATACATTGGAATAATGTATGAACTGGATTTCCTTGAACATATATAGATATTATCCCATACAGATGGCATTGTACTTCATGATAGATCTTGAAATGTCCTTTATAACAATGAATTAATGCCAATTTGCATTTAATTGTATCCAATAGTCATTTCCAACATAGTAAAACATATGATTATTTGATTCAAAGTGGCCAAGACCCATTCATTTCAACTCACTAATGCTTAGGATACTTATTTTTATGTGTTTTTTATTGCATATTTTTACTATTTTAAAATTTCCTACATTCATTCATGCATCCCATGTTCTGATTAATAGATGTGTGCATCTGTTTCTTCTCATTTTGAATGGTACCCCATCATCAAATAAACTTTCCGAAGGCTAACTCCCTCCAGGTCGGTAAGATCGCCTGGACTTTGAGAAGGCAGCGCTTTCTCAGTTGTATTTTGATTGCCTTCCAACTTGAGGGGTGTTTTCCAGTTCTGTAATCCAACAACATTCCATCACTATTCATAAGGTTGTTAGTATATCTGATAGTGTTCAACTGCTACCCAGAAAGTTTTCCATGGCTCATCCATGTGAAGGGGGCAGCCTAATCCTTTTCAGCAGTTTGTGCTTCCTTTGGATGCTGCACAGAAACTTATTCACTTTGGATGACCAGGCTGGTTTTTGAAATATGGGTGATGTAACTGATAGCACCACAGCAACACGAATGCCCCACAGTATGACACACTGACAGATCAGTAGTGGACAAGCTGACAGACAAATAATGTTTATTAATGCCTCACTAAATCATAAATAATACACACAGGGGCAGCTACGTCATTGGCAGGGGTGAATGAAAAATACAAATCAGAGACCCTTATAAGGAAAAACATATTAAGAATCTCAACAGAGTAAAACCTGAACACTAAATTTAATGTGGGTTTTCTAAAAAAGAGATCCCTTGGGAATGAATTAGGGACCATTCCTAATTGGCTTAATGACCATTAAAAGTACTTTTGTGTTTGTGTTTCCCTTGAATGTGAAGGGCATGGTGAATGTCCTAGCCCTGTGCAATTCATTTGTTTAAGACTCGTCTAACAGCGGCTAGCCTCCTTCTTCTACTCAGTAATCATAAACCTCTGCAGCTACCAGTCTTTTTGTTTAAAGCTTGTTGGTGTTAGGAACTGCTGATTTACATCCAATCAATAGGGACACAATGTACAACAGAATGAACCATCGCCTGTGACTGTGCCATCTTGACAATCATTATGTTTGAGGCCGTTTTTGAAGCTTTTGTGACAATCCATCCCACTCAGGATCTCTCTCTTTTCTTCTTCTTTTTATTTTTACTGACCCTCTATTTTACCAAGCTTGATGTGCTCTAAGGACTACATCCTTCGGATAACATGTTCAAAGGTAAGTGAGATGAAGTCATGTTATCCTTGCTTTGGATAAGCACCTGATTATACATCCTCCCAATTTTGTTTTCTCTAGGATCATTTGAAATCTTCTGTTTTATGTAATTATGTTCCTTCCATTTACTTTAGCTATTCTACATTCAAGAGCAAGTTTCAGGTCTAGTCTGACCTCCAGTTTGATCATCTAATTTTCTCTCTGTGCAATGATCCCTTCAACGTTATGTCTGATGTTCTTGATGTCACCAACAACCTTTCTGATGTTTGTTCCTTAGTTTTCAATGTGTCAAATCTATTCTTGAAATGTCCTCTAAATGTGAGTGGGGTGTGCTCCAGGTTATATCCTCTTGTGGTCTTGTTTTAACTTTTTTTAAGCTTCAACTTAGGCTTAAATATGAGGGGGGTTGATGGTCTGTTCTGAGTTGGCTCCTGGTCTTGTTCTGCTATTAAGTTTCTCTGTCATCTCTTTTCACAGATGTAGCCAACTTCATTTATGTTTATTCAATCCAGTGAGTGCCATCTGCCTAGCTCCCATTTATGTTGTTGGAAAAAAGATATTTGCGGTAAATAATTGATCTTGCAAAATATTATCTCATGATTTCCAGCATCATTTTTGTCACCAAGGACATATTTTCCAAGTGCTGATTCTTCTTATTTTTCAGCATTCACATTCCAATAACCAGTAATTATCAAGAAATTGCATGTTTGATCAATTTCAAGCTGCAGAAGCTGGCAAAAATCACGAAAATCTTCATTTTTGGCATAATGGATGGTCTGTAAATTTTTCTTATTAACCAGTCTTCCTTGTAAGCATATGGAAGATACTTAAAATAAACCAAATAGATGCTCAAGTACCTCTTGAGTGCCTTTCAAGAAAGGCTCTATTGTAGACACATAATATAAACATATTACTGCACTCAGGGAACTCACAAAGTAGTAACGAAATAACAAATGATTTTATATGAGGACTTACAGAGACATAACACAGAAAAACACCTACCCAGCATGCACTTGAGCAAAGATCAACTGAAAAGCAGAGGGTGTAACAGCAATGGAAGTTTTCTGGAAGGCCCGTGATCTGAAGTGAAGTTGGAAGGTTTATTTGGAGTTGTTTGCACTGTGGAGACTTGGGGTGGGGCTAGTCATTGTAGGCACTGGATATGGGAGTTGGGGTGAATACATGAAATATATTAGGGTTCAGTTTTGGGGAGAGTCATGGGACATAGGCTAGGGATGTGGATGTGGAGGCGCTTCCTCTTTGTAAAAAATACTTTATCTGTATCTGAAATACTGATCTATCACATAACATATTAGTTGTCACTGTGCTAACCTTAGGTATGAGAAAAAGTTTATAATTTATATAATCATTATAATTTCATAGGAGAGAAAAGACACACTTGGAATGCTTAAATCCCAAAATAAGATAGCACAGGTAAATTGTCAAATTAGTGGTATGTATAATAACTGTAATTAGAGAAGTGACTTATTCTCTCCAGAGTGGGAGAAACATCTATTATTAATTAGAAGTGAGTGCTATAACTTTGTCTATGCCTTGCAGATGATCCTTAAATTCACACAGGCTTTTCTTACTTTATTTTTCTAGATGAGGATAATAGTTGACTATGACAAGAAAACAAATCCAAGGTTAACAATGTTGGTATTAAAGCTTTAATTCAGTTACAAGTGTTTTCAAATTCAATCTTTGTCTTGTTATTTTGTAGACTGTTTGGCAATGCGATGACACAAACAATAAGTATATTTATCATGGCGAGGTCTTGGGAACCAGGGTCTTGTTGTGACAAGTCAAATTATGGTTCTAAAGGGGGGAAAATGCACTTGTGAAGTCATTTGCTTAGTAGAGTTACTTTCTGGTCCAATTAAAACCAACTCATTGTCATCGAATGGATGAGTATTCATAACAATGGTATAAGACATGGTGGAATTACCCCTGTGAGTTTCTGAGATTGTAAGGTGCTGTTGGTGGTTTTGAACTGCTGAAATTTTTTGTGGATCTCAGCCCAAGGCTGTAACTACTTCACCACCAGGGCTCCTTGACTTTCTGGTAGAATTCTAAAATTTTTGCTCACTAGTATGTAGGTGTAGTTGCCATCCAGTGGGAGGTCAGAAAAAAGATGATTAACTTGTAGCTGCTGAAACAATGAACCACCTGTGCTGGGGGCTAAAGAGCATAGTCTCAGGTGACATCAAGGCCAGTTGAGTTGTCCATAGTCCACAGAGAAAGGACCTACAAAACCAATATTTAGCATCCTACTTTGGTGGCTAGTGACTGCGGCCTTAAAAGTTTGTGAGCAGCCATCTGAGGTGCACCTACTGGCCTCTCTTCATAAAGAGCAACAAAAAGTAAGGAAGTCAACGATGGGAGGAAACAATTAGTCCAGAGATTAGTGGTCAGCCCAGCCTCTATAAGCCTGATACCAGAAAAATCAAGACAGCTCCTTCCTGGCTACCACTGTTGACTGCTCTTAAAGGACGCACAATAAAGAGTCCTGGATAGAGTGGGAGAAAACTGTTGACACAAAACTTAAAATCATAAAAAGGACCAGATTTACTGATCTGACAGAAATGCCTGGAACCCGAACTTGATGAAATTTAGTCAGTCTTCAGGCTGAGATCTGAATTCACCTCATGATTCAATTCTCGGTCAAACAATTGTCAGGTCTAGAAGGTGAACAATAACTTCAGGAAGGTAAGCACTTCTTAGAAATATCAAACATATAAAATCAAAAGGACATTGTTTTCCAGGGTAAAATCTTAGAAGCTGGGAATGGATAAGAAATAAGGATGGCTGGAAATAGGAAACATAGGATGGAAGTGTGAATCGCACTGTTCGATTGCAGAGACTAGAGTTAATGTTGCCAAATAAAATGTATAGGAATTACGAGTTTGGACTGCAAAGTTCCACTCACGTCACAATTGAAAGTTGTAAAAAGGACAAACTCAGAAACAGATAAAAAAACAAACAAAGAAAAGTAAAGAAAGAAAGAGATTTAATTTTAGGGTAAGACAACTAGAAGACCTACCGTACTTCAGAAGAAAAAGCTGCTTCATATGATTTTTAAAAACAATTTATTAGGGGCGCATACAACTCTTATCACAGTCCATACATATACATACATCAATTGTATAAAGCACATCTGTACATTCTTTGCCCTAATCATTTTCTTTTTTTTTTCTCCTCTTCTTTTTTTTACATTTTATTAGGGACTCATACAACTCTTATCACAATCCATACATATACATACATCAATTGTATAAAGCACATCCATACATTCCCTGCCCCAATCATTCTCAAAGCATTCGCTCTCCACTTAAGCCCTTTGCATCAGGTCCTCTTTTTTTCCCTCCTTCCCTGCTCCCCCCTCCCTCATGTGCCCTTGGTAATTTATACATCATTATTTTGTCATATCTTGCCCTATCCGGAGTCTCCCTTCCCCCCCTTCCCTGCCGTCCTTCTCCCAGGGAGGAGGTCCCATGTGGATCCTTGTAATCAGTTCCCCCTTTCGAACCCACTCGCCCTCCACTCTCCCAGCATCGCCCCTCACACCCTTGGTCCTGAAGGTATCATCCACCCTGGATTCCCTGTGCCTCCAGCCCTCATATGTACCAGTGTACTACTTCTGCCCTATCCAGCCCTGCAAGGTAGAATTCGGATGATGGTAGTTGGGGGAGGAAGCATCCAGGATCTGGGGGAAAGCTGTGTTCTTCATCGGCACTACCTCGCACCCTAATTGACCCATCTCCTCTCCTGAACCCCTCTGTGAGGGGATCTCCATTGGCCGACACTTGGTCCTTGGGTCTCCACTCTGCACTTCCCCCTTCATTCAATATGGTATATACATATACACACATATATCTTTTTTTTTTTTTTTTGCATGATGCCTTATACCTGGTCCCTTTGGCACCTCGTGATCGCACTGGCCGGTGTGCTTCTTCCATGTGGGCTTTTTTGCTTCTGAGCTAGATGGCCGCTTGTTCACCTTCAAGCCTTTAAGACCCCAGACACTATCTCTTTTGATATCCGGGTACCATCAGCTTTCTTCACCACATTTGCTTATGCATCCATTTGTCTTCAGTGATCCTATCATGGAGGTGTGCAGTCAATGATATGATTTTTTTGTTCTTTGATGCCTGGTAACTGATCCCTTCGGGACCACTCAATCACAAGGCTGGTGTGTTCTTCCATGTGGGCTTTGTTGCTTCTGAGCTAGATGGCCGCTTGTTTATCTTCAAGCCTTTAAGACCCCAGTCACTATCTCTTTTGATAGCTGGGCACCATCAGCTTTTTGTGTTGGGTTAAGTTAATCAACACTTTATGCTCCTTTGTTGTGGGTATCCATCTTGTTAATGTGAGAGATACAGTAATGTAACACACAAACCCATTTAAACAACTTAGTCTTTGATTGGAAATGGAAACTCAATACACGTGAAAGAGTTGTCATTCTTAGGTGCCATTGAGTGGATTCTGACTCATAGTGACCTATTTTCAACAAAACAAAACACTGCCTGCTCCTGCACCATTCTTACAATTGTTCTTTGGTTGCAGTCAATAGTTGCAGCTCATGGTAGAGCAGTGGTTCTCAAACTTCCTAATGCCTCCACCCTTTAATACACATCCTCATGTTGTGGTGACCCCCAACCATAAAATTATTTTCAAGGCTACTTCATAACTGTAATTTTGCTGCTCTTATAAATCATAATGTAAATATCTGATATGCAGGATGTATTTTCATTCTTACAAGTTGAACACAATTAAAGCATAGTGATGAATCACAATATGTAGTTATACGTTGTGAAATATTTATATCTAATTGCAAATAAATGAAATGTTGTCTTGAAGCATGGGGTAGGATGGACAATAATCCACGCAGGGTACTCGTATGTGGGCATAATTGCATGTGGGCAGACCCGCCTGGAGATGGATAGAGGAGCGGTGTCTCGATTCCTAAGACCACTGGAAATATGTGTTTTCCAAGGGTCTTAGGCCACCCCCGTGAAAAGGTCGTTTGACTCCCAAAGGGGTCACGACCCACAGGTTGAGAACCACTGCTGTAGAGCCTACTGTGTCAGTTCATCTTGTCTTGGGCCTTCCTGTTCTTTGCTGCCCCTCCACTTTACCAAGAATGATGTCTTTCTCCATGAACTGGTCTCTACAGGTGTGTCCAAAGTATGTGAGATCAAGTCTTTCTGTCCTTGCCTCTAGGGAACATTTTGGCTGTACTTTGGACTTCTTCCATTGGTTCTTGCTCATATGTTACTTCTTGAAATGGTGAAATGTTGGTTCAAACATTTTTGGTACAGTTGCTCTGTGTAGTCTTTCTATCTTCTTTAGATTCTTCCTGCATTATTGAATAATTTGCCCAATAGAATCTTCTAATATTGCAACTCTAGGCTAGAATTTTTTTCTTGAGTTCTTTCAGTTTAAGATCTGCTGAATGTGTTCATCATTTTTTGTTTTCTAACTCTAGGTCTGTGTATATTTCATTATACTATTTTACTTTGTTTTCTAGAGCTGCCCTTTGAAATTTTCTGTTCAGCTCTTTGACTCCATCATTTCTTGCTTGTGCTTTAGCTACTCAGTGTTGCTGAAGACGTTTCAGAGTCTCTTCTGACACCCATGCTGATCTTTTCTTTCTACCCTGTCTTCCTAACCTTTGGCTTTCTTCATTAGTGATGTTCTTGATGTCATACCACAGCTCTTTAGGTCTTCTGTCATTAGTGTTTAAAGCATCAACTCTGTTCCTGAAATGTTCTTGAATTTTGGGTGGTCATACGTTGGTTCTTGTGGACTTGTTTTCACTTTCTTCAACTTCAGCCTGAATTTACATATGAGCGATTGATTGATGATCTGCCCTGTAGTCATCCCCTAACCTCATTTTAGCTGCTGATAATTGAGCTTCTCCATGGCTTGTTCCCCCAGAGTTAGTCAATTTGGTTTCTGTGTTTCCATCTGGAGAAGTCCATGTGCATACTTAAACATTTTGTGTTGTTGAAAAAAGGTATTGGAGGAGAAGAACTTGTTGAGCTTACAAAATGCTATCATGCTATCTTAAGTTTTGTTCCTATTGCCTAGACCAGGGGTCCTCAAACTTTAAAACAGGGGCCAGTTCACTGTCCCTCAGACACGTTGAGGGTCAGACTATAGTTTTTTAAAAAAAAAATTATGAACAAATTCCTAAGCACACTGCACATATCTTATTTTGAAGTAAAAAAAAAAAAAACAAACGGGGCAAAAACACCCAGTGGGCCGGATAAATGTGTGGGCCGCGGGCCATCGTTTGAGGTCGCCTGGCCTAGACCGTGTTTTCCAACTATTGTTCCTTCCTCTTTATTTTTATGCACCTTGAATGCATGTTTGATAAATTTCAGATGGAAGAAGTTGGTAGAATTCTTCAATTTCTTATCACTAGTTTTAGGGATTGGTGCATACATTTGAATAATAGTTATATTGCTTGGCTTTCCTTGAAGTCAGACACATGCCATCCTATCGCAGACAGCACTGTAGTTCAAGGTAGATCTTGAAATGTCCTTTGTGACGATGAATCCAACACCATTCCTCTTGAAGCAGCATTGCAAACCATATGATTTTCTGATTCAAAATGGCCAACACCAGTCCATAGCAGCTCACTAATGCCTGCAATATTGATCTTGATTTGTTCCATTTTATTTTTAATTACCTCTAATTTTCCTAGTTTCATACTTTGTACACTCCAAATTCCAACCATTAATTGATATTTTCAGTGTTTCTTCTCATTTTTAGCCATGCCACTTTAGAAATGCATGTCCTGAAGTCTTTACTCTGGCATACTTCATGACATGCATGTCACTAATTTCATTATGGTTGGCTGTACTTGAAGAAGGCCACTTTGCCTTTGTCATATTTTCAGTGCCGACGGACCAGCAGGGCTCATCTTCTGCTACTATTTCTTACAATGCTCTGGTTCTGTTCATTAGATTTCCAATAGAGACAATGCTTTGATGTTCTTCATAAGGCTGTCAGGACTAGGTCCTCCAAAGTGAATAGCCTATCCCTTCTTTGTAATTTATTCTCAGACCTGACAATCTGCTGCAACCTATTCACTTTGGGTGACACTACTACTATTGGAAATACCAGTGACAAAGCTTTCAGCGTCACAGCAACACACAAGCTTCTAGAGTACAACACACTGACAGACAAGTGCTTGTTTGAAAGAGTAACAGCAAAAGTCTATTTGTTTTTAAATAGTAGGGTTCCACTGCTATTGAGCTGATTTCAATTCGCAGGAAGAATAGAATTTTTTCTGTTTCCAAGACAGTAAATCTGTATAGTAACAGACAGCCTAGTTGTACCCTTGGGGTGGGTTTGAATTGCCAACCTTGTAATTAGCAGCTCAATACTTAGAGTCATGGGAAGACACCTTTAAGAAATGTATGCATATAGATAGAAGATATTTAGAGAAATAATAGCTTCATATCTTGACAGTTTGTTTAATAATGGCGTCTAGGATTGTGTAGCAATATTTTTGACTTATCCTTCTTATGAACAAAATAATCTAACTGAAACTCATTTTATAGTCATATAGAAAATAGGAATATATGAAAGTGTTAACAGTAAAAGATCTCCAACATAATCATGATTGTTCAGACAAAATTCTGTAGGGAAATGAAATGGAATCGTGAGTTCAAGAAGCAAAAGGAATGAAGCAAGAAACAGGTTGTTCATGTAATTTTTGATGGAGGCCATCAAATTTCTATGGTAATTTTCCATTGGATACATTTTAATGAGCTGGGTAACAGTTTTATTTAAACATGCCAACATTTGCAATATGTCTGAAATTACATTATTTGCAAGTACTTACAGACATGTTTAAACATTTTAGATGTCAATTTTAAAAAATGTGTGAGGAGTTGTATAGCTTTTAAAAATTGTTTCAGGAGGTATATAAGCCAATATGCTTAAATGGGCTGGTCTTGAAAAATACATTTGCATGCCACATCCATTGTCTTTTGCTTAGATTTTATGTTTTCCATGCTTAAAAATAGCAAGGTTTTCCTAAAACAACAACAACAACAAAACACCACTTTTGTCACAGGATTTAGGACAATATCAGTGATTTCATCAGGAGGTAATTGGAAGGGGTTGATGGAGCTGGGGCTACCAAATTCTCCGTGGGGATGCTGTTTGAGATCAGCAGAGGTGTAACGGGGAAAGAGGCGAGAATCGGGGACACATGGCAAATAGGATGACTGCTGCTGTGCTTATCATTTGACACTTTCCGTTTATTGTCCTTTTCAGCTATTTGTCTCGCCAGGGTTTTAGAGTGTGCCTTCCAGACGAATGCTTAGCTTTGGGGGAGACTGGCTTTGCCTTACACTTATTATTCTTATTACCCCCTCCAAATAGTTAATATAGTACCTAGCCCACAATGATGCACAGTGTACTTTCATATCCCGCAAATATTCATTTGAGTCGGAGCACTTAACCTGACGAACAATGAACGAGTTAAAGGGAGAGGATAAGATGAAAAGATACCCTGATTGACAGCAAACAAGTTTAGGCTAATGATGGAGTGGATAACAGAAAGTAGAGTTTTTGAATAAGGAGCTTATTTGGATATAGGGACTACGAGTTTAAGTCAGGGCTGCCGCTGGCCTCTAGAGGATTTTAAGCAAATTAGAAAAAGGTCCCTTCTATAGGTCAATCCTCTCTGGGTTGATCGATCACATAGTTATGAGAAGAAAACAAAACACAAATTAAAAACCCATCCTTCATATGCATGCAGCCCCATGTCACGGCCCAGGTCAGGCAAGTAAGTAGCGACGTTTCCCCCTCGACCCAGGGCCTTTGTGCAGTGCACGGATTGTGTAACTGTTGCCATCTCTGCATAAATAGATCCTTGTTGTTTACCCGACTTTATTTATTGGCAGGCCAAGGATATTTAAATTAGTCAACTAAACACTAACTCAGATCTTTTGACTAAGTCTGGCAAAGTGAGGTTTACCATCATGAGTACTTTCCCCTGAAACATGGGTTCCGTTTCTTTCCTTTCTCTCCTCCAAGCACAGAAGTTTGTGAATGGATTAAGTATCTTGGGGAGTTATCTGTCTATTGTTAGTGTACATTTTAGGAGTTCTTCAGTCGCTCTCAGTTCAGTACATCTGGTCTTTTTTATGCATTTGAATTTTGCTTTACATTTTTATCCCATTCTAAATGGGGCTTTTTTATTGTGTCCCTGTCAGAGCTGTCAGTCTTGGTAGCTGGGCCGTCAGTTTATTTCTATATTTTTGCTTGGTTTCAAAGCAGGCTTTATCTTGACTGCTGAGATGGCTCAGAGGCCACATCTGACATCTTTGGGAAAAGGATCCAACTCCACATCTGCTCAGGGCTGAAGGTCATGGGCAGTGGTCAAACATGCTCCACCTTCCACCCTTGCATACCCGATTCTGGCCCACCTGTCCCCTCCACTGCCGTCTACCTCTCTGCCGGGATCAGGAATCCTTTACAGTGGCCACGCAGAACTCACAGATCACCTCCATGACTGTGGCACTTTATCAGGGAAATTACCACAAGGCCAGTTCAGAAAACATTAAGGATGTTATCTTTTGTCCACAGTAACACGTTTCCCCAGTCAGAAGCCAAGTAAGTGTCTCTCTAGTCCTCAGTGTCTTTGCCATGTGGTACCTTGGCTTCTGGAGCCATGGATTTCCAGGAACTTCAAGGATGAAGAATCACCCTAAGAGTAGCTTGGAAATCCCTTCCTGACATGGCAGAGACGGTGGGCTCCTTGCTAAATGGAGACCAGTGGCCAAGGCAAGGAGATCGGCAGACTGAGCAGAGGCACAGTCTCTACATTATAAGACCGTCGGGCAGTGCATCTGGCAGGTTTCCCGGCTCACAGAGGCCAAAGCCGAGGTCCCTCATGACTGAGTGGTTGAGGACCAGAGAGAGACTTGGCTGACACTCCTGCTTGAGATAATTTTGTTCTGGTGGTTATTTATTGGGCTACTAGTTGCAAGATCAACGGTTCAAAACCATTAGCTGCTCTGCAGGAGAAACACGAGGCTTTTCTATTGAGTTGGTTTCGGATCTAGCTTTTTTATACGCAGGGATGGCTTTGGTGGAGGAGTGGTTGTATGTTCAGCAGACCTGAATTGAGGAAACACAGGGTGACGATTTGACTCATACCCTCTAGTAAGGTGGAGAATCAGAACACATCCTACTTTAACCCTGCCCTCTGGTGTAACTGTGCACTCTCTCCAAAATGGGACTGTAATCACAGGTATAGAGGCTAGACTTAATATTACATTACAAAAGATTATGGATAGAAGAGCCATGTTAAGAAATTTAACTTTACCTCATCGAACAAAAAAAATGTCTATCAAGATGAAATGATCTGTCTGCGTTTCCTGCTGAATTCATGTTCAATTCTGTTCTCAGCTAGCGAGGAATATCAGAGCCATGACTGCCTCCAAATACATACAGCGTACATGCATGTCACCTCATTGTCACAATGACATCCCTAATTGCTTTCTTGCTATGTCAAAAATTCTCAGCAATGCAAGTATTAGATTATCCTAAAAGGATCGCCCTTTATGGAGCTTGATCCTAAGGAACAAAGCTATGCAGTTGTTTACCTGTCCGTTCAGCTAGCATACTCTTCATTTAGATTTAGGTATTGAGATTGGGGCAGGAGAAGGATGGCGGAAAGCTAGACTCTTTCTCCATCCTTGGCATTCAATGTGGCGAAGGAGAAAGACATATCCAAGAGTCATACAACGCACTGCACTGCACATCTCTACAATACAAGACAATGCATGTTTGTGTTTTGGGGGGACACCAAGCATAATTGTGTGGCACAAACTCCAGGGAAAGCCAATTATGCTTGATGGGGAAGGCTTCCCAAAGAAAATGCTTTGCAACTTGAATGTTGAAGAAGAGCAGGTGTTTTCTCATGGACTGAATGCTGGATATGCTCTGTGAAGCTCCCATCAATCTGCTATCCAATCTTCTCTGGCTTTTTCCTCCAGAAGCTGGCCTCTATGGATTACATGGATGGGTGAAGTAGTTCGTTTATGTGTCAACCTGACCGATACACACATGTGGGGTTAATTGAAAGGCGGAGGGATAAATGGCTCAGTGAGCCTCGCCTTTCTAGTTCTTAGATCTCTTACTTTGTGATGGTTGCATCAGGGTGCAGCTGCCTTAGCCAGTTCCCTGCTTTAGCTGGCAAGGCTCACTTCCTGCAAGACATCCCCAAGGAGAAGTTACGTGGTCCTACCCCTATGCAGCCCTGGGTGCTGGAGCAGCTGTGTGGAAAGCCCTGCCAGTGCTTAGATGCTTATGCATTCACTGATTCAGCTTTCCTTCTGCAGTCTGCATCATAGTGTGTGTTTTGTGAGATGGAGGAGGACTTCGTGGATTGGTGTAGGACATAGGGTGAATGAGTTAATGTTGGACTTGTGGGTTTGGGCAGCACTGGGTTGGGATGTTTCTTGATGCGCACTTACCCTTTATAGAAAACTCTGTCTTACACATGTGAATTTCTGTGGATTTGTCTCCCTCGCACCCTGGCTTCCCTTGTATTTAGCTAATGGCAGCCCTGAGAAGAAATGAAAGACAGGAGGAGAGTAGGAGCATGGGGTGGCATTGGTTTCCCAGATCTCACTTTGCTGGGCTTTGTAGCCCTTCCCAAGGTGGCAGGTCTCCACAGCTCTCTCTTTTTGGGTTTAAGGGACTATTTCCTTTGTCCCTTCAGAGCTTGAAATTGAACTTCTACCCATCCCAGCTCGCCCCAGGGTAATGCAATATCTCTTTGGGTTTATCTACACCCTGCCCACATGTTTGTAAATAGTCCCTTCATTAAACCCATCACAAGTCATCCTAATTTGAGTCACCATCTGCTGCCTGCTGGGACCCCGACTGATACAGACTGTAAATTATATGAGGATGTATCTGTCTAATTCACCCAATAAATGTTAGCTATTTTTAATCCTGCACAGCGGTAATATTCTGAAATGTAAGCAACATTTCCTCTTCCAATATTGCCTATTATCACGTTGCTGTTACCAATCAGAGCAGCTAGGCTTCTGGTTTCTCAGCTTCCTGGGAAGGTTTGTTATAGCCCTAGCAGAAAGAAAAAAAAAGTTGTATCTAAAATAAGTTACCTTCAAAGTACCTAAGGCTTGTGGAAAGTCATGAAAGCTAGCATTATATTTGACTGAGAAGGCAGATTCATATAATCTTAGCTAGTGACTTTCTCACAAGGGACATTGTACCATGACCCCCCTTCCCCTCTACTCCCACCTAAATGTTAAGCCTTGGGTCGAGAGAGCAGCAGAACTTCTGCTAAGCACTGAATAGCCAGGTAAAGACAGGGTTATGCTCAGGGGCATGCTAAGCTTCCAGGGGGGGAAATCAGGGGGAAACATGGGATCCTGGAGGAGCCTCTATGGTAATTATTTTTTATATTTTTCAAATATATTTTGGACCATATGAACATATTAAAATAATTTAATGGTTCATCTTTAGTATATAAATTATGTTAAGGTTTATCAAATATGGCATAAAGAAAATAGATAAGAAGTGGGAAAATCACATAGGACAGTGGGATAATCTAATCCATGCTATCTTCCTTCTTTTCTTCCCTGATCAAAGATGTGTTGTTTAGCCATGATAGTCTGACTTTCAAATCCAAAGAAGGGAATGGTATCAGAGTTTAAATTGTGAGATTGGCTTGCAGAGGCTATGGATGACAGTGGAAGCCCAAGATAACATTTTCAGGATCTACATGGGGAATAAGCCTCTGGTGAGTTCCCTCTGACCATAATTGAGGGATGAGAATAAGCTGGTTAGCAAACAGAGCATTGTCAAGAGGACTCCAGTGTATTAAAATGATAAATCTGACTTGAATGGTTAAAATCTTGTCATTCAATCTCCCTTTTGATACCTGTTGTGCTTGAACTGTTTCTTAATATTTTCTCTCTCTCCCCGTGTGTGTGTGTGTGTGTGTGTGTATCTCTCTGTAAAATTTTGTTGTTGGTAGCCTTCCTGACTCCACTCTTGTTATGTATTTTGCTGTATAGGAAACCCACAATGGATGAATTTATAGAGACAATACTTAGAATGGGGGTTCCTGAGGGTATGACAGGGGAAGTGGGGTGTGGTAATGGAGCACAGCTAACAAGGAGTACAGAAAGAAGAAAATGTTTTAAAACTGATTGTGGTAGTGATTGTACAACACTGCTTGATATGGTTGAACTATGGAATGGTATGATGCCTGGATTAGGTCCTAATAAAACAGATTAAAAGAAGAAGAAGAGTGGGTAAGAGAGCATTGTAGTGTTTGTGGTTCATAGAACAAAGCTCCAAACCAAACACACTGCCATTAGGTTGATTCGGCCTCCGAATCTGTAATACTGACCCAGTGGATTTCTGAGACAGTAATTGTTTATGGCAATAGAAAGTCTCAGCTTTCTCCCTTAGAGTAGTTGGTGGGGTTTGAACTGCTGACCTTGCAATTAGTAGCCCAAAGCATAACCCTCTACACCACCAGTGCTCCTCTGGCTCATGTATCAACAGTTATTTTCCATTTAATTTGAGAATTGTGACTACAAAGTTCCAATTCGTATGTAACATCTCAGTGAACTAGGGCAATTACACCTATTTATAAGGCTCTTTGATGTTAAAGGCAGATAGGAACTAGTAAATAAAGCTGAGGTCAGGCTTTATTATGGATTCTATTTATTCATATAATATGACAGTAATCCTTGACTGTCATTGACCACCTGCTATGTGTTCTTCACTCTGCATATATTATTCCTAACCCCCAATACTCTTGAAAACTAGATTTTGCTCCCACTTTACATAGTAGAAAATGGAAGCTCAGAGAGTTCACTTGTTCTTTAGTTACTGCTGTTAGTAGAAAATGAATGTGTACACAACACTATGGGAATAGTTTAATTTTGAAAAGCCCAATTTTCAGAGATAAGGCCTCCGTTTTAGGTGTTTAGGTGTTCACTGCTTGTCAATCATTTGTGGTTCCTTTTTCAGTTAGCACTGTTAGGATTCAAGCTCTGATTCTCTCACATAAAAATTCCGGTCTTTTTCTTCTATAGGATGTTGCTTCTTTATCAGTAAGTGCCACATGCATTCATGCCGGCGGAAATAAGGACAGACTTGTCACACTCACAAAATATGACTCTGAAATTGTTTTTTGATTCTCTGAGATATCTGGTTTGGGAAAAGACAAACACTTGGTGAAAAAATGAAGCGCACTTGCTCTTCTCATATTTCCCTTTCCTGAGGCAGAAGGAAGCTCTGCACCTGGTAGCACAGGGGGATGAAGAAGGAAAGAAAGAAATACACCAACAACATCGAAATGGGAACACAGAGGCCATGCAGTTGCTATGCCTAGATTTGCTCCAAATTGTTTCCGCCAGCCGGTGGGTTTTGTTCCAAAGTTACATTTTGAATTTTATTACATTAAAGGTTTTTTTTCTTATTTCTTTAGCTTTCAAGAGAGGTAGAATAGCTAGTTATTTTAGGAATTGACAAACATCCTTGATAGCATTCCTAATTAATGTTTCAAAGAAGGATCCAAGAGACCCTAATACATACTTGTAGCATATTGTGAACCTTCATTTATGTCTTCCCTGCATACTCCCATTTCCAATGGGATGGTTTGGGATTCTTGGTTGTATTTTGGAGTTTGACTCTTATCTGGAAGTCATTTGTCCTAAACTCTCTAAAGGAACCTATTTGAAACATGATTTAGGTTTAATGTATAATTACAGGCAAAAGTGTGCTAAACTTGGAAGAACACATTTGTGTTCATTCTTAAAATATGTAAATTAGGATATATAGCCTATTAGTTTTTGTTATAAAAAGAATTTTGCAAATGTTATTTTACATATTATAGCTGGGACCAAAGGGGAGATCATTGTACTTGGTGACTTCTCTCTATGTTCTTATGGAATTACTTGGATGACAGAAAACCTTTGAGGCATTTCACTGTTATAACATTCAACTTTTTGGATTGCCCTCTTGAGGAACAAGTAACTATTGGGTCAGAACTGATCTCAAGAGCAAGAAAGTGTAAGAAGTGGAGCAGGCAATGTATGGAGCAAAATAAATAAGAAGAATTTTTTCTCCAAGGAGCCTCCATGTACATTTTTTTTTGGTAAACTATGAACTGGATGAAGGGTTACAGAACAGATAATCAGTTTTACCTTTAACACTTTACATACATTTGTTTCACTCCCCTCATCCCAATTACCTCCTTGTACTATCACTTTTTCCACTTCCTTCTTGTGTCCTGTCTCCATTCTTCCTCTCCCTAACCCTTCTGATCTTTGCCTGTGGGTGCATGCTGCCGTCCTGATCTTAACTGGTTGATTATACTCAGTGAGACACATGTCCCTAGAACTATTGTGCCACTGATAGAAATAGAGGAGCACTGGGGGCATAGTGGGTGATACTTTGGGTTGCTAAATGTAAATTCAGCCATTGGAGCCCATCAGCCACTCTGCAGGAGAGAGATGAGGCTTTCTGCTCCTAGGAAGATCTGCAGGCTTGAGAACCCACGGGGGCAGCTCTCCTCTGCCCCTTAGGATCACTGAGAGTCAGAATGGACTCCGAGGCACTGATTGAGCGTGGTAGATTCATTGATTTGAAATTTGAGCCTCCAGGGTGAGTTCAGTTGAAGACATGAAGGGTGCTCAAGGGGTTAAAAAAAGGAAACAAAATGTGGGGTAGCATCGGACCTCTGCCAGGGTGAAGGAAAACTGAACTGCACATGATTTCACCCAAGGTCTAGTTCTAGGATGCTTCTGTCAGACATACCCCAACCTTCAACCTTCCAGTGTTTCTGAGACCGACTCTCCCTCCTACAGCTCTCTACTTTTCATCTGGGTTCCAGGATTCCCAACAATGGCCACACAGAACTCACAGATGATACTCATGGTTATGTGGTTTATTAGGGGCGCTAACAAGGTCCAGTTCAGGAGAGAAACACTCAGGATACCATTGTTCAATCAGGACCATTCCTTTTCTGCTGTGCCCATAGACAGGCCTTTCTCTGGCCCTCAGACTTTGTCCTGGTCTCTGTCCTGCTGAAGCAATGTCACAAAGCTCTGCTAGGGCTGCTAATAAATGCCCGAAGAGTGTACTACTCTGCTATAAAATTCAAAAGAGAACCACTAAGCTCCAGCTCTTTGAGTCAGCAACAAAACATCTTCTCCAATTAAGTGCACAGTGGCACCCCACTCCACAAACCAGCCTCTGGCCCCAAAGCACTCTGCTTCCCTTGTTGGCAGACTAATCACTGCTTTGTCTCCCGCTCTGGTTCAGATTCTGCTGTTGCTGCTCCCCGGTCACTTCTCAGGTGCCTAAGTTGTCTTCTAGATGAAGGATGTTCAATGTGGTTTCCAAGGATGTGCTTCCCGGGATCTCCTCTCTTACTGGTAGTAAACCCCACCTCCTGCTTCTGAGATGGCTCACGTTATAACCAGCAGGTTGGCAGTCACAATTAGCCCTGTTAATAAAGCACTCACAGCTGAATCATGTCATTCAATCAGTAGATTCTCCTACCTTCTTCCACAGATCCTTCAGGAAGTCTTAAGTCATGTGATGGGAGTTAAAAAGCTGTAGCTATGAGTCATATTAAATAATTTACTGCACTGCAGTGTTCTATCAGTTTGTATATGATCAGGAAGCCTGTTTTTTTTTATGGTTTTGAATTTTGTTCCATATTCCCCCCCACCTTTATCCAGGACATTCTAACGTGATTCCATTCAGAGAATGGAATCTAACCATCTAACTTAACTAGTCAGATCTTCTCCAGCTGTACTTAAAATAATATATCAGATGATTTTATCCATAATATACACTTGGTGTTGTATCATTTCTAGGCCCTCTTCCTAAAGGTTTGAAGTTTTCTTTTTCATATAGAAAGCAACAAAGGAGTCCCACTCCCACACATATCACCAAATAATTTTAATTAAAAAAACTGATACATATTTGATGGCACTGAAACTTTTGTTCCTAAAACTTTGGAATGCAATTTTCCTGCACACATGTTTTATAAATGAGACTCTTGCCTTTATGTAAACAGGAACAATAAAGATGAGCAGATATATGCACACACCTGCTGTGACATGAACTTGATGAGAGGCTCATTCTGCGAAGAGACCGCAAATCAATGTAGAAGGATACAAAGAGCAGCAGGTTTTCAGAATACTTGACATGACTGCAAGGGGGGGTTTTAAGAAGGAAAATATTATTAATGTGTTTTCAGAGAACAACTGAGATAGCTTAATTTAAGTCAGCAGATTCTGTGTTATGATTTTCATGGTGTTTAGAAGTCCACAGGAGCAGGCAGTACACTGAAGTTTAATGGGAGAAGTTTGCCAAAGCAGGCAATCTTGGCTGCTTTGGGATAATAAATGAGTTGGAAAACAAACAAACAAACAAACTTTTCTTTGTGTTTCTTCAGCCCCTTTGGTATTACAGTTTCAAAATTTCTGTAGAATTTTGTGAGATCTTGATATTCTGAGTATGTTAATTTGTAGGATGATATGCAGGAAACTAAGCACATATCTGCTAGTACACATACAGAAGAATGTTCAATCTCATTTCTTGCACAATGTGAAGAAAGAATCCTAACCCAACTAAACTATGTCTTTTCAACATAAGAGGATATGAGAGACATCAATAGAAAGAAATCTTAAAGATTAGGATGCAGTTTTGGAGTTAAAGAATTGGCAATAGAGACTATTTTCTGAAAATGGATCCAACTCATCTTTCCTGAAATGACAACTAAACACTATAATAGGGCAAAGAGACTTCAGCAAGTCTTTATCTTCAAAATCTGCTGTTGGTGACAGTGTAGTTCTTCTATGGGGAAAATAAAGTAAATTGCTCAGATGGGATTAATGTCATGGACTATGTGATATACATATTGATTAAGCTTCAAATTAGAGTGGGGTCTTATAAATGGATTGATTTGAAATAGATGTGCTTTGGAGGGGGACAAGAGCTTTTCTGGGGCTGAATGACACAGTGTATACATTTGTATTTGGTGGTAAATAAAGAAAATAGGAGAACAAGGACAAGAAAAGTAGACGCAGAGGGAAGGTCAGATGAAGAAATGGAGGAATGAAAGTGAATCAGAGGAGATTTGTGAAACACTAGGGGGACAGCAAAGACCTCCTGGAGGGAAGAAGAGAGCGTCAGTCGCTTTACTTTTTGGTCTCCTTTTGACTTTGCATTTTACCATTCCTTGGGTCAGTTAGTATTCTTTTCAGTGACTTTCATGGTCGTCTGAGTGGCTGGTAGGTTTGCTTGCCTGAAACTACTGATGCCTAATACATCATATGGAATCATATTCTTAGTGTGCTTTGAGCCTGGAGTCTCATTGTCAGTGCAGTGCTGCGATAGCGTTAAGCTACTTGATAGATGCGGAGGGACTCGCTCGCACTGCACATGGTTGGATGTATCTGTTTATAGATTTACAAAGGCAGCCGAGCTTCCAACTCGTAATATAGTAGTCGTAATATAAAGTAGTAATATAAAGATTTACCCTATAAGATCAAAGGATGGTTCCTTTTTAAAAATGTTATGTCTAGTTACATTTACTATTTTCTAGTAGTCAAACGAAATTTATGTAAGATGATTTTGAATATAGCCAGGATTGAATCAATGATAGCAAATATGTTATATATACATATATCTATTTTAAAAAATCTCTATTGATTTATATTCATATAGATGACTATAAATATAGAATTATATATATATATTTCTATATTGAGAAGGTATGGAGTTGCCATGAGTCAGAATCAACTACGCAGAATATATATCCTCATATATATGTATAAAAAGGAGCACATACATATGTACATATGCATATATGCTCACATATGTGTGTACATATATGTATATATGTATGTTTGGGTATGTATTCTTTTAAGCATAATACTGTTTGTGACATTTTAGGAAAAAAGCATGGCATTTCCACACTATTAGGCTAGTTTGGTCAAGCTTTGTCCACGAAATCCTATTATCTACTATTGTAGAAGATAAAGAAATTACAAAATTTTAAAAGGAAGCTGTCAAAATGGTTGAAATTGTGTAAAAATTTTAGGAGAATAAATCAGAGGTTACAATAAATTAAAATAAGTCATGGTTAGCAATAGAAATCAGTAAATTAAAGAAAATTGAAGATGAAAGAATTTAAATGAGTAATAATTGGGTCATCAAAATGGTATAATACTTTACTTCAGTGAATACAAATAGGTTTTTTTTTATCACATGCATCTTAAAGTCATTAAAAGGTGTTTTAAATTGTTTGATTATGCTGATAGCTTTGTGTTTCTCTACTTACCTTTAAAGGTTTGATTTTTAAAATCCTGCATCTATTTTTGCACTGATTGCTTGGGCATTAGCTGCTTAAAGTTAAGGAATAAAGTGAGGGAAAGGTTTTTCAAAGGACAGGAACACTGTCTTTGACCTGAAGTAAGCTAGTCACTGGAACTTATAGCTAGTGACAGGATCAAGTTACCAGAAATCAAACTGTGGTTTTGTAGATTTGGCTTCTATAGAAGCCCTGGTGATATAGTGGGTTGTGCACTGGGTTGATAACCTCAACTTCAGGAGTTCAAACCTACCGATTGCTCTTCTGGACAAAGATGAGACTTCCTGCTCCCACGTTGGAAACCCACAGTAGCAATTCTGCTTGGTCTTATGGAGTTGTCACAATGACAGTGAGGTTTTTAGAAAAATACCCACTGTTATCTCCTTGATTCTGAATCAAAGTGACTATAGGGCAAAGTGACTCTCTATAGCTCTACACTGTCCTGTGAGCCAGTAGGAGTCAGACTAATGGCAGTGGGTTTGGTTTGGTTTTGGTTTATGAGTCAGAATCTACTCAGTGGCACACAACACACACCACAACCAATGACCAGAAAGGAGGATATTACAAATGGTTAAGTTCTGAGCTACTAACCAAAAGGTTGGTGGTTCAAATCTCTCCAGAGGTACTGTGGAAGAAAGGCTTGGTGAGTTACTTTTAAAAGGCCATAGCCATGAAAAACTCCAAGGAATAGTTCTACTCTGAGATGACATGGAGTTGCTAGGATTCAAAATTAACATAACATTTCTTTTTCTTTCTTTCTTTTTTAAAATATGGAATATTTGTGTTTGGATGATTTATCAATCATATGAAACACTATTTGCTTCCATGATATTTTCAGGATGTCTAACCCAGGATTTAGTGAGGAGGTAGGAATTTCTTTGTACCATAATTACTCTAATTCTGATTCCTTTCCATGAAGTGGGTCAAGAAAATGTCTGATGAAATTAGCAGCCTAATATGGCTGATGAGAGTCATCCATTTCTACTTTTAAGAGTCTGTCTGTTGATAAGAGTTGAGAATTTCTCTGTAAAATATCTTCAAAGTTAATTTAGAGTGATTGATATTTCCAACTTTAAGTAGGGAAAAAGAGGGCTGAGGTGAGGTGAAAAATTCCAGACCTCTAGTGCTAACACTGAGT
The DNA here is from genome assembly GCF_050624435.1 of Tenrec ecaudatus. NCBI lineage: Eukaryota > Metazoa > Chordata > Mammalia > Afrosoricida > Tenrecidae > Tenrec > Tenrec ecaudatus. The sequence goes on along the minus strand of NC_134544.1, from coordinate 47,981,462 downwards.
CTAGCTCAGGCTCCACTAGTGCATGTGTTCTTTTGGCAGGCTTTACTCATGTCCTCCTCCCATTCTTCATCTACAAGATGAGCAAGTAATAACAAGTGTAAACCAGTGTTCTTGGGGAGCAATCAGTGTTTTCCTCAAGATGAAAAAGAGTTTGTGTATGGAAAGAACAGCATTCTTACTTTAGTTTTAAGCACATGGTGGGCACAAAATAGGCCATTAGGCAATTAACAAACAAACAAATAATAAATAAGCTCAGAAAAGGAATTTGATGGGACAAAGTGAAAATGTACTATTATATAGACCGGTGAGACAGAAGTTGCAATGCTGATATAATAAGGCTGCGCACATATTTAGAAAACACAACACTAGATTGGATGCCTTTTATTTTCCTTTCTTACATTATTGCTCTGGCAAGGACTCTCAATACCGTTCTGAACAGGAATGGAGACGAAGCGCCTCCTTTCTGGCTCCTGTTCTCAAGGAGAATGCCTGTACTTTCTTTCAAATGAAAATCCACTTTGCTGCTGATTTTGTATTTATGTCCTTAATTGAGGATTTCCCCTCTATTCCTATTTTGCTGGGAGTTTTGATCAGGAATGGTCATTGGATTTTATCCAATACCTTGTCTGCATGGATTGAGATGATCATAAGCTCCCGCCTTCCCCTTTTGTTTGATATAGATGGTGGATTACATTGATTGCTCTTCTAATGCTGAGGCACCCTTGCATCCCTGGTATGAATCTCCCTTGGTCATGCTGTCCTCTTTGAATAGTATGTTGGATTATCTAGACTAGAGTTTTGCTAAGAATTTTGTGTCTATTTTCACAATGGATTCTTATCATTTCTCTTTTAGTGATGTCTTTGCTTAGCTTTGTTATCAGGATTTTATAGGCTTTGTGGGATGAATCTGGAAGTATTTAATCTCTTTATGTATTCTAAAATAATTTGAGAACAATTTTATCTCATTTTTATTAACCATTTTATTGTGGATTCTTACAGATATTAGAACAATCCATACATCAATTATATCAAGCGAGCTTGTACAGATGTTGCCATCATTGTTACAAAACATTTTCTTTCTATTTGAATCCTTTGATATGAGCTCCTCTTTATTCCCTCCCTTGCCCACCCTATCAGCCTCATTTACGCTTAATCAATTATACATTATTTTCATATCTTATACAGCCTGATGTATACCTTCACCCACGTTTCTGTTATTCGTCCCCCTCAAGGGAGGTTATACACCCACCATTTCTATCAGTTGCCCCTTCCCACGCCCTTCCTGTACCCTCCCAGAATTGTTACTCAAATTACTGTTTCTGAAAGGTTTATCTCTCCTGGATTCTTTGTGTCAAAAGCTCTTATCTGTACTAAGGAACAGACACCAGTCTAGCGGGATTTGTGAAGTAGAATTGGTGCCATGATAGTGGGGGAAGGAAGCATTCAAGAATTAAAGGAATGTTGTGTGTTCCATCAGTGATATCCTGAACCCTGAATGAATTGTCCTTCTCTGAGGGAATGTCCAGTTGTCTACAGAATGACTTTGGGTCTCCACTCTGATCCCTCTCCTTCACATCGATATAATTGTTTGTTTTTGATCATCTGTTACCTGATCCTGTGTGGACATCGCGTGATCACGCAGCCTGGTGTGCTTCTTTCATGTGGGTTTAATTGCTTCCCTGCTAGATGGCTGCTTGTTTAACTGCAAGCCTTCAAGACTCCAGATACTATACCTTTTAATAGCTGGGCCCTGTCACCTTTCTTCACCATATTTTTTTATGCATTCAGTTTGTCTCCAGCTAGTGTGTCAGGAAGGTGAGTATCATACAGTGCCACATTATTAGAACAAAGTGTTAAGTAGAGGCCCAATGTCTGTCTGCTACCTTAATATTATAACATATAAATATATATACATAGACCAATACCACTATCTTTATATATTAATATATTTACATATACAAATGTCTATACTTATACTGCTCTATATAGCATTTTCCTCCTAGTTCTTGCCTTGATTTCCTTTTTCTTTCATCCTGCCCAACTATCATATTCACCCTTCATTCGGCTCTCAATAATTTCTCTTTGCTAATTTACAATTTATCAAAAAACACCAAGCACGCTACACCCTCCTCACTGTCAATTTCAGATCCCTTGTTGTTCCCCTTCCCTTAGTGTGTCGGCTCACTGTTCCCTTTCCCCTGCCTCCTTCTCTCCAATATCCCCTACCCCAAACCTTTAGTCCCATTGCTTTCTTCTCAAGATTGTTTATACTGCCTATCTTATATAGATACACACACACACATATTAAAGCCTATATATAGTTCCAGGTCTGTCTGCTGATTTTCATGAATGCCCCCCAACAAGGTTTGGTGAGGTGCCAAGTACTACTGCCAAGTCAGAAGGCTATTTTGGGGATTCCTTAGGGGCTTTGTGGCTCCCATGGCTGATCTGTTAGGGTCCCTTCATAGTTTGCCTCATTGTGGGGGAGTCAGACCGGACATACTTTCTGCATCTGTTTGAGGGGATGTCCTGTCTTGAGTTGGGACTGGTCCAATGATCCTCTCTGTGCAATGGCTGCTAGAGCAGGAACGTCACCCTTTAGGCTTGGTCATTCAGGATGAGGTTGTCTCTCTCCCTCTTAGCGAGCTCCCATGTGGACAGGACAGACTGACCAGTCTCCCCAGCCTGTATCTTCAGTGCTGTCCTCTATAGCACCTTCTTCAGGGGGGCGGGGGGCATGTCAACATAGCTCAGACTGGGGCAGCCCTGCAGTCCTCTCTGTTAATGAGCTGCTCCATGCAGGTTTGTTGGCCCGAAGGCTTGGTGCACTGGAATGAGGTCTGGTCTCCTCTCCATTTCTTGTGGAAACATAAATAATATCCCCCCAATGCCACTGTCTTTCTTTTAATCTCTCTTTCCCCTCCTCCCTCTGTGGCCCTTAAAGACACGAGAGATATGAGAAAGATGACTTCAGCCTTGATGTTATCTGCATCTCTTCTTATTATTTTTTGTTTATTTTAGTTGGATGCCATATGCATCCCTGGGTTTGGTCTGACGCCTGCCAAAGTACTTGGACCTTGACCTGAAATTTATGAATTAAGTTACTTTTATTTTTGCCCATTAAGCTATTTGAACTTATCGCAGTGGACTCATGTTGTACTTGTCTTTTTGTGCTAGACTCACTCCACTTAACATAATTTTCTCTAATTTTCCCATGAGACAATATGCTTCATGTATTCACTGCTTTTTTAGGGATGTGTAATATTCCATCATGTTTATATACCGGAGTTTTAAAAAATCCATTTGTCAATTGATGGAAATTTAGTTGTTTTCCAATTCTTTGTGATTGTGAACTTCGCTCTGATGGACATTGGAGTGCAGATGTCAGATTGTGGTCTGTTTCTTACTTCTGTTGGATATTTGCCCAGTAAAGGGATTGCTGGGTCATATGGTAGCTCGATTTCCATTTGCATTAAGTATCACCAAATCACTTTCCATAATGGCTGTATGTATCTACAAGACCATCAGCAGTAGATGAAAGTTCCTATCTCAACACACCCTCTTCAACATTTGTTCCTTTCTGTTTTTTGTTTTGTTTTGTTTTTTAAGATTTGGCTATCTTTGAAGGTGTTAGGTGATATCTCAAAGTTGTTTTAATTTGCGTTTTCCTAATGACTAGTGATCAGGAACATTTCCTCACATGCTTATTTGTCCATTAGGATTCCTCCCTTATGAAACTTCTGTTTGGGTCTTTTGTATACCTCCACAGTGAGCTATTTTTCTCTTCTTATTGTAGGCTAGCAGAATATTGCAGATTTTAATAATAAGCCCTTTGTCTGATGTTATCATTGGTAAAAAATATCTATTTCCAGTCTGTGGGCTCTCTTGGTGAAGACTTTCAATGAGCACAGATGTTTTATCTTTAGTATGTCCCATTTGTTAATTTGTGCTTCCTCTGTGTGTGTGTATCCTTCCTATTTCTGGTAGTCCATGTATTCCCTGCACCAAGGTTCTTAGGTTTGCCCTAATTCCCTCACTGATGGCCCTAATACTTTTGGGATTTCCCTCAAGGTTTTTGATCCAACTTGAATTTATTTTTGTGTGTGGCGGAGGTAATGTCTTGCTTACCATATATATTCGGGTATTAGCTGACCCAACTATCAGCCGAGGCACCTAATTTTACCACAAAAACTGCATTAAAGTGTGCTCACAAACTCACCTTACACACAAGTATATATGGTAATTTTTCTGCAGGTAGATATCCATTTTTCCCTCAGCAACACTTGTTAAAGAGGGCTTCCTATTTGATATTTTTTGGCCCTTATTGAAGATCAGTTGTTTATATGCTGATAATTTAATTCTGTATTTTCTGTTCCTTCCATTGATCTGAATATCTGTCATTATATCAGTACCCTGCTGTTTTGACCACAGTGGCTTTATAAAAGGTGTTAAAGTCAGGTAAAGCAATCTCTATGACTTTATCCTTCTTCTTGAGGACTTCTCTGCTAATCCTGGGCTTCCCTTTCCATATATAATTAGTACTCACTTTTTCCAGTTCTTTGAAAAAAGGTGCTGGTATTTGTATCAGGATACCATTAAATTTATACAACACCTTGGGCAGGATTAACATCTTTATTATATTGAGTCTTCAAATCCACAAGGATGGGATATTCTTCCATTTGTGGAGGGCACTTTTGATTTCTTGTAATAATGCTCGATAGTTTTCCTCATAAGAATCTTTTGCTTTTTTGGTTAGGTATCTCCCTAGATATCTTAATTTGTCTTTGACTATTATGAAGGGTACTACCTTCTTAATCTCTTCCTCTGTGATCTTATCCAATCTATATAGCAGTCCAATAGATTTGTTTGTTGATTTTGTATCCTGCCACTCTACCATATCCCTCTATTGCTTCTAACTCTCCTATCATGAAGCATTTGAGGTTTTCAATATGTAGAATCATGTCATCAGCAAATAACAATAGTTTTGCTTCTGCTTTCCTCAGACAAATACTTTTAATGTCCTTCCTTTGCCTTATGTTATTAGCTAGGATGTCAGCACATTGTTGAATAAATGTAGGGACAAGGGGTATCCTTGTTTGGTCCCCTTTTTCAGTGGGATTTTTTTCACTTTTTTTCCATTGATTATAACACTGGCTGTTGTTTTTCATATATTCTTGCATTATATTGAGGAATTTCCCTTTCATTCCTATCTTCTTGAGAGTCTTAATTAAGATTGGGTGTTGGATGTTATAGAATGCTTTTTCTGTGCCTACTGATATTATCATGTGGTTCTTGTCATTTTTCTTGTCTATGTGATGGATAATGTTGATAAACTTTCAGATGGTAAACTATCTCTGCATTCCTGGAATGAACCCCACTGTGCCATGATGAAATATTCATTTTATATATTTTTGTATTCTATTGCCACTATTTTGTTAAGGATTAGTGCATTGATGTTCATTAGATATATTGATCTGTACTTCTCTATTCTTGTGGTATCCTTCCTGCTTTAGGTACCAGTGTTATACTAGCTTCATAAAATATGGGGAGTTTGCCATCCTTTTATATGCTCTGGAAAAGTTTGTATACAACTAGTGTCAACTCCTCCCTGAATGCTTGTGATTTCTGTTTTCATCTTTTGAAGAATTTGATTGATGAATTTCATGCATCTCTCATATATTTATTATGCTCACTGGGTCTTGATCTACTAGTCCCTTCAGCATAATATACTGCCCATCCTTATCTCTTGTTATGGCTTGCATATTGAGACCAATTTTGTGAGAGATTATCATTTAATTTCCATTTTATTGGTATAAAGTTAGCCAGCCTTTAATTCTCAGTCTGTTTTATTTCTGTGAGTTTGAGATGTGCCTCTTGTAGAAAACAGATTGATGGGTTATGTTTTTGCAGCCTGCTTGTCTTTGGGTTTTAATAGGTAAATTCAGAACATTGACATTTGGAGCTATTCCATCCTGGGGGATTCTTTGATGTCATCTCAGATCTTTTGTATTGAGTGTTTTCCTGTCACCCTTCTTATCAATGTTTTGTGTATGCATGTCAGGATTTCATTCTTGCTCTGTTTTCACCATTGAGCCAATGTTATCTTGGAGGTTGTTTTCAGTGTGTTGACTTCTAGGATGAGTTATGCTATGTGGTGGTCTGTTTATGTTCAGTGAAGGTTAGTTTTCTAACCACAGTGAGTTGCCAAGAGTTCTGTGTAGAGTTGGGTTTCTTTTAATTCATTTTTTGAGATTTTCCTTGTCTGGGAAGACTCATATTATCCGTCTACCTTGATAAATAGTTTGGTGGGATAGAAGATTCTTCGGTTGGTGTTGGTCCCTTTGAAATCTCAGAAGATGTACTCCATTCTCTTCTCTTCTCGTGGTATCTGCTGATAGGTCTGAGCATATTTATATTTCAATACCTTTATAGGCGGTTGCCTTTTTTCTCTATTGTTCTTATGATTTTATCCTTTTCCTCAAACTTGGATAATTTAATTATTATTTGCCTTAGAGAATTCTTCCTGGGGTTCAGTCTAGTTGGTGTCCTCCAAGTTTCTGGAATGGTTGCCTGATTTTCATTCATTAAGTTTGGGAGTTTTCTTTTGGGAATCCCCTCACTATTTTTGAAGTTGAATTCTCCATTATGTCTTGCACCGGTATCCCAATTTTTTGGAATATTTTTACTCTTCATAGCATCAGACATTGTTCTTAAGTTTTCTTCAGTGGTTATCTTAATTGTCTATCTTTCCCAGTTTTTGAATTCTGCCTGGTTATCCTCAAGATTGCTGGTATGATTCTCCACTTCTTTTAGTCTGTTGGTAAGGTCTGTTATCTTATTATCTGCTTGTGCTACTTCATCCACTAACTTGTATTTGCTTCTGGTGCATGGCCTTCATCTCCTTATCATTGCATCCTTTTTCTGTATTGCTCCCTTCATATCCTGTAAGACTGCAAGCAGCATTCTGAAGAATTCTTTCTCTGGCAGATCAAGGCCTGCTTCTTTTATAAACATAAGGTTCAGAACTACCTCCAACATTGAATTTTGTTTCTCTTGTTTTCTTGTTAAGGTTGTTGAGGCAGATTGCTGTTTGTGTGTGGTTTGAAGGAGCTTGGTGCCATTTTCTCAGGAGTCAAAGAGCCCTGGGCCTTTTCTCCGAGGGTCAGGTGAGACTGCTTCTGTGGACTGCCTGTAGCCAATGGCATTGGGGTATCAGGGTACAGGTTTATCTTGCTGAGGTTTCATTCTCCCTAGCCAGCTGGGATTACCTTTTTTGGAGGGCAAGCTGAATGGCCC